>NW_026712315.1:1385000-1985000 GCF_030504385.1 Musca domestica | reverse complement strand
ATACGACATTCTTAATCCTTTTTAACCCCTCAATATATGCTCCAGATTATGTTTCCTTCACTTCTCACTGCCTTGTTTCATATTGACTTGTGTCTCTTTTTTTCCACTCGCTTCCACTCCTTTTGGGTGCCGTCAATGATGACAGCAATGACAAAACTGACACTGATTCCAATGCTGTTGATGTTGATGCTTCTTCGGCTGCTGATGATGACGACGTCGACGATGACAATCATCAGTTACTGTCACGTCTCTTTGATACCAAAAATCCAATATATCGTCATTTTATGTACTCCAGAGCAATGGGACACACTATTTCGTTCTTTGTTCCGTTTTGTTTTTCTTTTCCTTGTTTGCTTTTGCCTTCTTAATGTATATCAATCAGACCATATGCTGGTGTCTGACGGGCTTGACTGGGCTGGGCTGGGATGAACGAACCAATGAGCGAACAAATGGATGGCTTTAATGAATTATCATTAAACTTGATGGGGAGAGACACACACATAAGTATGTCTGAAGATGGAGCGAAAAAAATGTCACAAGTCCTTGCTTTTTTGTGTTCGTTAGTCTCCGAGAACGAGTAATTCTTTCTTTTTTGACTTTGAACTTTTTCTAAACTTTAAGTCATTTAGTGACTTGCCGTCAATTTATCAGATTTGAGAAAATCTTTTCAAAACACATTACCAAGGGCAAGCATTTATTAATCGCCTTTAAGTAGCGTAATAGAGTTTTCTATAATCCAACATTATGTAAAGCATACCCTCTAGGCTCAATTAGTGTACTTATGCAAAGTAACAGCTGTTTCACTTGGAATTGTTTTACATAATTAATTTTGGCAGGAATTTGCGAGCGAAAATTCTCCAAATTGTATTGGGTTATTAAAAACACATCAAATATTGTTATCTATTTTAAGGCATTAAAATTTACTAAATTAATGATGACCTTATAGCATACTTTCAGGGTTTAATTATTTATATAACATGAATGCACCATTCATTAAAAAAATCACTGGTTTTTGGAATTGAAAATCCTTGCATGTTTTTCTCATAACCAAGGCCAGAGAAAGCACTTCCATGCCTTTGTTGTTTTGTCCATGATTTTCCGCTTTTTAATAACCCATAATCCATGCCAACATAAATCATTAAACTTGGGGGGGGGGGGGGGGGGGGTGGTCGTTGGAGAACCATAAAACCTTTTATCGGAAAAATTTCTGCTCGACTTCTTTCTTTTCAAAACATCAATCAAGGTTAACAACTTAATACGTTTGAAAACCTGAATTCCATTGCATACTTCACGGGTGAGGGATGCAACAAAAAAAAAACGCCAGAGAACAAAAAGCAAGCTAGCACCTCTTCAAACAACCAACCATCCAACAAGCAAAATAAAAATTCGTTTAGCATTTATTTCGTTGTTCTCCTGCCAAGGTTAGTTGTTGTTGATGTTGTTCTTTGGATTCGAAAGAGCAATTAAACTCAATGCCATTGCTATTGGATGTGTGGTTCAGTTCGTTTGTTTGCCAATAGCAAATACCTTCGTGTATTAAGTTGCTCGTCCATTTGTTTTTTTGGGTCGCCGCTAGAGTTGTTGTTGCTCTACTTCAATTCCACCCAAAGCTAGGCATCCCAATAGCCAGCCTTCCTGCTGCCCGGCTCCTAACAACAACCATAATCACTTAAACTCTATATCCCTTGGCATCTGCAAAATTGCAAACGAGGCAATTTTTTCCAATTTTGGCTCCCATACTCCTCTCCCTCATCCCGAACTACAATGTTTTGAGTTGTGTTTTTGTGTTGGCCAGCATTAAAAGTGGATTTCAAGAGAGGTGGGCACTTGCATTGCTTTGAAAGCTTTCCAATAAATTTTCAGGAAATATGCTGTGCTGGAGAATAAAAACTGATTTTGCAAATGTCTTGTCATCATTTGAATGTCCGGCAATCCTGCAGAGTAGGTCGATAGCTGGGATCCGAAATGTAATAGCCATAATTTTCAAAATGACCATTTTATATTGTTCGGTACAAAAAAAAAAAACCTAGCATACCTTAAGGAATAATCATTTAAAGAGGATTGGTAATGGATTAGGATTTTTTTCGAACAATTGAGATACTCCTCAATACCTCAAAGTCATTTATAGTGAATAGGATACTTCATGGTCTCTTATATTGAACAGGACACCTCAAGGTCCACCATTGCGAATAGGACACCTCAAGGTGGGACAACCCAAGGTCATACTATAGCGAATTGGAGACCACAATTTTCCCTATATCGAAATGGATGTGAAAAGTGAATAGGAGTCTTCAAGGTCCCCTATAGTGAATGGGGGACCTCAAGGTCCCCTATAGCGTAAGGGAGACCTCAAGGTTCCCTATAGAGATTAGGAATCCTCAAGCTCTTCTCGAAGAGTATAAGAGACTTCAATCTCTCCTCATAGAATAGGGGATAGAACACCTCAAGGTCCCCCACAGTGAATGGGACAACTCAAGGTCATCCTCACAATGTTCCCTATATCGAATGGATGTGAAAAGTGAATAGGAGACCTCAAGGTCCCCTATAGCGAATGGGAGACCTCAAGCTCTTCTTGAAGAATATAAGCTCTCCTCATAGAAAATAGGAGACTCTCCTATGGGGAATAGGAGACCTTAAGTTCTCCTATGGCGAGTAGAAGAACTCAAACTTTCCAACGGCGAATAAAGCTCTGCTGTGGCGAATAGAAGACCTCAAGCTCTCCTATGGCGAATAGGAGAACTCAAGCTCTCCTATGGCGAATAGGAGACCTCAAGCTCTCCTATGGCGAATAGGAGACCTCAAGCTTTCCTATGGCGTATAGGAGACCTCAAGCTCTCCTATGGCGGATAGGATACCTGAAGCTCTCCTATAGCAAATAGGAGAACTCAAGCTCTCCTATGGCGAATAGTAGACCTCATGCTCACCAATGGCGATTATGAGACCTCAAGCTCTCCAATGGCGAATAGTAGACCTCAAGCTCCCATATGGGGAATAGGAGACTTTAAGCTTTCCTATGCCGAATAGGAAACCTCATGCTCCCCTATGGTGAATAGGAGACCTCAAGCTCTCCTGTGGGAAATAGGAGACCTGATGCTCTCCTTAGTGAATAGGAAACCTCAAGCTCTCCTGTGGGAAATAGGAGACCTCAAGCTCTTCTATGGCTAATCGGAGACCTCGAGCTCTCCTATGGCGAATAGGAGACCTCATGCTCTCTTATGGGGATTATGAGACCTCAAGTTCTCCTATGTCGAATAGGAAACCTCAAGCTCTCCTTTAAGCTTTCCTGTGGCGAATAGGAAACCCCAAGCTCTTCTATGGCGAATAGGAGAACTCTAGTTCTCTTATGGCCAATGGGAGACCTCAAGCTCTCTTATGGCAAATAGGAGACCTCAACCCACATATGACGAATAGGAGACTCTCCCATTAGTGAATGGGAGACCTCACTCTAGAGAGACAGTTTATCTCTAATTTTATGACTGTTTAAGTCATTAAAGTATGAATTTTCTTTACCTTTTACCTTTACCCTTTACCGAACTATTTAATATCTTCTTAAAACTGAAGTTTTTCTATCTATTGCTTTCACATAAACCCTCATCAAATATTCTTAATTATATGACATTTGAAACACTATATATGTACACATACAGAAAGTAAATTGATAAGACGATTATTTTTATACTCTGGAGGAGGATGATATGCAAATGAGCAAACAACATAAATACACAGATATGTACACCTTAATGTACACCATGTAAACAACATTTACACCCATACCACTGACATTATATACATATGTATGTGCCTCCATTTCAAATTTATACATTTTCAGAGAAGATTTTGTCAATATTTCCATTTAGTATTTGAAAATTCTCTTTTTGTAAATCTCTCTGTCGAATGGGTTTCTGTTTTTAAATATTTAATTAGAATTTTCCTAGAGAGACAACGTTGACGACAGTCATTAGCCTAAAAGTATATTATGTGTTGACAAAAGCCAAAAAGTAGGCAACATGTTTTGTTGTTATTAATTCATATGATTTGCGTGTGTGTGTGTTTGTGCGTAAATCACAAACTTAATTGTGTGTGTACACAGATTTAGAGTTAAGAAGTAAAATCCATACAACTACTAATGGCCATTTTGACCAGAAGCAGGAACTGCTTGAAAAATGTCATGGCTAAGAGATTTGGAAGGGTTGGGGGAGGGAGTTTGGAAAAAATTCCAAAGTTTCCACAAGGAATAAAGACTTCTTTATATTTCATAATTGATGTTAACGAGTTGTAAAGAGTTTATCAACTGCTTTACTTTTTGATGTACGGGAAATATGTATGCACTTGTAGAGGCCCCATTACTGGTCGACGAGGAAAGAGTTTTTTTTCCCTTAACTTTAATAATAAACAAAGTTGTAGTGGATGTAGTTGTTATTGTTGGAGTTTTATGTTATCGTAATGGACCGTAGTTTGTTAAAGTTTGCTTTTAAAGGTTAAATTGAAGTTATAAGTTATTCATTAATGGAACGGAACATATTTGTAGGTTAACTTTAATACAATTAATGGGGGGTCAGGCGGAAATTTTTGTAACCTCTATTATAAAGAAAAATGGAAAATTAAGGAGTCGATGTCTTCTGGGGACTTCTTCCATGGAAAATTTGAAGTCGTTAGAGTCAGGTTCGGAGTATGGATGTTTCATGCTTTATAGAGGTACCTGGTTCTTCTATTTCCCATTAAAAAAAATATGAGAATTCTAAGACCATGAAGACTTTTATTTTCAATAGAGGTCCTAGAGTTACTTTCTATTACATCTATTATAAAGAAAAATTAAAAAGAGGATGTCTTCAAGGGTCTTCTCCCATGGACAATTTGAAGTCGTTAGAGTCAAGTTCGGAGTAGGATGAACGTGATGTTTCATACTTTCATTAAAAGAACTTGGTTCTTCTGTTTCCCATTAAAAAATATGAGAATTCTAAGACCATGAAGACTTTTATTATCAATAGAGGCCCTAGAGTTACTTTCTCTAAAGAGATTTACTTTATACAAGCCTTATTATACAATGCCTCTTATTGGCTATCAAAGATCTTGGGGTCTAATATTTTTTGCCATTGAAGGTTGTGAGGTCTTCTACAATGCATAGAAAAAAACTGGTTAAGAACCTACATGTCTTTGTACCCGATCCGTTTCAAAACTTTAGAAGTCGATCCAGGAGTGTCCGTCCTTCTGTCTGGATGGTGCGCACAATAACTCTCGAAGAGATTATCCGATTTTATTCTAACTTGATACATCGTAATACTATTGTCAAACTTAGACCGATTTCAGAGATGGGCAAAATCGGTCCACACCTTCCGGTACCTCCTCCCACAAAATGTCAAAATTTTCAAAACTGTTTTTTTTTTTACCGTATACAACAAGAAAGGATCATCACATTTTGTGCAAAGTTTGGAAATCCTAATATTTATATCAGTGCCATGCTAGATGCGAAAATGGACAATATCGGCATAGCGCATCAAGTACCTGCCCTACAAAGGGTCAAAATGTTTTGCATAAAATGCAAAAAAGCATCTGATTCTCTTTAAATTTCCCAAATCTCAAAATTTCTACTAAAACAAGATCTGGTGTGAAGATTGTGCAGATCGATTCGCTCCTTCTGGTAAACACCCCTCCCCCAAAGGAGTCAAAATTTTGAATAAATATAACTCCCATAAAAAGCAAAATAAGCATCCGATTCCCTTTAAATTTCCCACATCTCAAGATTTCTACCGAAACAAGATCTGGTGTGAAGATGGTGGATATCGATTCACTCCTTCTGGGTCCTCCCCCACAAAGGGGTCAACATTTTGAATAAATGTAACTCTCATAAAATGCGAAATAAGCTTCCGATTCTCTTGCGATTTCACAAACATACACAAGATCTGGTTTAGATATCGAGTTACTCCTTCAGGTATCTTCCATAAAAAGCGGTCAAAATTTGGAATATGTACTCAGGAAGCTCATAAAACGCGCAGTGAACATCCGATTATTTTTAAACTCAGCACATTCCTATATTTCTATCATGATAATATCAGGCGTGAAAATGGAATATGTCGGACCACTAATTCTGGTACCACCTCCCTAACGGGTCAAAATTTTGACCATAAAATGAGAAATAAGCATCCGATTATCTTTAAATTTCACGCATACCAATATTTCTACTAACATAAGATCTGGTGTGAAGATGGTGGATATCGATCCGCTCCTTCCGGTACCTCACCCACATAGGGCCACAAAGGAATCAAAATTTTGAATGAGCAGGAAGCTCATAAAACGCAAAATGTGCATCTCGGTACATCCCAATATTTCTATAAACACACAATCAGGTGTGAAGATGGAATATGTCGGACCACCCCTTCTGGTCAAATTTTTAATAATTATAACTCTCACAAATGCGAAATAAGCATCCGATTCTTTTCAAAATTTTCCGATATTTTTACTAACGCAAGATTAAGATCAGATTCGAAATGGACAATATTGGCCGACTCTTTCGGAACCACATCAATAGAGCGTCAACAGTTTGCATATTCAGAACGCAAGTGGAAAAATATTTAAATAAACGAACATTGGCTGAGGGCATACAACAGTCGGCAAAACCGGCTGATATCTCGTAACCTGATTTTTTTATACCCTACACCACAAGGTGGTCAGGGTATTATGTCTTTGTGCATTTGTTTGTAACAGGCAAAAGGAAACGAGATAGACCCATAGTTCCTTTTGATGATCTTCATAGAATCACTTTCTGAGTTGATTTATGCATGTCAGTCCGTCTGTCTGTCCGTCCGTCTGTCCATGTATTCTTGTGAACAAAATGTAGGTCGCTTTTATTATCCGATTGAGATGAAATTTTGGAAACAACATTTGTTTGGCCCAAGGACGAACCCTATTGAAATTGGAGATAATCGGTAAAAATTTTGATATAGCTCCCATATATATCTTCGTCCGATTTGCCTTTTATTGTGCACCAAACGTGTAATATCAGCCCGAATAGTATGGAATTTTGCACATACAACCAAATTAGGCCTGAAAATAAGTATGCCAAATTTTATCGAAATCGGTTCAGATATAGTTATAGCTCCCATAAATATTGTTCATCCGATTTATTGTATTTGTTACCCACAGCCGTAATATGCACTCCGTAACAACGATATTCAGGGAAATATATCAAATACAGCTCAGAAATATCTTGGCCAAATTTTATCGAGATCGGTTCAGATTTGGATATAGTTCCCATATATATTTTTATCCGATTTCAATTAATTTCGCACCAAATGGCCAATACAAGTCCGAATTTAAAAGATACAAATGCTCCGGCATATTTAGTTCTTTCAACTTTAAATTATAATTATAATCATAGCGTTTATGATTGAATTCTCCCATAAAAACTTTTATTCTCCCATAAAAACTAAATTAGCAAAGTGGTGTAGGGTATCGTAAAATCGGCCCCGTCCGACTTTAGGACTTTCTTTACTGGTTTTTTAATTCACGTTAATGGCTCTGCTGGGGCTTCAAATATATATTGTCAAAAATCAATGCTTGGCCTTTAAAAAATATTGTTCAATATGTCATGTTTTGTCTATCAATTCTATGCAAATTCTGTTGCCTAAAATTATGCAATGATTTTCTCGATTTCTTTCGCCCAAATAATTTCAAACGAATTATTCTTTAATTTAAACAACATTTTGCTCTTCCCAAAAAATAGTAACAAAAACAACCTAGGGAGTTATAACTACAAAAATATTGCTGCAGGCCAGCAAAGAAATTTAGGAGTCGAACCAGAAGATAAAAAAGAATGAAAAAAAATGAAACGAAACTAACAAATAAAATGGCTAACAAACTGAATGCAAGATAAATATAAGCTTGTTAGGACATTAAGGACATATGCTCATTCAGCATAAATAATGATGATAGTTTATTTCCACAGACGCACACACACACACAGGGAGGCAGGCAAACAAATACTGACACAGCTTCCAAAACAAATAACAAAGACATAAACAAACAAAAGAACAAAACGAAATAGAAGATGAAAATGTTCATAATTTTTCGTATAACAGGACTCTGAAAACAAAAAACGAAAAGAATAGAAAAGAAAAACGCCAGCAATGGCAAATGACCGAAATCAACTCTTTTCGCTGCAACGAAGAAGAATGACGAAACTATTGTCATATCAGGATGATAATGGCAACCCAAATAAATGTGCCCCTCCCCGGTTTTTTGCCCTCTCACACGCACACACATAAGTACTCCCAATCAAAAACTTTGTTGTGCCGCTGTTTTTTTTTCCTCAGCGTCATATTTTTTAGTATATCCTTAAAGGACGATAAAAATGTAGATGATAAAGTTCTTTTAAACTCAAATATGATATTTGTGGAAGCTTATATTTCATTCAAGTTTTTTTCCTTTCTTGCGAATTTCAAATCTATTGTCCAATAATTGATTTATGATATTGAATTGTTGGGTATAAATTGGCGTATGTTTTTGTGTGACAATAGCAAGGATTTTATGGGAATAGGGTGGAGAAGAAGTATACACATACATTGTAGACAAAATTGTTATACCCTCAGTCATATGGTGTATCTTTGGACCAAATCCTTTTTAGATCATTTGGAGTCGATCTAGCGATGTCCGTCCATCTATCTGGCTGGTGGGCACGATAAATCTCGAAGTATCCGAATATAGTTTGGTCCAAACTTGTTACACCGTAATATTATTATCAAACTTAGATCGAGTTCGGAAATGGGCAATATCGGTTCACTCCTTCTGGTACCTCCCACAAAAAAGTTCGAAATTTTCCAAAAAAAAAAAAATATTGCACAGAAAGAGAAAGGATAATCCAATTTTGCTCCAACTCAGCAAATTCTAGTATTTGCATCAGTGCTAGGTCAGGTGCAGGATAACTTTAACTGGCACAAGATCAGCAGTTAGAGACGGAAAGGACCTCTCGGAACCCTTCAATACCGAACGAGGGTTCAGACAAGGTGACAGCCTCTCGTGTGACCTATTTAACATCCTACTGGAAAAGGTCATACGAGATGCAAAGGTGAACAGAAATGGCACTCTGCACACCAAACAACACATGTTGCTCGCCTACGCCGATGACATCGACATAATGGGTCGAACATTGAGACCGGTAACAGCCACCTTTGAATAAACTGAAAAGGAGTCTGCCAAAATGGGTCTGGCAGTAAATGGCGAGAAGACCAATCAACGCGCAAGACGTCCAGTAGACTCGGACCAACTGTGGAACTTGAAAACTACAGCTTTGAGGTAGTCAGTGACTTTATCTACCTCGGTACCGCCATAAATAAAAAAATGACATCAGTTTTGAGATTCGGAGAAGGATAGTGTTGGCCAATAGATGCTACTATGGTCTATGTAAGCAGTTCAGAAAAAAGGCCACATCTCGCCAGACCAAACTCACACTCTACAAGACACTGATACTACCCGTGCTGCTGTATGGATCTGAAGCATGGATACTTGCGCAAGCAAATGACGCAGCGCTTGGAGTGTTTGAGAGAAAAATTCTCCGAAAGATCTACCGGCCGATCTGCATCGACGGTGAATATCGCGTCGAATGAACCACGAGCTATACCATCTATACTCGGACATCGACATAGTCAGACGTATCGAGCTGCAGCGACTACGGTGGCTAGGTCATGTAGTGCGAATGGATGAGGATGCCCCAGCTCATAAGGTATATAAGAGCGAGCCTACTGATGGTTCACGCAGAAGGGGAAGGCCAAGAATTAGATGGAAAGACCAAGTAGAAGACAATATATCGGGAACGTGGTCTTTCAAATTGGAAAAACTGCGCACAAGACCGACGCGCCTGGAAATCTTTTCTAAACTCGGCTTATAGAACAAATGTTCTGTCTCGAGCCAGCTAAACAAAACAAACTAGGTCAGGTGGACATATTCGGTCCTTCTGGAGTGAAGATGGGATACATCGGCCCACTCCTTCTAGTACCTCCCCCACAAAGGTTTAACATTTAAAATAAAAGGTTTAACATTTAAGATATGTTATAAAGATGGTAGAGATCGGACCATTTCTTCTGGTACCTCCCCCACAAAGGGTAAAATTTGTGAATAGCCAAAACAACCATAAAATCTGAAACAAGAATACGGTTCTCCTCATATTTCACACATCCCATTATTTCTTCTAACAGGAGACCTACTGCGAAAACGGAATGCATCGGTCCCCTCCTTCTGCTATCTCCCACCCCCCCCCCCCCCCCAAAAAAAAAGGGTCAAATTTCTGAATACCCATAAAGCTCACAAAACTCGACTCGATTCCATTCAGACTTGGCACATCTTAATATTTCTATCAACACAAGATCGGTTACAAAGATGATAGAGATCGGACCAATTCTTTCTGGTAACTCCTCCACATAAGGTCAAAGTTTTGAATAACCAAAATGATTATAAAATCAGAAATAATCGTCCGGTTCTCTTCATATTTCACATAACCCATTATTTTCTTTAGCATAAGATCTGCAGTGGATATGGGATATATCGGCGCACTAATTATGGTACTTCCCCCCCAGAGAATTCAACATTTTGAAAAACAAAACGCGAAATAAGCATCCAACTCTCTCCAAATTTCACACATCCAAACATTTTTGCTAACGCAAAATCTCGATAGATATCTGGCAACCCGTTCTGGTACCTCAACCACAACAAGGTCACAATTTCCAATACTATCTGTCATAACTTGCGAACCTCTATACAACTTGCTATATCTAGACCAGAAGTCTGATATGAATATGTAAAAAATCGAATTGGACAAAATTAGCCAACTGCTTAAGAACCTCCCCCCAAAAAGGGTCAAGAGATAGAACAATCATAACCCAAGGCTGGAGGTATACATCTGTCGGCAAAGCCGACTTTACTATTCAACTTGTTAATTTCGTTTTTGGTTCTTCCTATTTGGGGTCATAATCTGGAACAATTCTACGTCCCCTCTTCATTATATTTCGAGGAGGTTATATTAAGTTTGTCAATCCGTTTGTAACACCTCGAAATATACATTTTAGACCCCACACAATATATTCCTGATCATCATAAAATTCTATGTCGATTTAGCGATGTTCGTCCCTCCGTCTGTGGAAATAACTCTAGCTTCTGAATGAAGTGAAGAAGGTTGATGGAATTTTACCCAGATGTGTGTTGGATCTGCAGGACTTTTGCTGTTGAAAATGAGCTACATAGGTCCATGTTTTTTAGTATAGTCGCCATATTACTGTACCTCCAGATATTCGGTATTTTAGATGTTTAAGTCACAATTTTAACTCAAATTTATTGAAAATCGATAGCAAATGCTCCAATTATGTAAGAAACGTCCTTGCATAGAACTGTCAATACAGGGTGAGATAAAAAAAACTACAACAAAGTAAAACGCCATAATTTTTACATTTCTTTTAAATTTTATTGAATGAAAGCAAAATATATCGGAAATAGCATCAACTTTTAAAATAAGTTTAGATTCGTTCGAATCGGTCACCTTTGGCACGAATTATGGCCTTCAAAAGGCCAATGAAACCGTCACACGCTGTCAGAATGTTGCTCTACGGTATTTTGGTCCATTCCCGGCAAAGCGCTTGCTTTACGTGATCGACACTTTGGTATCTTGTTAGTGTCAACCTTGCTTTCCAAAATACTTCAGACACAATAGTCCAACGGATTGGTATCCGGAGATTTTGGTGGCCATTGTGCGCTGGAAATGAAACGAGGAACCTCATTTTGTAACCATTCTTGGGTGGTGCGTGCTGAGCGCAATGTTTCTGAAGCCTGTTGGAATGTCCAAGGTATGCGGCCAAAATGTTTGCGTGCCCAAGGCTTTAATACACCCTCAAGAATATTTTCGCGTTAACATTCGGCATTCATTCTGACGCATTGGGCATTTATTATTAATAAGAGCGGAGAGTGACCATCGGCTGTTATGACGGCCCACCGAAGGTGACCTCTTTGGCAAGTAAACACCATCATTTTTATACCCTCCACCATACAATGGAGGGTATATTCATTTTGTCATTCCGTTTGTAACTCCTCGAAATACTCATGTCAGATCCAACAAAGTATACATATTCTTGATCAGCGCAAAATTCTAAGACGATTTAGCCATTTCCGTCCGTCTGTCTGTCTGTTGTAATCACGCTCATCTTTCGAACGAATTGAGATAGAAGGCTAAAATTTTGCATACATGTATATTTTGCCAGTAGGCAGGTTATGTTCGTAAATGGGTCATGTAGGTCCACGTTATCATATAGCCCCCATATAACGGTACCTCCCGATATTCGGTATTTTTATAATTTTAGCGACATTATTCACCGGAATTGTTTCAAATTTGGCATTTGAAGATCGTAATGGTTACTACAGCCCAAGACAGAAAATTGACTGTGCAGGTCTTCGTATAGTCCCATATAACCGTGCCTCCCTATATTCGGTATTTTGATGATTTTAGCGACATTATTCAACGGAATTGTTTTAAATTTGGTGTTTAAAGTTCGTAATGAATACCACAGCCTAAGGCAGAAAATTGTCTACGCAGGTCCACGTCTTCGTATAGCCACCATATAACGATACCTCCCGATATTCGGTATTTTGATGATTTTAGCAAGATTCTTCACCGGAACTGTTTCGAATTTGGGATTTGAAGTTCGCAATGAATACTAAATCCTAAGACAGAAAATTGTTTGTACAGGTCCACGCCTTCGTATAGCCACCATATAACGGTACCTCCCGATAATCGGTATTTTGATGACTGTAGCTACATTATTCAATTTTTCATTATCCGATTTTTTCTAAGTTTCGCATTTGAATATTGTAATGGCTTATACAAAAAATTACCTATGCAGGTCGTCGTACTGACCCTAATATAACGGCTACATTCGGTATTTCTAAGATTTTAACGGATTTTATTGTTTTTGAGTATTGCTAAATTCGTTCCAAATGGTGGAACGGCCCAGCCGAACTTACAGCTTTTTTACTTGTGTTTGTTTACAAACTGCTGCACAACGAACGTTTTCTCCTCGGAGATACCCAAATTCGGCAGTTCACCACTTTCGGCCAAGGAATGCAACTCTTTAGCTCTTTTGAGTCTATTTTCTTTCTGTTGCGATGTCAGTTCTTGCACTTTTCGAAATTTCAATGGTTTTACCCCGAGCTCATTTGACAATATTTGCCGAATGGGATATTGCGATATGTTCAGCTCACGAGCCATTTTTCGGCCACTGCGACGCAGGTTTCGATCAAGTCGCTTTTTTATTTTTCGAACCATTTCTGCTGATGTTGCTGTTTTATTCCGTTCACGGTAATGAACGATGGTACGAGACACAAAAGATGTATTCACATTCAAATGCTCGAATGCTCTAACGATAGCCACTTGTGGTTCGACAGCCAAATATAAAGAAATCACACTATCACGCTTGAATTCCATTACGACTAACTTTTTTTCTGGAAAATTCTCACCAAAATGCTTTTGTACGCTTGTTAACAATATAATGAGCTGTCACTGGAATAATTTTAACAGCTGTGGGATGAGTGGTGATTAGAAATGACAGCAGTCTGATGCTGGTTGCAGTTTTTGGCATTTTCATTTAATTTCCTTTTTTTTTTTGACCCTTGTAATGGAACAAGTCTATTTCATCTCTTCATAGAAAAATTACATTTCCATCTTTACTTCAAGTTACATTTTCCCAGAAATTATACAATATCTCTCCTATAAATCTTTTTCCCCTTTTCAAACAATCCTTTGTGACCACCTAAAGTCTTCTCGTTACAGTAACGATTTCTGAGAACCACTTCTGTTTTGTTTACCATTTTTCAATTCAATATGCCAATAATAAATATATTTTTCAATTTTCCAATCCAAGTGTTTATGTGTAACTGATTTCTTATATCATTCACACAGACACACACCCATACATATTGTATTTTGTAAGCTATAAATATGCTTTCAAATACAGTCTTCTTCTTCTTTTTCTTTGCCTTACAATTTTTGTCCTGATGGATTCAATTTTATTTGTCGAAGCAGCTTTTCCATTTTCTTCGGTTCCCGGAATTTCTTTACGTCGGTTTGTCATTCAATTCCATGGAAATTTATTACAATTTATTTATTTCTTTTGCCCCTCCCGAAGAGAATTTTTTACACCAGGAATTTATTTTACAAAAGTAAAGTTGGTAACGGAAAGGGGTGCATAAATTCCAAGAAGAGGAGACAAACAATCTGCAGGACTGGATTTGTAGGAGTGTGGTGTAGTTAGCAATAAGTGTTTATTTCTTGAGATTTTTTTTTTTTTTTTTGGTTACGATCTTTCTAGGAATTCTGGCTATGCTTGTGTTTCGTTTCAGAAAGACAGAGAGAGAGAAGAGTAAATATTTCGAAATCCATTTTTTTACAACCAAGTGTCCATTCTTTCGGATAACAATTACAAAATTAAAAAAAATATATATCTGTTGATCGAGACTTATCCTTGGTGGTTATAAGGTAAATTAATAATAAAACAAGTAAACTAGTATAAGTCGGTTCTGCCGACAGATGTAAACCCTCAGCCAATGTTCGAATATTTAAATAAATTTTGACATCAGTTGTAATTATTCAGACTTTGGCCCTCTATAGATAATTGTCTTCCAGGGGTTGAAGTACTCAAAAGCAACTCCTGGTGTGGATTTTCATAAAATTCCATTGAAAAATAATCCTGAAATCATCAAAATACCGAACATCGGGGGTTACTGTTATATGGAGCCATACGATATCGCGGACCTATATGGAAAACTCTCTACCAGGGGATAAAGTACTCACAAGGAACTCCTTGTGTGGATTTTCAGATAATTCCATTGAAATATATGGCTAAAATCATCAAAATACTGAATATCGGGAGGTGCCGTTATATGGGAAACCTATAGAGACCTATAGAGACAATTCTTTTTCAGGGAGTAAAGTACTCTCAAAGAACTCTATGTATGGTAGAAGGAATAAAAATTTTAGGTACAAAATTGGAAAAAGCCCTAACATGTTGTGTAAACTGAACAATAGTTATTTTTAGTATTTTTTGTAGCATACTTTTAGGTGATCCATACATATTTCCAAATAAAAGGAAACTTTTTCGGATTATAAAGATTTTTCTTTGGTTTTGTACAGTTTTTGCTTAACATTTGCTGGAAGCGTTGTAAAAATATGTCAAATAGTTTTTAATATACAATGTGAAAAGGTCACCTCATATATGACTCTAACAGTAGCTGATTAATACATTTCATTCATTCATACATAAAAATTGATATATGAACAATCTGCAATATATATTTAGTAAACAACAAATCTCTACAACTAAGTTCGTTCGAACGCTTGTTTGTGTAGCATGATTATATTATCATAATTTATTTATTTATTTATATATGCTTGTTGATGTGTGCGTGTTTTGGGTAAATTAATTTCTGCTTTGATTTACATGGGCGAACATGTAAATTTTTTATATTCTATTGTTCTATTTTTATATTTTCCATTGTTTTTTTATTTTGCATACATATTTTCTTTGTAATTTTCCATGTACATTTTTATCCCACCCCGCCGCCAAAAACCACCCGCATTTCCTAATGTCCATACTAATTGTATGTGTTCTGTTGTATTGTATACTGACTCAATAGTAGCCATTGAATTGAAATCTAAAAAAATGTATTTTATTTTTATAAAAAAAAAAAATAATAATTAATTTTTTTCTATTCTCTTTCTCTGTCTTTTCTTCGTTGTATTTGCTTTTTTTTTTGCTCTTGACATTGGTCATTCGTCTTCGCCTTGGCCGTTCTACTCATACAGCTGGTGGCATCAATACCCAAGGAGGCACCAACATCCACGATTTGGATACGAACAGCATCAATAGTCTGCAACCGGAGACTAAAGTAATCGAACAGACAACCGGCAACGAGGTTCTAATCATGAATGCCAACGATGACGACAGAACGGCGAGCTTCTTCGCCCAACCTGGAATTTTGGCGGGTATGTATGAATTTTGTCAATTAATAATAGTTTTTTATGGCTTATTTATTAACCCTATAAATCACAAAGAGAGTGCGAAATTTTATTGTGAAAATCTTAAGAAGTGTTGAGTTAAACCGGTAATTTTTTTTAACAACTCACCATAATAATGAACTTCAAACACAAATAATAAGTGATGGCCAATTTATATCGACTCACATGGAGCATAGAATGGAACATGTCACATCTTTGAAAATTGTTCAATTGTTCAAAATTTCGCCAAATGGGTTTTATGACCTTCCTATGAATCTAAAAAATCTCGGCGACTAACGTTGTGTTCACCTTGCTCTTTCTTCATTAGTTGTCCATGTATAAGAAATTGGCACGAGGTCTATAAGAACTAAACCGAAATTCACTGCAAAGAATCCACATATGTATGTATGTACGTGTGATTTTAATCGACTATTGTTGACATGCCAAGAATTTAAATTTATATGTCAAACAAACATTTGCTTAGTTTGTCCAAACATTCAAATGATTTCATGCAGAATTGAGATATCTGTACTCTGTTGTTCTCATTTTTTCCATAAATGAGTATTGTGTGTGTGTGTGTTACTCGCAGAATAGTGCTGCTAATGTGGCAATTTTTCGTAATTTTGACGATTTCTTTATTTTATTACAATCAAACTGCTACAAATATGGTAAAATAAATAATAAAATGATAATAATAAATAATAATAATCACAATAATAATAATTATAATCATAATAACAATAATAATAATTATAATAATAATAATAATAATAAAAACAATAATAATAATAATAATAAATAACTAGTTGTCTGGCGGTTCTGCCGACAGATGTATACCCTCAGCCACTGTTCGTTGATTTAAATATATTTTGACTTGGACCCTTTTTTAGGGGAGGTTTCAAAGGAGTGGGTTAATTTTGTCCATTTTGTATCTGACCTAAGTCTGATATAAATGTACCAGATTTGGTCTACTTCTTTCACATTCGCATGAGAAATGTAATATACTTTGAAAAATTAAGAAATGTGCGATAAAGTGGACCGAAGTCTTCCACTTCATCTAATACTGAAAACAAACATTATGATGGACATCTAACATTTATTTGCAACAGAGATGGGCATAGTGCACTGTATTTTTAGTGCACTAATAATTTCACTATCACTGTTTATTTAGTGGTAGTGCAATTTTTAATTCCACTACCACTAAAGGGTTATTGGTAGTGAAAAATAAATTGCACTACCACTAACCCTTTAGTGATATTTAAAAAAATACCGCACTACCACTAAATTTTAGTGGTAGTGAAATTTCAATAGCACTACCACTAAATTTAGTGGTATTTAATAAAACTTGCACTAAATTAGTGGTATTTCATAAAAAATAGCACTAAATTAGTGCTATTTAGAAAAGTAATCAAATTTTATGAATATGTACTATATATTCTGGATTGTTGTTCCCTACTCACTTCAATAAACTTCGTTATAGCTGGTATAATACTTATATACATAGTGCTTTTTTTGGCTTCGCTAAAATTTAGTGGTAGTGCAATTTTTTTTGAAAAATCACTAAATTTAGTGGTAGTGCTATTAAAATTTCACTACCACTAAAATTTAGTGGTAGTGCAATTTTTTTTTAAATATCACTAAAGGGTTAGTGGTACTGCAATTTATTTTTCACTACCTCTAACCCTTTAGTGGTAGTGGAATTAAAAATTGCACTACCACTAAATATTTAATTCTTAGTGCACTAAAAATTTAGTGCATATGCCCAACCCTGATTTGCAATTATATGCGAGGAATTATCCGAATTAAAACAAGTAAAAAATTTGTACCATCAATTGGTACAAATTTGGCAATTTTCAAAAAATTAAAATCCATTAAAAATTCTGTTAAAATCTTAAAAATACCGAATGTAGCCGTTACATTAGGGTCTACACAACGACGTGGACCTGCACACACAATTTTCTGCATTGTTACCAGAAATCACTCTAGCTTCCGAACGAAATGAAGTAAGTTCATAAAAATTTACTCAAATGTGTATTATGTCTGCAGTACTTTTGGTATTGAAAATGGACCATATAGGTCCACATCTTCGTATAGCCCCCATAAAACGGTACCTCCCTATACTCGGTATTTTGATGATTTTAGCGACATTATCAACCGGAATTGTTTAAAATTTGGTATTTAGATTCCGTAATGGGAACTACAGTCTGTGACAGAAAATTGTCTATGCAGGTCCAGGTCTTCTTATAGGCCCCATATACCAGTACCTTCCTATATTCGGTATTTTGATGAGTTTAGGTACAATACCCACCGAAATTGAGTAAAATGTCGTATTTGAACTTCGTAATGGAGGCTACAGCCTATGACAGAAACTTGTCTATGCCGATATAACGGTACCTCCCTGTATACGATATTTCGTTGATTTTAGCTACATTATTCACCGTTTATTTCACGTTTCGAATTTAAATTTTGGTAATGACTTATGGCAAACAATGCTTACGTAGGTCCACGTCGTATAGACACCAATATAACGGCTATTGTCAATTTTTTTTAAAAATTTAAACAGAATTTTTTAAGGATTTTATTTGAAAATTCCAAATGTATTCAAAGTTCAGCCCGGCCGAACTACTTTTTAACATGTTACTTGTTTAATTTAAATCAGAAAATTCGCATGATTGTAAATATTGTACAATAATATTATTTTTCTAAAGATATTTAAAATTATTTTAAAAATGATAAATTATTAATTTATCAGACTATCAGAATTTTATAATTATCAGAATTTTTCCAACTATTGGAACTATACCTTATTATTTCATTCTTTCAATATAATAATTTGAATTTCATCATTATTACGATTTACGTTCCATTCCTTTAGGACATTTTTATGACCTCAAAATACTTAATTCCATGGTACATTCGAAATGTAAAAGTGCTTGAAGCTAATCTTTTGTTTAATAGCGAAATAAAACATTTTAGCGTTTTTACCCCCTCAAGGCGTTGACAACACTGCTGACTTTGATCTTGTGTGCGTGCCGTTGCTAAAATAAAATAATAATTAGCTGTGTGACTTAATTTTTGGACGATATTTTATGAGTCACACTTTTTTTAGTATGGAGACTGGCAATTTCCAAACAAATCTCAGTCGATGAGAGTTCAGATGCCAAATATGAACTCCATGACGGATGTTGTTTGACCACATTGGAAGGGAAAAACACACACACACACACTCTCTGTGTGCATTAGTGAATGAGCGAGCGCAAGTGAGGGAGGGAGAGTAATCGTAGTAGGTCTCTGTATGTTTTCAACTTGATGAGCATTACTTGCTCAGTTAAGTTTGATCGAAGTAAGACGAAAGATTACGAAGTAACCACAGCTAGAGTGACTTGAAATATAGACCAAATGTGTATGGAAGAAGATGATTAATGATTTCGTATTTATTTTTAAAATTCAATAATTTAATTGTGCTTTTTTGTTTCTCTTGCAGCGGTTATTGGCGGAGCTGTTGTGGGTCTATTGTGCGCCATTCTGGTGGTCATGTTCATTGTCTATCGCATGAGAAAAAAGGATGAAGGTTCCTATGCCCTGGATGAGCCAAAACGATCACCTGCTATGAATTCCTATGCGAAAAATGCAACAAATCGAGAATTTTTTGCCTGAGAAAATGAAAGGCGTTTTTAAAGAAAACTAAACAACAACAAAATATAAAGAAAATAAAAACAAACCACAAACAATAACAACCTTTTTATGGAATAAAAACAATTGACAAACAGAGTGGAAAAGTAGCAGCCTAAAACAAATATAAACATCACCTTTATTTATATTAAAAAAAAAACAAATGAACAACTACAACAACAACTGATAAATAGGCATTTTTTTTATAAAAGTACTGCAAACTTGAATTGAAAAGAAAAACACACACATAAAACTCAAACCATTCAACTCCACTGAAAAAAAATGCAAAAATTTGTTTTTTTGATTCAAAATTCCATGAAAAACAACAACAAATTCCATTGGAATCTGGCAATTTATTCACGAAACAAAGTCTAATTACACTACAAACAAACAACAACCAATACATATGTAATTGTAAACAATAATTATTCTTAAAAAAAATAATATTAATCATTTTTCCACTTTTTAATTCTCATATAAATATTATAAAATTAATTTTTTTGTATTTTCCTTTTTTTTTAATTTTTATTAACAAAAAATTACACTCGAAAAAGAAAACTATTATAATTTTTATGGAAAGAAAAAAATAAGCGAAACAAAATATTGAAAAAAAAACTCATTAAATCAGCAACAACAAAAATATTATTTATGAAAAAAAATTGAAAAAAAAAACACAAAATTACAAATAATATTAAATAAATGTAATATTTAGTGTAATTCGTATATATATACAAAGAAGGAAAAAAAGAAGAAGAAAACAAAAACAAATCGAACATTGAAAAAAAATCAATTTCAAAACAAAAAACACAACAAAAAGTATTTTAAGCTGAAATGCGAAGAGAAACAGAAAATTATTAACAAAACAAGAAAAATTAAAGAAAAAAAAAAAATGACTATTAGTTCTTAACTTGAAACAAAAAAAAAACAAAAAAAATCAATACTAATACAATAACAAAGAACATATGATTGAAAACAAGAAACAAAAACACAAATATTTGGATGTTCTTTTTTTTCACAAACCTTTGATAATTTTTTTTTTTTCACTTGAAAAATTAGATATCGAAAAAAGGAAACAATAAAATAAAACCCATAAATCAATGAATTAGAGTAAATTTTTTCCACTAAATGTTATTTTTTTATTTTATGGAGATGGGTGATTTTTGCAAGAAACGAATTGGGAAACCAAAGTTTAAGACTTCAAATATTGCAAATATTAAGGGAATTTCAGAACTACATAAAATAGCCAGTTTGTCTTTGTCTCTCTCTGCAAACGAAAGAATTCAAATTTGATTTGAATAGAGTGGGTTCCATTTTTAACTTCTATTCACCACTCTCAAGTATACCTTTCGATATCGATATTCTGTATACCTTTCAATAAATTTTTAACCGAAATTGATTTGGTTTTGACCTTATTAAAAGAAAAATATGTTTTCAAGAAAATTTTTTAATATTTGCAAATTTTGAGTTTTGTATTCGGAGTGTATTTCTGAAAACAAAGTAATTTCAAATTTAAAACTCAAAATTTTCAAATATCCCAACAGTTTCTGGAAAACTTCTTTTTGGTTAACGAGACCAAAATAAATGAATTTTCTCCCCGTGCCGAAATTTATCATTCGAATTTGAATACGTTATGAAAAATGCTTTATTATGTGTACCTTTCGATAAATTTTAACCGAAATTGATTTGTTTTGGCCTTATTAAGAGAAAAAAGATGTTTCCGAGAAAATGTTGAGTTTTGAATATTTGGTGTATTACTGAAAAAAAAGTAATTTTAAATTCAAAACTCAAAATTTTCAAGTATCACAAAATTTTTTTAAAAACATATTTTTCTATTAATAAGACCAAAACAAATCAATTTCGGTTAAAAATTAAAAATTTGTTCTAATTTTCTCCCCGTGACGAAATGTATCATTCGAATTTGAAGTGACATCTTAAAAGAAGACCTCTAAATCGAGATTTTTTCGTCTTGTTGAGGACGACCAGAGAAGAAAATTCAAAATAGTTTGTTAGTACTTTTTTTAATTTTTATTGAATATAAAGGGGTCGCCAATTATTTTTTTAGTACTTTTAAATTTTTTCTAACATAATTCACATCAAATACTTAAATTGAGGATCCAATTTTTTTTTTCGAAATCACAAAAATGTTGAAAAATCAATTCTTTATTGTGGTTTGAGATTTTCACTACGTTTTTAATAATAAATACCAATAAAATTTCATAAAATTAAAAATATTTGAATGATTCGAGTAAATTATTTAAAAATTAAACCCCTTACCCTTCAACGGCGTTTTTGAATTTTGAATATTTTTTTTGATATGAATTGAGTTATTTTTTAGTACTTTTTATTTTTTTCTAACATGATTCACATCAAATACTTGAATTGAGGACCCAATTTTTTCTTCGAAATCACAAAAATGTGGTACAATCAATTCGTTTTTGTGGTTCGAGATTTTCACTTCCTTTAAAAAAAAGTCCCAACAAAATTTCATTAAAATAAAAAAATATTTGAATGATTCGAGTAAAATACTTAAAAATCAATCTCCTCACGCTTCAACGGAGTTTTAGAATTTTGAATATTTTTTTTTAAATTGAATTGAATATACAGGGTATATATTGAATATAAAGGTTAGACAATTAAAGAAATAAGGACTAGATAAAAAATAACTTTTTCTGACGAACCCTGTTTATTTTGTGAAAATTTTTATGAAAACTCTAAAAAAATATCTAATTCCGATAACAAATATGAAATATGAAATGATTTTAAATAAATTTTTTCTAGAAATTTCCTTGAAAAAAATGTATATCAAAATATTTCATTTTTCCCATGATCCCCAAAATGTTTTTGAAAGCAAATTCTTCTTGCAAAGCTCACAAATCTCCAAAAAAAAAAATAAATAAATAAATAATAATAGCCGAAGTAGTCCTTGACGCCAGATATATAGAAATCCATTATAAAGTTCAAGAAAACATAAACTTCTTTGTTGCAATATTTTGAAAATAAAAATCTCCCCATTTACACCCAAACACATAATCAAAACACGCCCTAACATAATCAATGCGCCTTTTTTACATTTATAATTAATTATATAATTCTTAAAGCATACCACGTCTATATAATTTCCATAATTATTAAATAAAAAACAAAAAAAAAATATTGTGTTTTTTGTGCTTTTTTCAAATAATCAAAATAATTTTTAATTTAACTTTTTCTAATTTAATACAATTAAGCTAATAATTTACAATAACAACACAGCTATATAAAAAATGGCAGCTATTATACCATCAAAAACATAACACTGGCATCTTACAGAATATTCTTCTTTTTTTGTAATTGTTATAATATTAAAAATTAATTAAATATATGTGTGGAAGATAACAAAGAAATATATATGTAATTTTTATTTTTTTTTTCTTCTTCTTTAAAAGAATTAAAAAAAAATTATGTTGTTGATTTAACAAAGAGAAAAGAAAAAAACTAAAAATAAAATAAATAAATAATAAAATATTATTTCTTATAGCCAAATATGTTTTGCTTTGTTAAAACTA
The DNA here is from genome assembly GCF_030504385.1 of Musca domestica. Taxonomy (NCBI): domain Eukaryota; kingdom Metazoa; phylum Arthropoda; class Insecta; order Diptera; family Muscidae; genus Musca; species Musca domestica. Next base: position 1,961,759 of record NW_026712315.1, on the reverse strand, counting down.
ATATAAAAAAATCAACAACAACAACAACCACATGAAATGCCATACTAAACAAAATAATAATCCTTACAACAGATTTAATAACTTTTTTTATATTATGTATTAAAAGAAAAACAACAACAACATTACATAAATGAATATAATTTAAGTTATGTTTAGCCATGAATTGTTTGTAAAAAAAAGAAAAACAAAATTAACCACATTTGTTGCTAAACTCCATCCAAACAATTTGTAATTTTTCCTAAACATTGTATTTGATTTTTATTATTTTTCTTTTTTTTCAAAAAGAAACTGGTCAATTATTCATATTCAATAATAAAAACCATTTTTTTTTTAAATTTTCAAAGAAGAAACACAAATAATTGACCATTATCTTCAAACATATAAACCCCTATACTACTAAAAACAACTACTCACATATAATTTTTGTATTTACTCTTCAATATATATATATATTTTTTAGTTTTATAATACCCTCATTAACCAACCAACTTTATATATACACAACTACTATGTATTTTCATTTCTTTTTTTTTTCTTATAATAAAATCAACATTTATCTTCCCGTCTTCAACAATATTCCAATGTTATTAATAATCCCCCAAAACAACAACAACAACGCCTCTGTATAATTTTCCACTAAATATATAGCAGCTACAAAACATACACCCATACATACTCCATCTTTCTGTCTCTCTCTCTCTTTATTGTAACCAGTAATTATTATTGTTTAAATTTGTAAAATTAAATTTTATTTTCTATTCTCGAAGTAATGTCATGACAACCGAATTTCAGTTGAATCCTTACTCACAATTCTTTTCTATTTCAACAATTCGAAATGCAAAGACGAAAAACAAAAACAAAACAAAAACTCAAAACAACAACCACAGTTTGTATGAATGTACTGAATAATGTTTAACAAAACAAACAGAATTGGTTTTAATTTGCAAAAAAAAAAAAATAATAAAATAATAAATATTATTATTAGAATAAAACAAAAGAAAAATAAAATCGATAAGAAAACGACGGATGGAAACTATATATAGATAAAAACTCTACAAAAAAAACAGTAAAATTTACGAATAAAATAAAAAAAATAAAAAAAAAAAAACTAAAATTCTTTTGGTGGTTTTAATTCTTAGGAGGAGGAAGGGTATAATAACAGACCTTGGACGGAAGATCGATGGAGGTTCAAAATCAACATGGACAACGTGGAAGTGTCATTTCATTCAGCTGCATTTTTTTTAATAAAGTTTGTAATACATTTCTCTTGTTATCATACAAATATATAGACTTTTTCAAATAGACGCCTCAAAGTATGCTTTAAAATTTGCTAAAATTGTCTATCTTAACTCACATCCACTAAATATAACACTATGCGAAAATATTCAAATTTTGTAATAATTGCATGAAAGTAGAGCTAAAAATAAAAGACGCGTGTACCGGTGTTTTGAACGTTCACATCGCAGGTTCCACCCTCATCCACAGTTTTCTTGATTTTTTTAATTAAGGAATCTTAAAGTCATGCCTGCCGACAGATGTATACCCGCAGTCAATGTTGGATTATTTAAATATATATTTTTATTTTTTATGATTATTCAAATGTTTGACCCTCCATGGAGTAGGTTCCACATGAATAGACCAATATTGTCCATTTCGTATCGTACCTAACTAAATATGATATAAATATTGCGAAGTGCCAGGATTGGAGTATTTCGGTTACTTCCTCCAATTTTATATGAGATATGTGATAATTTGTGGAAAATATTAAAATGTAAGTGAGGTAGGTACCATATATAGTCGACTGACGTATTCCGTTTTCATACTACATCAAATACAAATAAAAATACTGGTATGGGCAAAATTACAAGAAAATCGAACATTTACATCCAATTTTAAGCGAAATTATAAATTCAATATTCATCTCAGGTTTCTGAATGAAATATTTGGTATAGCAAGTTGTACAAAATCGCTGATGATGTTTCGCATGTTATGACTGATAAAAGTATTGACAACTGTGACCCTTTGTGGCTGAGGTACCAGAAGGGGTTCCCAGATATATGTATATCATCTTCACAACAGATTTTGGGCTAGTAAAAATGTTTGTATGTGTCAAATTTGATAAGAGTTGGATGCTTTATTCGATTTTCCTTGAGCGTTTTGATTTTTCAAAATTGTGAACCCTATGTGGGGGAGGTACCAGAAGGAGTGGTCCGATCCCTACGACCTTTATAACAGATCTGGTGTTGATGGAAATATCGAGATGTACCGAGTCTGAATGGAATCGAATGTAAATTTCGACATATTCAACCTTAACACCAGATCTTGTGTTAGTAGAAATAACGAGATATGTGAAATTTGAAGATAACCCGATGCTTAATTCGGATTTTATGATCGTTTTGGTTATTCAAAACTTTGACTCTTTGAAGAAATGGTAGGATCTCTACCACCTTTATAACATATCTTCTGTTGATGGAAACATTGATATGTGCCAAGTCTGAATCGAATCAAATTTTCATTTCTCGTTTAATGAACTTTATGGTTATTCAAAATTTTAACCCTTCTGTCGGTGAGGTACTTGGAGTTGACCGATGTCGTCCCGTTTCGCACCTGACCTAGCACTAATGCATATATTAGTATTTGCAAAGTTGGAGCAAAATCGGATTATCCTTCTTTCTGTACAGTAAAATATTTTCTTTTAATTTTATGGTGGAGGTATCAGAAGGAGATATTAGTCATCTCCGAACTCGATCTTAGTTTGATAATAATAATGCGGTGTGCCAATTTTGAATCAAATCGGATACTCCCTTCGAGTGGTATCGTGCTCACCAGCCAGCCAGACAGACGGGAGGACTAACGAATATCGCTATATCGACCACAAATGTCCTGAAACGGATATGGTCGATGAGGCACGTTTTGGCCGTATCAAATGATACATACGCTCTCTAGCTATATGGCTGAAATGTGAATAATTTTGAATAATTCTCTCCGAAAGCTGCATAGTCCAGGTCTGTTTTTCATTAGTGAATTTCATAAAAGAACAGGATATTGTTAAACAAAAATACTTTTGGATGGCTACCAAGATTGTATTGAAATATTTTTAAAGAATTTATTCGCTATATATATATATATATATATATATATATATATATATATATATATATATATATATATATCTATATATATAAATGTAAGTTGTGTTAGTTACTACGCTTATAACTCAAGATCCGCTGATCCGATTTTAACGATTCATACAAATTCGGAATTGTCTCTTTTCCGAAAAGGATAATATTCAAAAAAATCGCGTAAAAATGTGATATATTAAAATTTTAATTTTGACTTTTCAAATGTACAATAGTAATGTTTTATTTTGCATGATTTTTTTTCCATTTTGACTTACTTTTTTCTAATGTACATTTGTAGTGTTTTTTTTTTATTTTTTTTTTAATTCGAATATTAATACCAATTTATTTAATTGACTTGATTTCTTGAGAACTGAAATTGATGGCGGGTTGCATGGAAGTCAGTCAAATGATATCGAAACAACTTAACGCGGTTAGACCAATGTTAAAAGATAATTACTTTTTCAAAATCGCTAAAAAACACGATAAAAGAGATCTCATGGCAAAAATTCTCAAATCGGGAAAAATCGAAAAAAAAAATTCAATGGAAATTGACTAGATATGGAAATAATCCATCCAATGAGAACTTAAAATGCAAAATTCATTGGGACTGCAACCAGTGAAATACCGAATATGAAGAGCACTGTTATATGCGAACTATATAAAATAGTGGAGCAAATTGAAAATTTGGAAAGAAAAGGATACATTTCCTCGGAAAATTCTTCCGAAACCTTAAAAGTAACCTTAACTCCCATGAAACGTTATACGGTGACTATGCGCTATCATCAGTAGTCAGTTTGGTTGGTACATAACAATCCCAAAAAGGGGGGATCAAACGTTTTTAGGGTCCATTTTATATAGTTTAACCAAACACAAAGGGCCTCAAATATTTTGCTCTATACTTCGCAAAAGTTACCATAGAGTTTTAAATTTTTCCTAGGGGTTTCATGAATAATCAGTTGTTCAAAATATATATCAGATGTATATCAAATGTTGGTAATTTGAGATTTTAAGAAGAACAACACATTTTTTCAAATAATTATAAGAATAGGACCATGCTTTGGTATAACCCTTATATGTGAACCTATTTCTTTCATATTACAATAATCCGCCCAATGAGAACTCAAAATGCAATTCATTGGAGCAAAATGGTAGAGCGAATTGGACATTTAGGAAAAAAAAAACTTTCAAGATATCTTAAATCGCTTTTGCAGGTCACGATATATGACCCCCGGATAAGGGTACACTCCTTTTTCAAGTATAGTTTACATTTTAACCATATTTTACTCATATGCATTTTAGCAAAAGTTGGTAATTTGAGAAGAAACCATCCTCGCAAAAAATGATCACGTTTTGGTATAACCATTATATAATTTAAGCTATATTCGGGGTTTTCGACATTTTTCTTTCATTTTTCAGGCCTTTATTTGACATCTTTGTTTCTACGGGTGTAAAAAACCTCTTCTCATAATATTTTGACTTTTGGAGTAGAGTCCATCTTGGTCTTGATCACATTCATTAATTGATTTGGCTAAAAAATTGTATTTAGGCTACTCTGGGATAGAGAATCGTCTTACAGATAATTGTCCACATAGGCATTTTATTAAGTATAGTTCCCACATTAGTGTACCCGCAAATCCACATTCCTAACCAATGTTTGGTCAGAAAAAAAAATTTGGTATACTATTGAATTTTTAACTCTCAAGAGAATATTGGCTGGGAACGTAGAAGTGGGATGTACGTCTACATGCTTTGAACTCCGAAATATCAAATTGTGGCAGAAACATGAAAAAATCACGAATATTATTTTTTGGATCGTTATTGAATTATACTATGAAGAAAAATATGGACTTTATGGGTTCTCCAACACACAATTTAAATGACAAAAATAATATAATTCCTATCTTAAGGTAATGGGTGTAAAAGACCAATTATCTTTGACTATTTTGAAATCATTCAGATCAGTGTTCTATAATGCCTTAAAAAATATGCATTAAAAACTAAAAGTAGGGGCCGGCAACGCGGACCGGGCCAGCTAGTATATATATATATATATAGGATTTTTTAAACAAGTTCCTGGTTGTATGAAATTAAAAATATATATATAATTATTATTAAAATTTTAATTATTTGCGGATTACCCTCTTGCAAAATCTTCCTATATATATATATATATATATATATATATATATATATATATATATATATATATATATATATATATATATATATATATATATATAATAGATTTTTAAAATATATATAGGATCCCGTTTTTTACGGACCTCTGACCAATAAACTTGTTTAAATAATCAAGATTTCATTCCCAATATCGCCAATAATTTTGGGACATTCTTGTAATAATTTTTTTTTTTTTTAATTTTCAAGAATTAGCTTATCGCGACAAGCGCCACGATTTTTTTTTTTTTTTTGAAATTTCTTAAGAACAAATTGGGTTGTTTTAAAGAACAGTTTTTTAGGACATCCTTAAAAAATATTACTTTTTTGGAATATCTTTGAGGGCCTCTTTACGGAAGTCGTAGATTATTTTAAGTTTTCTTTTTTTAAGATTTCACTCCAAAAATGAAGGATTTGTCTAAAACTTCTTTACTAGCAAAAATAGTTAATTTTTGTATGACTTTTAATAAAAAAAGTACATCTTTTTTAATTATCAAAGACTTTGGTTGGAATTTTTCAAAATCTACTTACCAATATCAAGAAATTTTTGAAAAAAAAATTAATTTGCAACTAAAGATTTTTCTGAACAAAATTACACCACAATTATTACATATTATTGTGTTGTTGTTAAACTCTTTAAGGAATTTCTTCATAAAAAATGAATATTGTTCATAAAATAATCGTGACAAAATCATTGATAAGTCTTTTTTAACAAAATTTTTTAAAAGTTCACTGCTTGAAATCATGGATTTTGAAGAAATTCTTTTCAAACAACTTCATTGGAAAAATTTTTAAGAATATTTTTAGTTGGGATTTTTGGATACAAAGTCGTCGGTTTTTTAATGACACATCTTAAAATACCGTCTTACCAAAAATCTTCAGTTTTTTAAGAATATTTTAAATAATCCGTTTTTCTTATTGTTAATTTTTCTAGGATTTTCTGTTGAAATTTGTGAGATTCATAGAATTTACTAGGATTTTCTGGCTATCTCTAACTTTTGTTGAACTTTCTAAGAATAGTTTTTTAAAGGAAATTTCTGAAAGGTCGCTTATTTTTTTCGAGTTAAGCAAGAATATTATATGAAAGGTCCTACTAGACAGAAATCGTTGGTTTTGTGAGGAAGGACCTAATCAGATGACTTTGGAAAAAAAACAAATTTTTTATAAAGTATTGCTTAAGACTTATTCCCAATCCAGATGAAGACTTGCTTTCTCAACTTTTGCTGCAATGGAATTTATCCTGAAATCAGAGCTGGGACTGGATTCTTGTTCTATGAAAATATAAAATGAAAAAAATTTCCATTATAAAATTATTAACTTGACATTTCTTTTCCTTATAAAAGTTTTCATTTCACATTTTCATAGAACTAGAATTAAGCCCAGCTTTTGCCTGTCGTAGGTAAAAATATGAAATATAGTATTTAAAAGCTATTTTTTTATTTAATAGAAAGAAAGTATAAAATAACAACTGTACAAACATTTTGTTTTAAACTTAAATTTAAAGCTATGTACCAGGAATTACCAAGGGAGGTATTTCAGAAAATATATACATATTGACAATGGAAATGGGAATGTAAGATACACTTTTCACAATTTATTTTACAATTTGGATTTCATAGCATTTTCCTTCATAAAAGGCTTCAGATATTTTCCAAAGAAATCCGGCACAGGTTTCTTGTTCAGCGGATGTTTCAAGGCAGCCTCGAACAAACGTTCATAGACATTGCCGTCATAGGAGCCGAGAGCAGAGTTCAGTACCTTATCGTGAAATTCAAAACCATCGGTAATGGCCACAACATCGGGACGCAATTTCTTGAGAACTTCCTCCAAACGGATTTGCAGGGCAGCGATTTCATTTTCCGTAACTGGAACGAACTAAAATGAAAAAAAGACAAAGAAGTTTTTAAAAATGGAAATAACTGATCAAGATTTTAAAGTAACCGTAACCCAAAAGCCAAAATTATTGAAAAACAACCATTGTAAAATTGTCAGGCCTAGAAAAAATCTGTATAAAATCGATGATTATAGCTCTAAGGAGACGATATACAGGGTGAGATGACAAAACTGCAACCAAATTCAGACTGCTGTCATTTCTAAGCCATTCTTGTGCCAGCTGTTGAAATTATTATGGTTTAGAAGCGTACAAAAGCATTTTGGTAAACATTTTTCAGAAAAAAATTTATTCGTGATGGAATTCAGGCATGAGGGTGTAATTTCTTTATATTTGGCTGGAAACCAACAAGTGGCTATCATTAGCGCACTCCAGCATTTAAATGTGAATAAATTTTTTGTGTCTCGTACAATCGCTCATTACCGTGATACTGGCAGCCCGTCATCAAGGAAGTGGACGGAAGAAAACAGCAACATCAGCAGAAATGGTTCGAAAAATAAAGAAGCGACTTGATCGAAACCCGTGTCGCAGTGGCCGAAACACTGGCTCATGTGCTGAACTTATCGCAATATTTCATTCGGCAAATATTGAAAAATGAGCTTGGGGTAAAGCCATTGAAATTCCAAAAAGTGCAAGAACATACACCGCAACAGAAAGAAAATAGACCCAAAAGAGCGAAAGAGTTGCTTCGCTTGGCCGAATGTGATGAACAGTCGAATTTGGTTTTCTCCGATGAGAAACATTCGTTATCCAGCAGTTTGTAAACAAACAAAATGATCGTGTTTACCTGCCAAAGAGGTCAGCTGAAAATATACACCTTCAGTTGGCCACCAGAACTCAAGCGCCGGCCATGGTGATGGTGTGGGCCGTCATAACAGCCTATAGTCGCTCTCCGCTTGTATTATTCGACTATGGCATCAGAATAAATGCCGAATATTATCGCGAAAATATTTTAGAGGGAGGGAGGGAGCCACGCAAACATTTTGACCGCAGACCTTGGACATTCAAATAGGACTCAACACCATCGCATTCAACGCGCGCCAAAAATGGTTACAAAATGAGGTTCCCTCGCTTCTTTTCCTGCGCATAATGGCCACCAAAATCTCCGAATACCCATCCTTTGGACTATTGTGTCTGGAGTTTTTTGGAAAGCAAGGTTGGCACTAAAAAATACCAAAGTGTCGATCACCTCAAGCAAGCGCTTCGCCGGGTATAGGCCAAAATACCGCAGAGCACCATTCGGGTACCGTGAGACGGTTTCATTGGCCGTTTAAAGGCCATAATTCGTGCCAAAAATGAACAATTCGAAAAAATCTAAATTTATTCGAAAATTTGATGCTATTTCCGACATTTTTGGTTTTCATTCAATTAAAATTAAAAAAAAAAAACTTTGTTGCAGTTTTTTTATCTCATTCTGTATAAGCAGCTTGGCATCATGGCATGTTAATGTCAAATGATAAGGAAAAATGACAGCAGGATTCGAGTGCGGCTCGGATATCCCCTTTACGAATTTTGGAAAATATATTCAAGAATCCTACGAGTCTTTGAAAAAAATATTGTTTTCCACTTACCCTTAAAATATCACCCAAATGACGGAAGAAGGTCTGAATCAAATGCAATTCCAATAGATTTTCCAAAACCTTTTGGAATTGTGGCGAACGTTCACTCTTTGTGGGCCCGTTAATGACTTCCTCATAGAAATTGGAGGCCACATAGACACGGCCATGTAATTCGGCAGCCTTTGTCAATTCCAAGCCAGTGTTGTTCACGGCCACAGGTTGGCTTTGTCCATCCTTGAGGCGGGCCGAGTAGCTCTTGTAGGCAACACGGGTGGCCCTAAAAACAGGAAAAATAAATGTTATTTTTAAATTCTCCTTTCCCATCACCCCTTCAAAACTCACCCCACACAAGCATACTGCAGCGCTCTAACCAAGCAATCCCAGGTACCAGTCCATTGAGGAAACTGTGGTCGGTTGGCACATTCTGTGAAATATGCCATAGTGGGCATTAACTTTTTACCCTCCAAAACATCAGCCCACACCTTCATGAGGATTTTGCCCACCTGCAGATATAAGACGGAATTTTCACCCTCATAGGTGCAGGCAGCTGTGGATACGGCAAATAAATTACCCAAATTGGCCGCTGTCAAATAGCCATGACCACCACATCCCTGACGCAAACGTTCAATGCCATATGTGGAGTCATAGGAACAGGAAACCTTGAGGATACAGGCCAGGGCATGCAACTCGGGGAGACGTGAGAAGTCCTTGCGATTAATGGCCTCCGCCGTTTCATTGTACATGAAATGTAAATTGCCGGCGGCCAGGCGATAGGCAATGGCAGTGGCAATTTCGGGTATCACTTTCATTTGTTGGGTCAAATGTTCCAAGACCTTGGGTTCAGGTTGCCTGGAAAATCGAATAAAAGAAACCCTTAGATTCCTAAATTCTTAGAATAAGTCTCAAAACCCTTACCCCTCCTCAATGGGACTCTGACGCCGGACCACTGAGTAACGGGTCACCACAGTGGCTGCTTGGGCCAACATCAAGGCATTGCTAATGGCAACCATACAGCGCACATATACCATGGGGAAATAGGACAGCTGGGACACTGGACTCTTGATAAATGTACCATCCGGCAAGACCTGTTGATTTTTCATCAACATATTGGTGCGGGGAACACGATAATTCTTCAGACCCAAGAAACCATTGTTTACACCATTCATACCCAGCTTCTTGCCAATTTCACCAACATGTACACCCGGCAAGGGTTTGTGGGTCTCTTCATCACGCACCTGGACCACAAACATTTGAATACCTTTCGGCTCATTGTCAATATACAATTGGGCCACAAAAATGCAATAGTTGCAGGTTTGGCCCACTGCCAAAAAATGGGGAAAATAAGAAGATAATTAAAACTTTTCAAAACAAATATCAAACATGCCCTTGACTTACATCCTCCTGGCCACCATTTGTATGATGTCAGTGTAGGAGTGTTCAACACAAACTCCTCTGTTTTACGATCATAGTCCGCCCGGGACTCCAAGCCACGCAAAAAGGTTCCATGACCCAACTCAGTTTGGGCATAGGTGCCAATTATTTCACAATTGTCGGCACGTCTGCCAAATTTCTCGTATTGCTCGGGGGTACCTTGACCCTTAAGGGCGCGTGTAAACATGACAAGATGCACAGCCAAGGGGTTACCAGCTGGCATTAGCGCCGCACCAATTGGACCACCCATTAGGGTTCTGAAAATTAAAAATAACAATATTAACAAATTTAGTATTCTCTGAGGATTGAACTCGAACTTACGGATAAACCTCCGAACCACCGGGATGTATACGTTCCTGTATGGCTCTCAGTTTCTTGGTGGCATTGACGGCATGCTTGACGGCCAACGAGGCCATTTCTTCATAGGAGGCAAATTCATGATCTAGCGGATCATCCAAATCGTTGTAGAGTTCTTCCTCTGGCATAAAAAGAGAATAATTTTAGAATAGTATATTGTTTCTGTTCCAAAATCGTACTAAATGGTACCAAATAGTACGTACATTATACCTTTAAAGCTGGAATTGTATATACGGTTTCTTTTGACAATGAAGTGTACCTTTATATACAAACCAGTAAAGAAAGTCTTAAAGTCGGGCGTGGCCGACTTTATGATACCCTACACCACTTTGCTAATTTAGTAGAGCTCCACATAACCATTAAAAGTTTTTATGGGTGAATTCAATCATACAAGCTATGATTATAATTATAATTTAAAGCTCAAATGGGCTAAATATGCCGAAGCATTTGTATCTTTTAAATTCGGACTTGTGTTGCCCATTTGGTGCACAAATAATTTAAAATCGGATAAAAACATATATGGGAGCTATATCCAAATCGGAATCGATCTCGATAAAATTTGGCAAAGATATTTCTGAGCTGTATTTGATATATTTCCCTGAATATCGTTGTTACGGAGTGCATTTTACGGCAGTGGGTAACAAATATAACAAATCGGATGAACATTATATATGGAAGCTATAGCTATATCTGAACCGATCTTCACCAAATTTTACATACTAGCTTCTTGACTCAATTCGGTCGTAAGTGCGAAATTCCATCCTATTTGGACAAATATTAGACGTTTGGTACACAATAAAAGGTAAATCGGACGAAGTTATATATGGGAGCTATATGCAAATCTGAACCGATCTCGATAAAATTTGGCAAATGTATTTCTGAGCTATATTTGATATATTTCCCCAAATATTGTTGTTGCAGAGTGCATATTACGGCTGCGGAGGACAAAAATAACAAATCGGATGAACAATATATATGGGAGCTATAGCTATATCCGAACCGATTTCGATCAAATTTGGCATACTTTTTTTCAGGCCTAATTTGGGCGTATATGCAAAATTCCATATAAATCGGTCTGATATTACACTTTTGGTGCACCATAAAAGGTAAATCGGACGAAGATATATATGTGGGAGCTATATCTAAATTTTGACCGATTAACTCCAATTTCAATAGGGTCCGTTCTTGGGCCAAACAAATGATCTGTGCAAAATTTCATCTGGATCGGACAATAAATGCGACCTGTACTTTGTTTACAAAAATACATGGACAGACGGATGGACGGACAGACGGACGGACGGACATGCATAAATCGACTTAGAATGTGATTCTATGCAGATCATCAAAAGGAATTATGGATCTATCTCGTTTCCTTTTACCTGTTACAAGCAAATGCACAAAGACATAATACCCTGACCACCTTGTGGTGTAGGGTATAAAAAGTAATAGACATGAAGAATTATATTATTTGACATACGTATCACCGCAGGAGATTTTTTTTTTTAAATTTTAAAATTCCAATGAAATATGTTGGCGTTTTTTAAAAGGTCCCCGCTCGAACTTTAACACTTCAATTTTTCTCAGTAAAATTCCAGTTGATTAGTGTTATTTAAAATTAAAATGATGTGCAATATTGAGTTCAAACGCAAATTTCGGACACTAAAAATACTTAATTGAGGGAGTGTAAAGAGAATTGTAGAATTGACATTAAAGTTGTTGTTGATAGGGAAAATATCACAAAAAAGGGTACTGAAATATATTAAATCCTGGAAAGTACTAAAATCTTGCTAAAATGGCACTAGAATTGTATTTCGCGTTTTATGACCTTTATGGATATTCAAAATTTCGACCTTTTGTGGGGGAGGTACCAGAAGGAGTGGACCGATATATTCCATCTTAACACCAGATCTTGAGTTTATAAAAATATTGGGATGTATGAAATTTAAAAACAATCGGACTCTTACATCACATTTTTAAAGAGTTATAATTATTCAAAATTTTGACTATTTGTGGGGGATGTACTTGATGGAGTGGACCGATATTGTCCATTTTTGCACCTGACCTAGAACTCAAGCAAATATTAAGATTTGCAAAGTTGAAGCAAAGTCGGATTATCGTTTCTTTTTCTGTGCAGAACAATATTTTTTGAAATTTTCGAACTTTTGTGGGGGAGGTACCAAAAGGAGAGGTCCGATATTGTCCATCTTAACACCAGACCTTGGGTTAATAAAAATATTGGGATGTGTGAAATGTGAAGACAATCGGACTATTATATGACATTCTATAAAATTTCTAATTATTCAAAATGTTGACCCTTCGTGGGAGAGGTACCAGAAGGAGTGGACCGATAATGTCCATTTTTGCACCTGACCTAGAACTGATGCAAATATTTAGATTTGCAAAGTTGGAGCAAAATCGAATTATCGCTTCTCTTTCTGTACAGAAAATATATTTTTTGAAATTTCCGAACTTTTGTGGGGGAGGTACCAAAAGGAGAGGTCTGATATTGTCCATCTTAACACCAGACCTTGGGTTAATTTAAATATTGGGATGTGTGATATTTGAAGGCACATTCTATAAGAGTTATAATTATTCAAAATTTTGACCCTTCGTGGGAGAGGTACCATAAGGTAAGGAGTGAACCGATAATGTCCATTTTTGAATGAAATTTGAAACGTGTGATGGATTTTATCTAAAAAATTGAATTCCCAAATTATATTGAAATCGGTTCAGATTTGGTTATAGCTTCCATATATATTTTCGACCGATTTCGTTCATTTGATGCCTCAAACACCATATGAATGTTCGATTCCAATCAAATTTGGAATGTTTAAAGGGATATGATCCGAAAATAAATTTATCAAATTATATTGAAATCGGTTCAGATTTGGATATAACTCCCATATATATCTTCAACCGATTTCGTTTATTTGATGCACCAAACACGATATGTATGTTCGATTCGAATGAATGTGTGATGGGATTTTGATTAGAAAATAAATTAGTCAAATTATATTAAAATCGCTTCAGATTTAGATATAGCTTCCATATATATTTTCCGCCGATTTCACATATTTGATGCACAAAACACGCTACGTCTTTCCGATTCCAATGAAATTCGCCATGGGTGACTAAATTTGGTACAAAAATAAATTTAACGAATTATATTCAAATTCGCTAAGATTTGATTATATATCTTCTTCTATATTCTCGGCCGATTTCATATATTTGATGCACCCAAAGCGAGAAAGACGAAATCTGGCACCAGAAAAAAAATTGCCAAATTATATTGAAATCGGTTGAGGTTTGGGTATAGCTAACATATATATTTCGGCCGACTTCATACATATTATGTACCAAACACGATATATATGACCGATTCCAATGAAATTCAGAATAAAAAATTATATTTAAATCGGATCAGATTGGGATATGATTTTAATAAGAACCATTGACCCACAACGCCTTAGGCTAACACTAAAAAAACAACACAACAATTAATTTGAAATACGCTTAGTACGGGGAAGCATGTTGATACCTCGAATTCACTAATTGAAATAGAAATGCCGCTCAACTTCAAAAAATTGCAGTTTCCTGCACGCTTGGTATTTGCTATGAAATAAATAAATCCGAAGGACAAACCCTTCGTGTATGCATGTCATGTTACTGCTTTACTAATGGTTTTGTTTATTAACGCATTAAAGTAGGGCAATATTTTTATACCCTCCACTATATTATGGAGGGTATATTAACTTTGTCATTCCGTTTGTAACTCCTCGAAATACTCATGTCAGACCGAACTAAGTCGATTTAGCGATGTCCGTCTGTCCGTCTGTTGTAATCACGCTATCTTTCGAATGAATTGAGATAGATAGCTAAAATTTTGCACACACCTGCCAGTAGACAGGTTAAGTTCGTAAATGGGCCATGTAGGTCCACGTTTTCATATAGCCCCCATATAACGGTACCTCCCTATATTCGGTATTTTGATGATTTTAGCGACATTATTCACCGGAATTGTTTCAAATTTGGTATTTGAAGTTCCAAATGGATACTACACCCTAAGATAGAAAATTGTCTGTGCAAGTTCATGTCTTCGTATAGCCCCCATATAACGGTACCTCCCGATATTCGGTATTTTGATGATTTTAGCTACCTTTTTCCCGGAAGTAATTTAAAATTTAGTATTTGAAGTTCAAAATGGATACAACAACCTAAGACAGAAAATTGTCTGTGCAGGTCCATGTCTTCGTATAGCCCCCTTATAACGGTACCTCCCTATATTCAATATTTTGATGATTTTAGCGACATTATTCACCGGAAATGTTTCAAAATTGGTATTTGAAGTTCGTTGTGGGAGCTACAGTCTGTGACAGAAAACTGTCTGTGCGGGTCCAGGTCTTCGTATAGGCCCCATATATCAGTACCTCCCTATATTCGGTATTTTGACGATTTTAGGTACAATACCCGCCGAAATTGTTTGAGATGTGGTATTTGAAGTTCGTAATGGATGCCACAGCCTGTGACAGAAAATTGTCTTTGCTGGTCCAGATCTTCGCACAGCTCCAATTTAACGGCACCTCCTTATGTACGATATTTTGATGATTTTAGCTACATTATTCACCGTTTATTTCAAGTTTCGAATTTGAATATGGTAATGGCTTATGATAAACAATGCCTATGTATGTCCACGTCGTATAGACCCCAATATAACGGCTATATTCGGTATTTTTAAAATTTTAACAGAATTTTTTAAGGATTTTATTATTTGAAAATTTCCAAATTCGTTGCAAATGGTGGAGGGTATTAAAAGTTCGGCCCGGCCGAACTTACTGCTTTTTAACTTGTTTTTTTTTTAATTTTTAATTTTTTTTTTTATTCAACATAAATTCGTAAATTAAATTTTGAATGCATATAAAATCAAAAGGGGCAGGGAAGCGCACCGGGTTTAGCTAGTCCTTACTATAAAAATTCTCATTTGAATATTAAGTGTGACCAAGCATAAATTTTTAATTGAGTTCAAAGATTATAGATGTTATAAACATTTTGAACCATCTGTGCGGCCTAATCTGTTGTACGTGGACGTTAGAACAAACAATTGACTGTTATCGCAACGTACTCTGAGATTAAAACTCAAAATACCAACACTTTCCATTTTGTGTGTAATCTTATCACAATGCCCTCCACCTTGTGAAGAACTAAAGAATTTGATAAAAATCAAACTTTCTCAGTGCTATTTTTACTGCACCAAGACACGACAGCACATTTTTCCAAATTCGATGAATGGATGGAAATTTTAATGAATTGATGGAAAATTCACATAGCCAAAAAAAAAAAAAAATCGGAGCCGCATGAGGCGAATAGCGGCTTGGATGAAAAACAATGGCCTGGAATTTTTCGTACTCTAAATTGTCGAAAGTGTAGTTAAAACTAGGGTATACGGGGTGAGATAAAAAAACACCAACAAAGTCAAACGCCATAATTTTTACATTTTTATACCCTACACCACAAGGTGGTCAGGGTATTATGTCTTTGTGCATTTGTTTGTAACAGGCAAAGGGAAACGAGATAGACCCATAGTTCCTTTTGATGATCTGCATAGAATCACATTCTGAGTCGATTTATGCATGTCCGTCCGTCCGTCTGTCCATGTATTTTTGTAAACAAAGTACAGTTCGCATTTATTGCCCTATCCAGATGAAATTTTGCACAAATCATTTGTTTGGCCCAAGGACGAACCCTATTGAAATTGGAGATAATCGGTCAAAATGTAGATATAGCTCCCATATATACCTTCGTCCGATTTACTTTTTATTGTGCACCAAACGTGTAATATCAGCCCGAATTATATGGAATTTTGCATATACACCCAAATTAGGCCTGAAAATAAGTATGCCAAATTTGATCGGTTAAGATAAAGCTATAGCTCCCATATATAATATTCATCCGATTTTTTACTTTTGTCCTCCGCAGCCGTAATATGCACTCTGTAACAACAATATTTGGGGAAATATATCAAATACAGCTCAGAAATACATTTGCTAAATTTTATCGAGATCGGTTCCGATTTGGATATAGCTCCCATATATAACTTCGTCCGATTTACCTTTGATTGTGCACCAAACGTCTAATATTTGCCCAAATGGGATGAAATTTGGCACTTACGGCCGAATTGAGTCCAGAAGTTAGTACGTCAAATTTGGTGAAGATCGGTTCAGATATAGCTATAGCTCCCATATATATTGTTCATCCGATTTGTTATATTTGTTACCCACAGCCGTAATATGCACTCAGTAACAACGATATTCAGGGAAATATATCAAATACAGCTCAGAAATATCTTTGCAAATTTTATCGAGATAGGTTCCGATTTGGATAGAGCTCCCATATATATTTTTATCCGATTTCAAATTTATTGTGTACCAAATGGGCAAAACAAGTCCGAATTTAAAAGATACAAATGCTTCGGCATATTTAGTCTTTTGAACTTTAAATTATAATTATAATCATAGCGTGTATGATTGAATTCTCCCATGAAAACGTTTAATTGTTGTGCGCAGCTGTATTAAATTAGCAAAGTGATGTAGGGTATCATAAAGTCGGCCCCGCCCGACTTTAAGACTTTCTTTACTGTTTTTTTTTTTTTTTTTTTTTTGATTTTATTAAATGAAAGCAAAAAATGTCTGAAATAGCATCAAATTTTTGAATAAGTTTAGATTTGTTTGAATTGGTCACTTTTGGCTCGAATTATGGCCTTAAAACGGCCAATGAAACCGTCACACGCTGCCCGAATGTTGCTCTACGGTATTTTGGTCCATGTCCGGCGAAGCGCTTGCCTGAGGTGATCGACACTTTAATATTTTTTAGTGCCAACCTTGCTTTCCAAAATACTCCAGACACAAAAACCCAACGGATTGGTATTCGGAGATTTTGGTGGCCATTGTGCGCTGGAAATGAAGCAAGGAACCTCATTTTGTAACCATTCTTGGGTGACGCGTGCTGAGCGCAATGTTCCTGAAGCCTGTTGGAATGTCCAAGGTCTGCGGCCAAAGTGTTTGCGTGTCCAAGGCTTTAATACACCCTCCAGAATATTTTCGCGATAATATTCGGAATTTCTTATGATGCCGCGGTCGAGAGCGGAGAGCGACCATCGGTCTGGTGGCAAACCGAAGGTGCACATTTCAGCTGACCTCTTAGGCAAGTAAACACGGTCATTTTGATTCTTTGCAAACTGCTGGACAACGAATGTTTTCTCATCGGTGAAAACCAAATTCGTCAGTTCACCACTTTCGGCCAAGCGAAGCAACTTTCTAGCTTTTTTGAGTCTATTATCTCTTATTTGCGGTGTAAGTTCTTAAACTTTTTGGAATTTCAATGGCTTTACCCAGAGCTCATTTTTCAATATTTGCAATATTTGGACCTGCACAGACAATTTTCTTCCTTGGGATACCGCAGTCCATTACGAACTTCAAATAACAAATTTTCAAACATAAATTCCGATGAATAATGTAGCTAAAATCATCAAAATACCGAATATCGGGAGGTACCATTATATGGGGGCTATACGAAGACGTGGACCGGCATAGACAATTTTCTCTCGTAGGCTGTAGTATCCATTACGAACTTCAAATATCAAATTTAAAACAATTCTCGTGAAAAATGTCCTTAAAATTAATAAAATACATGTAGGTGCACGTTCTGGTATAGTCCCTATATAACGGTACCACCCGATATTCGGTATTTTGATTACTTATGCCACATTTTTTCACGGATTTGTCTGAAAATTGGTACTTGTAGGTCATAATGGGTCCCTGTGCGTGTGGCAAAACATTGCATGTATGGGTCCATGATTTGGTATAGCCCCCATATAACGGTACCTCCCAATATTCGGTATTTTGATAGTTTTTGCCACATTTTTTCAAGAATTACTCTGAAAATTGGTAGTTGTAGATCATAATGGTTCCCAATTCGTGTGGCGAGTCATTGTAATTATAGGTCCACGTTTTGGTATAACCCCCATTCGGTAATTTGATGATTTTTGCCACATTTTTTCACGGATTTGTCTAAAATTGGAATTTGTAGTCATAATGGGTTCTAGCTCTGTTGGCGAAACATTGTATGTATAGGTCCATGATTTGATATAGCCCCCACATAACGATACCTCCCGATATTCGGTATTTTGATGGTTTTTGCCACATTTCTTCTAATGTTTCCTTTACCCTAAGTTGGAGGGTATTAAAAGTTTAGCCCAGCCGAACTTAATGTTTTTTTTTTACTTGTTTTTTGTTAATTTGAAAGATAAAAGTTTTTGAATATTTCTTTAAAAACAAACTGCAGCCTTTTTTTCGAAAATTATTTCTATTATACAATTTACTTCTCATATTGGACCAACATTTTTAAGGCATGTCAAAAGAGGCTAACTTTGTCGAAGAAAAATAACTGAGAGTAACAATTTTTTTTTAAGAAATAAGTATTGAAAAATAAATACTCTGAATAAAAAATGTATTCGGCTTTAAATTTCTGTACCTTATTCTGAATTTAAATATAAAATAATACCATTATGGTTTATAGAGCTATTTTGAAATTAAATTTAAATCGAAGTATAGCTTAAAATATTACCTGCCAAATAATGAGTTGTCAGATTTCAAAATTGACATACTTCTTTCATCGAGAGTTTGTAGATTTGTTACCACTGACATACTAATCCGAAACACTGTGCTACGAAAACTCTAGTCTGTAACCTTTTTATTTGATTTTATAATTTTAGAAATATTCCAATTTTGTTTCACATCTGAATGACTAAATTTAATTGGTTTCCTTCAATGAAACTCACCTAACAAATTAAACCAAAATTTAAATTTTATACATGATTCAGTGATTTTCAGGGTGGTATTCTAATATGTATTGGAAATCACAAAGCCTCAGAGTATTCATTGAAAAAAAAGTTTATATAACTATATACCGAAAATCGTATATTGACCGTTGGTCACTTCAAATATAATTCCCATATATATCTAGCATGTCCAATGTGATTGGATAGATTGTTTCATTAGCTTCGATTCACGTTTTAGTTTGTCTCTCTACGACAACTCAGCCATGTTTAGCTATCGGACTTTGGAAATTCATTAGATTTTCTTTGTCCAGTGAGGGGACCGTGGTTACTTATGTTCATAAAAAATTATTAGAAACTATTTTTTAATTGCCTGTCATCGATTTATAGAAAATTAAAATAAGTTTCTAATAATTAAGATCTATACAAGATAATTGCGCCATACTGAACATGGCCTGTCACTACACAATAATATGTAAATATGTCAAAATTTTTGTGATCAGAATTATTTCGATTCGAAACAAATTCCATTCCATTTTTGATACAAATGACCTGAAAGCAAATTCTGCCGAATGAAGGTTTATTTTCTCTATTTTTATACCCTTTAGTCATATGGTTAGAGAGAGGATATATATCATTTAATACGGCCAAAACGTGCTAGGTCTCTTTGGACCAAATTGGTTTCAGGACATTTGGAGTCGATCTAGCGATGTCCGATCGTCTGTCTGTCTGTCTAGCTGGCTAGTGCGCAACTCTCGAACGGAGTATCCGATTTGGTCCAAACTTGGTACATCGCAATATTATTTTCAAACTAAGACCGAGTTCGGAGATATTAAATTTCGGTCCACTTCTTCGGGTACCTCCCCCAATAAAAAATATCTGACTGCAGAGAGAGAGAGAGAGAAAGGATCATTCGATTTTGCTCCAAATTTGAAAATCCTAATATTTGCGTTAGTGCTAAGTCAAGTGCGAATATGGACAAAATCGAACTACTCCATCAAGTACCTCCCTCACAAAGGGTTAACACTTTGAATAAATATAACACTTATAAAATGTGATGTAAGTGTCCGCTTGTCTTCAAATTTCACACATCCTAATATTTTTATCAACCCAAAGTCTGGTGTTAAGATGGTATATATTGGTCGGCTCCTTCTTGTACCTCCCCACAAAGGGTCGAAATCTTCAAAAAATATTTTTTGCACAAAAAGAGAAACGATAATACGATTTTGCTCCAACTTTACAAATCCTAATATTTGCGTCAGTGCTAGATCAGGTGCAAAAATGGACAATATCGGTTCACTCCATAAAGTACCTCCCCACAAAGGGTCAAAGTTTTGAATAATTACAACTCTTATAAAATATGATGTAAGAGTCCGATTGTTTTTAAATTTCACATATCCCAATATTTTTATCAACGCCAGGTCTGGTGCTAAGACGGAATATATCGGTCCACTTCTTCTGGTACCTCCCCCACAAAAGGTCGACATTTTCATAGAAATATATATTCTGCACCGAAAGAGAGAGGATAATCCGACTTTGCTCCAACTTTGTATATCCTAACATTTGAATTAGTGCTAGGTCAGGTGCAAAAATGGACAATATCGGTCCACTCCATAAAGTACCTCCCCACAAAGGGTCAAAGTTCTGAATAATTACAACTCTTATAAAATGTGATGTAAGTGTCCGATTGTCTTCAAATTTCACTCATCTCAATATTTTTATTAATCCAAGGCCTGGTGTTAAGAAGGAATACATCGGTCCACTTCTTCTGGTACCTCCCCCACAAAAGGTCGACATTTTCAAAGAAATATATATTCTGCACAGAAAGAGAGAGGATAATCCGATTTTGCTCCAACTTTGTATATCCTAACATTTGAATTAGTGCTAGATCAGGTGCAAAAATGGACAATATCGGTTCACTCCATAAAGTACCTCCCCACAAAGGGTCAAAGTTTTGAATAATTACAACTCTTATAAAATATGATGTAAGAGTCCGATTGTTTTTAAATTTCACATATCCCAATATTTTTATCAACGCCAGGTCTGGTGCTAAGACGGAATATATCGGTCCACTTCTTCTGGTACCTCCCCCACAAAAGGTCGACATTTTCATAGAAATATATATTCTGCACCGAAAGAGAGAGGATAATCCGACTTTGCTCCAACTTTGTATATCCTAACATTTGAATTAGTGCTAGGTCAGGTGCAAAAATGGACAATATCGGTCCACTCCATAAAGTACCTCCCCACAAAGGGTCAAAGTTCTGAATAATTACAACTCTTATAAAATGTGATGTAAGTGTCCGATTGTCTTCAAATTTCACTCATCTCAATATTTTTATTAATCCAAGGCCTGGTGTTAAGAAGGAATACATCGGTCCACTTCTTCTGGTACCTCCCCCACAAAAGGTCGACATTTTCAAAGAAATATATATTCTGCACAGAAAGAGAGAGGATAATCCGACTTTGCTCCAACTTTGCAAATCCTAATATTTGCGTCAGTGCTAGATCAGGTGCAAAAATGGACAATATCGGTCCACTCCATCAAGTACCTCCCTCACAAACGGTCAAAATTTGGAATAATTGTAACCCTTAAAAATGTGATGTAAGATTCCGATTGTCTTCAAATTACACACATCACAATATATTTATTAATCCAAGGTCTGGTGTGAAGATGGAATACATTTGTCCAATCCTTCGGGTACCTCCCCCACAAAGTGTCAACATTTTGAATATTCATGAAGCTCATAAAACATGAAATAAACATCCTCAATAGTTCTATTAAAATAACAACTGTTATAAAGATGGTATAGATCAAACCATTTCTTCTGGTACCTCCCCCACAAAGGGTTAATATTTTAAATAACCAAAAGGATCATTGAATCCGAAAAAAAAATCTTGAAATTTCATCACATCTGCTGTGAAAAAAGGATATATCTGCGAACTCCTTCAGGTGCCTCCCACACAAAGGGTTAAAATTTTAAATATCCATGAAGCTTATAAAACGCGAAATGGCCATCTGATACCATTCAGACTAGCTACATATCAATATTTATATTAACACAAGATCTGTTATAAAGATGATAGAGATCGTACCATTTCTTCTGGTACCTTCCCCACATAAGGTTCAAGCTTTTGAGCACTCAAAAAAAGCGACACATTAGTTCTGACAGGAAATGGAAAATATTGGTCTATTCCTTTGATACCTACGGCACAGAGTGTCAACAATTTGAATAATCGTAACAGGTGTCAAATAAAATTTGATAACCGAATATTGGCTGAGAATATACATCTGTCAGCAAAACCGACTGGTATTTTTTTAAACTTGTTTTTAATTTCATTTTACATAGAAATTGTAATGCAAAATATTATAGATATTATTATATTATTATTATTATTATATATATTATTTTTCTCATGTCCACCCTCAAAAGGTCGTTTCGCTTAAGAGATAACAACAAAGAGCATCGATTCATACAAAAAAAACACTCTCACAACATGCTCTTATGTCAGATAACACACTTATCATCTCTTTCATTAATTCTTTGTGGAACTCTGTGATCATTATAGTTTTGTTTGTTGTTGTTGTCATATGATTTATTATTTTTTGTAACCCACTTACCAATCATACGTTTCATATCGACAATTTCTTTGCGTCCCCAAAAGAAAGCGGCCATTTCATCCGGATTGAAGCTGGCATTTTTGCGTTCAATGGCCAAATCAGGATTCACTGTTTTGGGAATTTCGATTGTATTCATTTTGTTTTATTTTTATTTTCCTAAATTAATTTCACTAAAATAATTTCGATAATTTCAACACAACCACTTAGCGTCGCACTCGACCCGTTCGATTCGTCTTGTTGCGTTTGTCGCTCGCCGTCGACTAACAGGTTTCCTATGGTAAATATTTACATTTAAGCTTTAAGAGTACCAATAACTTTCAAATAGAAAAAAGCTTATTTTCTGAGGGAAATAAAAAAAAGCTTATGAAAAAACAGCTGCTGAAAAGAGAAATAATTGCATTTGATAGAGAAAATAAAAACAATGTACCGATGTACATGCATATTGCAGCGGTGCTCAAAACCGTGTTCTAGAACATGAACCGAAAAAAGAGATAATTTAAGAGAAAATTAAAATTCTGTTTTTCTTTATATTTTACGGTTCTATTAAATTGTTTTTAGACACGAATGTTTGCCAAATTAATTTATAAAGCAAATGGATAAATAATATTTGTATAAATAATGACTTAAAACTGTTTTGTTCTTGATTTAAATAAGCAAAGAGAAAATTGACTGAAAGGAAGTATTTTTTCTTGAGCACCGCTGATATTGATAATAGCAGGGGTGCTCAAAAAGAAATATCTCTTTTCAGTCAAATTTCTCTTTGCTTATTTAAAACAAGAACAAATCAGTGTTAAGTCATTATTTATACAAATATTTTTATCCATTTGCTTTATAAACTATTTTGGCAAACATTCGTGTTTAAAAACAATTAAATAGAACCGTAAAATATAAAGAAAAACAGAATTTTAATTTTCTCTTAAATTATCTCTTTTTTCTCTTCATGTTCTAGAACACGGTTTTGAGCACCCCTGTAATAGGCTTGCTGTCAAAAAATGAAGCAATGCAATGTCAGATGTATTAGACCAAATCGAAAAAAAATTATTGTCAAAAGGAGGAACCTCATTGGGGATAATCCTGAAATTTAAATCAGAGATAATATTCATTGAAACGAGTTCTAGCATAGACAAATTAAGGTATAGACTAAAAAGTTTTAAAATTTACCCCTTCCGGCAGATGTCACTATTGTTGATCTTGGGCCAGTCAAGTCACTCAGGGCTAGTGAAGTCACTCGACTTCGAAAACAATTTATTCATTTTTTGCTATTTAAGTTCTATATTTTTATATTTCACGTCATATTTGGATAATGTAAAAATAAACAAAGTCACTGTTTCGTTTTTAATTGATAAATAATAAAGAATCATAAAAATATTCAATATTTTGTATTTTGAGAGAATTGAGTGAATAGACTTTTGCTCTCTCACAGCATGAACGACATCTATTGAAGCACTTTTTTCGAAGATAACAGATGAGACAACTTTTTAGTCTATACTTTAATTTGTCTATGGTTCTAGGCGTTAGCATTTAGATTGAGAGAGAGAGTTCGAAAGACATCTCAAAACTCTTTAATCATATGAACAGATATTTATTTCACAAATACCGAACTGAAATTTCCAAAACATGTTTTTCGAATCAAACTATGCTGTAGCATCCGAAGAGTCAAACTCAATATTGAGAAAAAAGATGTCATCAAACAAGGTTTAATACATGCCCACTGTTATGGTTGTTGCGTTAAGTTTTAGTTTGAATTTTTTCTCCAAACGATATCGATCGATAGGGGTAAAGTCCAAACCAAGATATTGAAAATAATTTAAACAATGCCAATAATATCTAAAGATTTTCCATAGAGAAGTGGTTTGATTACAACTTGTTCTGTACGAAACCTATAGGGTGAAAAAAAATCCCGATAACAGCCTCTTCTATAATAGATTTTTCGATACCATCGTTTGCTATAGAAAACTTACAACGTCTTCAGTATCCTTATCTACAAAAGTTAGTTGTAACATCTTTTTCTGTAACAAAATTTTCGATAACATCTTTTTCTATAGGAAAGCGGTCCGATAACTATGTTTTTATAGGAAATTAGTCCGAAAACAAATGTTTTGCTGTCCGATAACAACTTATTACATTGAAAAGTTGTCCGACAACAACGTTTTCTATAGAAAAGTTTCCCGATAACAACTTTTACTATCGTAAAGTTGTCCGACAACAACTTCTTCTGTTCGATACCAACTTTTTTTCTGTCGAAAAGTTGTTCAATAACATCTTTTTCTGTCGAAAAATTGATAAAAATTTTCCTGTCGAAAAGTTTTTCGATAACTAATGTTTCTATCGAAAAATTGTCCGATAACAATGCTTTTTTACAGAAGAGTTATCCGAAAACAAATTTTGCCGATAATAACGTTTTCTATAGAGAAGTTGTCCGAAAACAACTTTTTCAATAGAAAAGTTGCCCGATAACAACTTTATCAATACATAACAGTGTTTTCTATAGAAAAGTTGTCCGATAACAAATTTTTCTGTAGAAAAGTTGTTCTATAACAATATTCTTTGTCGAAAAGTTGTCCGATACCAACTTTTTCTACAGAAAAGTTGTTCAATAACAATGTTTTCTATTGAAAAGTTGTCCGATAACAATGTTTTCTATTGAAAAGTTGTCCGATAACAATGTTTTCTATAGAAAAGTTGTCCGATAACAACGTTTTCTATAGAAAAGTTGTCCGATAACAACATTTTCAATAAAAAAGTTGTCCGATAACAACATTTTCAATAAAAAAGTTGTCCGATAACAATGTTTTCTATAAAAGATTTGTCCGATGACAACATTTTCTAAAAAAAAAGTTTCCCGATAAAAAATATTTCAAAAAATTATCCGATAAAAAACATTTCGGTACAAAATTACTTCGATAGCAACTTTTTTCGTAGAGAATTTTCTGATATCCACTTTTTCTCTAAAATTTTTTTTTTGAAATTTTTTATGCATTTTTTTAATTTTTTTTTTATTTTACAGACAAAATTGATAACCAATATTTCGATGCAAAGAACAGGTTGTAGTCTTATTTATTTTATATTTAAAAAAAAAAAAATCTACAATTTCGATTTCTTAGCATTATCAGCATTTTCCTTCATGAATGGCTTCAAATGGGCTTCAAAGAAATCCGGTACTGATTTTCTGTTCAAAGGATGTTTTAGGGCCGCCTCAAACAAGCGTTCATACACGTTGCCATCATAGCAACCCAAGGCGGAACTTAAAATTTTATCATTGAAATCAAAGGCATCCGTTATGGCCACAGCATCGGGTCGTAATTCCTTCAAAACTTCTTCCAGACGTCGTTGCAACGCAGATATTTCATCTTCCGTAATTCGAATGAACTGCAAAGGAATAAAAAGGTCATAAGTTTGGATTTTTTATTCTTGTAACTCCAAAAACTTACCCTCAAAATATCACCCAAATGTCGGAAGAATATCTGGATCAAATGTAACTCCAACATATTTTCCAAAACCTTTTGGAATTGGGGAGAACGCTGATGTTTATTGGGGCTGTTTACAATCTGCTGATAAAAATTACCAGCCACATAGGAACGACCATGTAGTTCAGCAGCTTTGGTAAGTTCCAAACCGGAGTAGTTGACAGCAGCAGTTTGGCTCTGGGCAGACTGCACGCGGGCATTGTAGCTCTGGAAAGCCAGACGTATGGATCTGAGGAAGGAATTTTGCTTCAAGTTTTAAGTCCAAATCTTTAGACCTCACAACTTACCCCACACAGGCATATTGTATGGCCTTGAGCAAACACTCCCACGACCCAGTCCATTGGGGAAAACTGGTCATCTTTGAACATTCCGAAATATAGGCCATGCTAGGCATGAGTTCTCTTCCGGCCAAAACTTGGGACCAATTTTTCATGAGAATTTTTCCCACTTGCAAATATAACACAGAATTCTCTCCCTCATAGGTACAGGCGGGGGCTGCCATGGCGAAAATATTACCCAAATTCCCAGCTGTTAAATAACCATGACCACCGCATGCTTGACGTAGACGTTCTATGCCATAAGTCGAATCATACGAGGTGGCAACCTTGAGAATGCAAGCCAAGGCATGCAGCTCGGGAAGGCGAGAGAAATCCTTGCGATATACAGCCTCTGCTGTTTCATTGTACATATTTTGTAAATTTGCGGCTGCCAGGCGATAGACCACGGCTGTAACTATTTCAGGTATAACTTTCATTTGTTGGGTCAAATGTTCGAGGATTTTCGGCTCGGGTTGCCTGGAAGGAAAGTAGAGAGTTTTTTTTTCTTTTTTGTTAAAATTAGATCTTAGAAGGAATCTTTTCACTTACCCCTCCTCTATGGGACTCTGACGTCGTATAACCGAATACCTTGTAGCAATGGTGGCTGCCTGAGCTAAGTAATTAGAATTTTGCCTTGCAACCATACATCGCACAAATACCATAGGGAAATATGAGACCTGTGATACAGGGCTCTTAACAAACCTACCATCCGGCAAGACCTGTTGATGTCTCATCAGCATATTCAGGCGGGGCACACGGTAATCCTTTAAGCCCAGGAATCCATTGTTCACTCCGTTCAAACCCATTTTCTTACCAATCTCTCCTACATGCACACCCGGCAGAGGCATGTGTGTCTCTTCATCTCTTATCTGGACCACAAACATGGCCATGCCCTTGGCTTCGTTATCGATGTAGAGCTGGGCCACAAAAATGCAATAATTACAAGTTTGACCCACTGGAAATCCAAGATATCTTAAGAAATTCGAAAAATATAAGAACTTTAATACCACTTACATCCTCCAGGCCACCACTTGTACGATGACAATTTTGGTGTATTCAAAACAAATTCCTCGGTTCCGCGATCATAATCAGCCCTTGCCTCCAAACCCCTCAAATAGGTGCCATGACCCAATTCGGTTTGTGCAAAGGTTCCAATAATCTCGTTGTTATCCGCTCTTCGACCAAATTTCTCATACTGCTCATCGGTGCCTTGTTCCCTGAGGGCCCTGGTAAACATAAGGATGTGGACACTCAGAGGGTTGCCACTGGGTATTAGAGCGGTAATGGCTTCATCACCCATCAGAGCTCTAGGAAAAAACGAAATTTTAAAAAATTTTTCACTTCTGAAAAGCTAAATTTACTCACGGATAAATATCAGAACCTCCCGGGTTAAAACGTTCTTGCAGCGATCTCAATTTCTTAGCCGCAGCAATGGCATGTTTCACTGACATTGATGCCATATCTTAATAGGATGCAAACTCCGCATCCAATGGATCTCCCACAAGTTCACATGCTTCTTTTTCTGAAAAGAATATGGGATATATTTTAAAAAACTTTATAGAAGATCTAGAGACCCTGGATTCTTTATAGGTTACTATAGGACAGATAGTATCTATTGATAAGCTAGAGCCTACAAATAAGCTGAAGTGTCAGCGCGCCTCCAAAGACGATCTAAAAGGTCAACGAGCCTCCATACGCGATCTGAATGGTCAGAGAGCCTTCTTAGAGGAGCTTAAGGATCAGCAAGCTTCTCTAGACGAGCTGAAGGGTCAGCTAGCCACAAAAACAAAATTAAGAATCAGTGAAACTGTACAGATGAGCTAAAGAGTGAGCGAATCTCCATAGGTGAACTGAAGTATCAGCGAGACTACATAGACGAGCAGAAGGGTTAGCGAGCCCATGTAGACATACAGAAGGGTCAGCGAGTCTATGTAGATGAACTGAAGGATCAGCAAGTCTATGTAAAGAAGCTTAATGGGCACCGAGTCTGTGTTGCGGAGCTCATGGGTCAGAGAATCTAAACAGAGGAGCAGATGGGTCAGCGCATCTTTATAGAGGGTCTGATTGGTCACCCAGTCTGTGTTGAGGAACTGATGGGTCAGCGAGTCGACGTAGAGGAGCTGGAGGATCTGAAAAGTCAGTGAGTCTATGTAGTGGAGCTGAATTGTCTGTGAGTCTCTTTGTGGAGAAGAGTGTTGACGGACCAGTGAGAGGGTGGACGAACCATGGAAAGAGTTGACGATCCATGAGAGAGTTTACGAACCAGAAGAGAGTTGACGAGTCAGGACACAATTGACTAGCCAGGATACAGTTGACGAGCCAGGAGAAAGTTGACGAATCAGAAAAGAGTTGACGAAACAGGAGAAAGTTGACAAATCAGGAGACAGTTGACGAACCAGGACAGAGTTGACGAGCCAGGAGAAAGTTGACAAGGCAGAAGAAAGTTGACGAGCCAGGAGAGAGTTGATGAGCCAGGGGAAAGTTGACAAACTAGGGTGAGAGTTGACGACGAAACAGGAGAGAGTTGATGACCCAGTGGACAGTTGACGAATCAGGACACAATTGACGAGCCAGGAGAAAGTTGACGAATCAGGAAAAAGTTGACGAACCAGGATATTGTTGACGAAACAGAGACAGTTGACGAGCCAGGAGAGAGTTGACGAACCAGGAGACAGTTTACAAACCAGGAGAGAGTTGACGAGCCAGGGAAAAGTAGAAGAGCCAGAAGAGAGTTGATGAGCCAGGGGAAAGTTGACAAACTAGGGAGAGAGTTTAAGACGAATCACGAGATAGATTACGAGCTAGTAGACAGTTGAAAACCAGTGGAATGTTGACGAACCAGGGAGAGCGTTGAAGAGCCAGGGAGATGCCTTGTCAACTGGCCGGGGCCTAAAACAGGGAGAGAGTTGACGAACCAGGTGAGAGTTGTCGAGCCAGAAGAAAGTTGTCAAGCCAGGAGAAACTTGGCGAACCAGAGAGAGAGTTGAAGAGCCAGAGAGACGCATTTTAAAGCAGAATAAGAGCTCTCTCGCCAGTCTAATTTCTCTTAGTTCTTTTAAATCATCAAAAAATGAGCGTTAAAGCATCATTTATACATTTTCCCATATAAATGGTCTTGGAAAATATTCATGTTAAAAATCAATTGAAAGGAATCGATTATTATAAAGAAAAATATAATTTTTGGTCTTTCCAAAAAAACTGAAGTCATAGTAGTCTTTATAGACAGAAACTGGACTCCGTGAGTCCAGCCAACTGGCTGAGTAAGCCAACTGGAAGCCAGGCAGTCATTATGGATGAGTTGGAGACTAGGCCGTCCTCAACGAAGAGCCTTAGACCGATCTGACTTTATGAACAAGTTGGTGGCCCGGAAATGTTATGAGCTTGCTGCATGCCAGAGAATTTTCATAGAAAGTCTGGAGACCTTCAAATCTCCATAGGGGAGTTGGATGTCCAACGAGTCTTGATAGAAAAACAATTCTTTTTTTATTCTTTTCGACAAGTTGGAAGGCTACAAGTCTATACGGATGTCCTGTAGAACTGAAAATATTTACGGAAGAACTCAAGACTTGTTCCCAGTTTTAGGCCAAGCCATCTTTACAAAGAAGTTGGATGTTGGACAGCCTTTGACATTTTAAAATTGAAGGCTCAGGAAAGGTTTTTCGATTAATGAAAAATTTCATGGACGTGTTGGAAGCCAGGGAGAAAATCAGTAGGTCTGATTGGAGGATTTGAGGCAAAGAGACTCTTTATAAGCAAGATGGTTGATCAGAAGGCTAAAGACCCATGGACAAGCTTGGTTGTCTTTATAAAACATCTGGAGGCCTGGCAGTTTTTATTGAAGTAACTCAAAAAATGGGTTAGAGAATTAATTTCCTTTTCTTTAGACGTAAATAATTTTTATTGAATGACCCTTTAAAGATTGTGCTTGTGTAGAAACACTCGCTTCGAAACTTTAGCCAAACATTGCACCGATTATCGTGGTTAATCTACAAAATATTTTTGGCCCCCCCATTGAAGTTATTTTCGTATAGCAATATGCAGTATCATTTTTTTAGATTTGATAATGGAAAGTAAATTAACTTTTGTCAAAATAATTTTAAACGGAAAATTTGGTCAGTTATAGATTTGGATTTTTAGTTTTCTTCAACAGCAAACCTATTTCATAAGTCGGTCGGGGCCGACTTTATGATACCCTCCACCACTTTGCTAATTTAGTAGAGCTCCACATAGCAATTAAATGTTTTAATAGGAAAATTCAATCAAAAACGCTATGAATAAAATTATAATTTAAAGTTCAAAGGACTAAATATGCCGAAGCATTTGTATCTTTTAAATTCGGACTTGTATTGTCCATTTGGTACAAAATTAATTTGAAATCGGATAAAAATATATATGCGAGCTATATCCAAATCGGAACCGATCTCGATAAAATTTGGCAAAGATATTTCTGAGCTGTATTCGATATATTTGCCAGAATATCGTTGTTACAGAGTGCATATTACGGCTGTGGGTAACATATATAACAAATCGGAAGAACAGTATATATGGCAGCTATAGCTATATCTAAACCGATCTTCACCAAATTTGGCATACTACCTTCTAGACTAAATTCGGTCGTATGTGCCAAATTCCATCCCATTTGGACAAATATTAGACGTTTGGTGCACAATAAATAGTAAATCGGACGAAGTTATATATGGCAGCTATATCCAAATCCGAACCGATCTCAATAAAATTTAGCAAAGGTATTTCTGAGCCGCATTTGATATATTTCTCCAAATATTTTTGTTACAGAGTGCATATTACGGCTGCGGAGACAAAAATAACAAATCGGATGAACAATATATATGGGAGCTATATCTATGTCTGAACCGATTTCGATCAAATTTGGCATACTTATTTTCAGACCTAATTTGCTTCTATGTGCTGATATTACACGTTTGGTGCACAATAAAAGGCAAATCGAACGAATATATATATATGGGAGCTGTATCTAAATTTTTTACCGATTATCTCCAATTTCAATAGGGTTCGTCCTTGGTCCAAAGAAATGATTTGTGCAAAATTTCATCTCAATCGGATAATAAATGCGACCTGCATTTTGTTCACAAGAATACATGGACAGACGGACTGACATGCATAAATCAACTCAGAAAGTGATTCTATGGAAATCCTCAAAAGTAACTATGGGTCTATCTCGCTTCCTTCTCCATGTTACAAACAAATGCACAAAGACCTAATACCCTTACCACTTTGTGGTGTAGGGCATAAAAAGTTGCAAAGTATCAGCCGTTTTTGCCAATTTTCGATTATTTAAATATATTTTGACTTCTGCTATGATGACTCAAATTGTTGAGCCTCTATGGAGTAGGATCCGAAGGATAGACCAATATTGGCCATTTCGTATCGGAGCTAAATAAATGTGATATTAATACTTCGACGAAGCAAGTTTGGGCTACATAATTTTTAGAAAATGTTAAAATGTGGGTAAGACCGAAGTATTCCATTTCACTTGATGAATGATGAAGGTACTTGATGGAGTGGACCGATACTGTCCAATTTCTCACACGACCAGGACTTGAAAATTTTAGGAGTTATCGTATGCACCAGCCAGGCAGATGGACTGACGGAAGGACATCGCTAGATCGATTCCAAATGTCATGAAACGGAGTTGGCCCTAAGAGACCTAGAGTCTAAAACCGTTATTTCGATGAGTCGCATTTTGGCTGTATCAAATGATATATACCCTCTGTAGCCATATGGCTGAGGATCCAAGGTGTAAAATCCATATCCAACTTTAAAATGCATTCTCATTATATATCTCCATTGCAACTTACCGATTATCCTTTTCCTTTCCAATTTCTCCTTGGAACCATAGAGCCAAATTGCCATTTCCTCCGAATTGAAGCTGGCATTTTTTCGCTCAATGGCAATGTCAGGATTTATGGTTTTTGGAATTTCAAAACTTTCCATATCTACGATTAATTGTTCTCGTACTCCACGGTATTTGAAATCGATGGAGAAGAATGTTTGCAGCTAACTAAAATATTATTTTGGACAATTGTTGTATTTCACTTCTAAATATGAAAGCGATTATGTTTGTTGTTATTCTCTCGAAAAAGCTTTCTGCAGCTCCGATAAATCCAATGAAAAAGAAAGTTCTTAAAGTAAAATCAAAATTTTTCTTGGAGATAAGCACTGTGAGTTAAATTGGCATAGTGTTGAGAAACCAACATGTTTGAAGTTTTTTTTTTTTTTTTAGGGGGGGGGGCTACGTGGATAAACATATTGAGACTGTTGCTCTGTTCCAGAATCTGCAAGAATCTAAGAGATTTGGAATTTTTTCGTTATCATAAAGGAAAAATCGGTTATGGTAATAAACAATTTCATTTTTTTTTTTTTTGCAGTTCTGGAGCTCAGACTGCTGTCATTTCTAAGCCACTCGTCCGAAAGCTGTTAAAATTAATCCAGTGACAGCTAATTATATTGTTTACAAACGTACAAAAAAATTTTGGTGAGAATTTTCCAGAAAAAGAGTTATTCGAGATGGAATTCAAGCATGAGGGTGTAATTTCTTTATATTTGGCTGGAAACCCACAAGTGGCTATCATTAGAGCACTCCAGCATTTAAATGTGAATACATTTTTTGTGTTTCGTACCATCGCTCATTACCGTGATACTGGTAGTGTAGCCCGTCATCAAGGAAGTGGACGGAAGAAAACAGCAACATCAGCAGAAAATGGCTCGTGAGCTGAAAATATCACAATATTCCATTCAGCAAATATTGAAAAATGAGCTCGAAAAATTCCAAAAAGTGCAAGAACTTACACGGCAACAGAAAGAAAATAGACCCTAATGAGCGAAAAAGTTGATTCGCTTCGCTTGGCCGAAAGTGGTGAACTGCCGAATTTGGTTTTCTCCGTCTCCGATGAGAAAACATTCCTTGTCCTGCAGTTTGTAAACAAACAAAATGATCGTGTTTACTAGTCAAAGAGGTCAGCTGAAAATGTGCAGCTTCGGTTGGCCACCAGAACTCAAGCGCCGGCCATAACAGCTGATGGTCGCTATCCGCTGGTATTAATCGAATATTATAGCGAAAATATTCTGGAGGGTGTATTAAAGCCATGGGCACGCAAATATTTTGGCCGCAGAGCTTGGACATTCCAACAGGACTCAGCACCATTGCACTCAGCACGCGCCACCGAAGAATGGTTACAAAATGAGGTTCCTCGCCTTATTTCCAGCACACAATGACCACCGGATACCAATCCGTTGGACTATTGTGTCTGAAGTATTTTGGAAAACAAGGTTGGCACTAAAAAATACCAAAGTGTCGATCACCTCAAGCAAGCGCCAAAGGGCCAAAATACCGAAGAGCAACATTCGGGCAGCGTGTGACGGATTCATTGGCCGTTTGAAGACCATATTTCGTGCCAAAGATGACCAATTCGAACAAATCTAAACTTTTTCTAAAATTTAATGCTATTTCCGACATTTTTTGCTTTCATTCAATAAAATTTAAAAAAAAAGGAAAAAATTGTGGCGTTTGACTTTGTTCCAGTTTTTTTTTGTCTCACCCTGTATGTTTTCTTATTACAATTCAAACTTCAATTTTTGGAATATTTAGAAATTTTGATTTAACTTCTCGCTGTATTTTAAAGAATTCAATTGTATTCAGTCTAGTGTCAAATGTATACCCAGAATTCCTGTAGAAATGTTGATACTGCCTCTATCGCACCCAAAAATTAAGAAAAAAAAAATCATTTCAAGTGAGAAAATCAGCTCTTGGTCTCTAGGAATATCAGAAAATTTCTAATTCTCACAGAGCATTGTTAGTCCTTAAATGCAAACATATTCTTCCAATCAAAATACTACTGAAATTTTTGTTCTCTCTTATTTTATAACTATTTATTTTATTTAAATATAAAAAGTTAATCCGTACATAAATATATGTACCAAAAACAGACCAATTAACTACATATATACACAGGAATACATATACATACACATTTACATTTTCGATTTCATAAACGGCTTCAAATGCTTCTCAAAGGAATCTTGAACGGGTTTCTGATTCATGGGACTCATTTTGGCTGCTTCGAAGATACGCTCATACACATTACCATCATAGGCACCCAGTACGGAATTCAGAACACCATCACTGAAATCGAAACCATCGGTAATGGCAATAGCCTCGGGGCGCAATTTCTTGAGGACAGCTTCCAAACGATTTTGTAACGATTTCACATCGGCTTCAGTCAACGAAATGAAACGTAGAATATCATTCATATGTCTGAGGGCGGTGTGGACCAAATACAATTCAACCAAATTGTCCAAAGCGGCTTTCGTGGGTTTGGACAGATTGGCTGTCTTGGGACCGGTGATTTGTTTCCAGAATGTTTCGGCAACGAATTGACGACCATGGAGCTGTTAAAACAGAAATATGGAATGAATACGATTTTCGAATTATGTTTATGAATTTTTATTAGATCTGAGACTGAGTACCAATACTTTTCAGTTGTGGCTCAAGACCTTTCAATTTAGCCCTAGTTTTTTATAACTTTTAGTGCGAGAGATTGGGACTTTTCAATTTTGGGCCCAGGCCTTAACAACCATAGAGTTGGGGACTTTTCATGAGAGTTGTCCAAAGGTGTTAAGCCCACATTTCAAAATTCCGAATATCAATTTGTGAATTTCTCCTCTCCGTCTCCTCGGACGGTATTCAGCTCGTCTATTCGAAGACTATCTGGATGGCCTTCAGCTCGTCTATTAGAACACTCCTTGGACTGCCTCCAGCTCGTATATTCAAAGACTCGCTAGCGGGCCTCCAGCACGTCTATTCAAAGACTCCCTGGCATGCCCCCAGCTCGTCTATACAAAGACTCCCTGGCATGCCTCCAGCTCGTCTATACAAGGACTGCCTGGCGGACCTCCAACTCCTATATTGAAAGACTGCCTGACGGGCATCCAGCTCATCTATTGAAAGACTCCCTGGCGGGCCTTCAGCTCATCTACACAAAAAGACTCCCTGGCAGGCCTCTAGTTCGTCTATACAAAGAGTTCCTTGCAGGCCCCCAGCTCGTCTAAACAAAGACTCCCTTGTAGGCCCCCAGCTCGTCTATTGAAAGACCACCTGGCGGGCCTCCAGCTCGCCTATTGAAAGACCACCTGGCGGGCCTCCAGCTTGCCTATTGAAAGACCACCTGGCGGGCCTCCAGCTCGCCTATTGAAAGACCACCTGGCGGGCCTCCAGCTCGTCCATTGAAAGACTCTCTGGCGGGCCTCCAGCTCGTCTGTTGAAAGACTCCCTGGCGGGCCTCCAGCTCGTCTATTGAAAGACTCCCTGGCGGGCCTCCAGCTCGTCTATTGAAAGACTCACTGGCGGGCCTCCAGTTCGTCTATTGAAAGACTCCCTGGCGGGCCTCCAGCTCGTCTATTGAAAGACTCCCTGGCGGGCCTCCAGCTCGTCTATACAAAGACTTCCCTTTCGGCATTCAACTCGTGTCTTTAAGGTCTCCCTGGACGGCCCCTAGTTTGTCTCTTTAAAGAATACCGGGAACCACCTCCAGCTGGTCTATTTAAGACTCCCCGTACCCACCGTCAGCTTGCCTATTTAAAGACTACACGGTCCCGAATCCAGCTCTTTTATTTTAAAACTACTTAGACGACCTTCAACTCGTCTATTTAAAGACTCCGTCGTCAATCTGTTAATATATTTAACGACTCCCTGGATGGCCTCCAGCCCAACTATTTAACAACACCTCGGATGGCATTTAAAAACTCCATATCCTGTCTTTATCTCGACAATATAAGGTATCCAGAGCCCGTCTGTAGCTCTCATCTGAAAATACTGTCTGGCTTCTAGATTGCACAAAACGACGTATTGACCTCCAGCGAATTTATAGAGAGTCCATGTTCTTCATCTCGTCTTTAGGAATTTCCTAACATTCATTTCGCCCAAAACGACGACCTGGACTCCAGCTGGTCTAACATTCGTCTAAAAAGAATCCTTGGCCTTGACCTCATCTTAAAAGACTCCCCGGACTCCAGCTTGTCTAAAAAGAGTCTTCTGTCTGGGGCTTGTCCAAAAAGACTGCCTGGCCTCTACCTCGTCTAAAAGACTTCCTGGCCTCTACTTCCTGCAGCTCATTTAAAATATCTCCTTGGATTCTGGCTTGTCTAAAAGTATTCCTGGTCTCCAGCTCGTTTACCAAGACTCCCTGATCCCTAGCTCGTCTAATAAGACTCGCTGATTTCAAGCTCGTTTAAAGAGACTCGTTGGCCACTTAGTCTTCTAAAACGGCTTCCTGTTCTCCAACAAATTTACAGAGACTCTCTGGCCTTCAATACTCCTATAACGACTCTTTTAACGTTTATGTGGCCTCTAACTCGCCTACAAATAACTCGTCTACAATTTCCCTCTGGCCTCCAGCTCGTCTACAAAGAATATCTGTCCCTTCTGCTCGTCTACAAATACCCTGGCCTTAAGGTCGTCTGCAAATACTCCCTGACCTTCATGTCGTCTATAAAACATCTTTTGGATCCAACTCGTTTAAATAGAAACTACCCAGTCTCCAGCTTTCCTTGTAGTTTCCCAGGGCCTCGAATTAGTCTACAAAGACTCCCTGGCATCTTACTCTGAAATTTGCCCTTACCTCTGCTGCCTGCAACAATTCAATACTGCTGTTATTAAATGCCTCTGGTTGTGTTTCACCGGCCATCATTCGTTCCGAGAAGCTTTCAAATGCTATGCGAGTTTTGCTGTAAAATAAATATGATTTCATTTTAAAATTGCCAGAACTCTTCCCATTTCAAATGCCTCCAACTTACTGGGCTGCAGTGTATTTCAAGGCCTCAACAATACATTCCCAACTGTTGTTCCATTTGGGGAAGGTATCCTTTTTCAGGCCTTGCCTCAAATACTCGACACTGGATAACATTTTTTTACCCTCCACCAAATAGGACCAGGATTTCACCAGGAAACGGGCAATTTGCAGGAGCAGTACTGTGTTTTCACCTTCATAGGTGTAGGCGGCAACGGCATTGCCATAGATATTACCTATGTTGGCAACAGCCATAAAGCCGTGACCGCCGCAGGATAATCGCAGGCGTTCAATGCCAGCACAGGCATCTGTGGTGCAGAGGGCCTTAAGGGCACACGAGAGGGCATGCATTTCAGGAAGTCGCGAGTATTGGCCATTGTTGATTTCGTCGACCGTTTGATTGTACAACTCCCACATGTGTTCGGCAGATATGTGATAGGCAATGCCGGTGGCAATTTCAGGGAACAATTTCAATTGCTGGGCTACATGATCCATGATTTGGGGTTCAGGTTCACTACGAACGGGAGGAATTTGAAAAATATCTTCTTTCCTTCTACAATAATGACAACTTACTTTGGATTAATTGGACTTTGTCGTCTAACAGCCGAATAGCGTGTGGCAATGGTGGCAGCCTCCAATAGATAAGTGGCATCCAAATTGACAATTAGACACCTCGTATAGACCATTGTCATGTAGGACAATTTCGACACAGGACTCTCAATGAAAGTACCATCCGGCATGACTTTGGCGTTTTTCATGAGCATATTTTCGCGGGGAATGCGCACATTCTTGAGGCCCAAAAAGCCTTGATTCACAGCAGCCATACCCACTTTTTTGCCAATTTCACCAATATCCACACCTGGCATGGGCATATGAGTCTCCAGATCACGCACCTGGACAATGAACATTTGTATGCCCTTGTGTTCACCGTTGATGTACAACTGAGCCACAACATTGGCATGGTTGGCAGTGTGACCCACTAGCGGAGGAGGTAAAAATGTTCAATAAATAAAAATTTGAGAAAAAAAACTAAGATGCAACTTACATCCTCCAGGCCACCATTTGTAGGCCTGCAGACAGGGCGTGTTCAATACAAACTCCTGTGTCTTTGGATCATAATCGGCCCGAGTCTGAATACCCCTAACATTGGTGCCATGAGCCAACTCCGTCTGGGCATATGTACCAATGATATTACAATTCTCCGCTGCCTTGGCCCATTTCTCCACCTGCTCTGCTGTACCCTGACCCTTGATCACATCCACAAACATGGTAATGTGTGTGGAGACGGGACTGTTGGCTGGAAACAGACCATGGCTATAGACATCATAGAGACCCTTTCTGAAATTTTTTAGAGGTTATTATGGAACTTTCAGAAAATTAAAATGTATATAGGATCAAATACTTACGGCCATATATCATTTCCTCCGGGATTCCTTTCCTGTTGTAATTTCTTGAGCTTTTTGGAAGCAATAACAACTTGTTCCACAGCCCGATTGTAGACACCCTCATGATCGAGATATTCATGTTTGAGGCCATAGCCTTTTTCAAGACCCTTGAAAAGCTCGTGTTCTGAAAAAGAATGGACGAAATAGTTGAGAATGACATTTCTCTCCCAAATAGTGTTTTAAGTAGCGAAGCTCCCTGATTTAATCCAAATTCTACGAATTGTCAGAATCACTGGCCTTCCAACTCCTTTAAAGTCTTTCTAGTCCTCCAATTTGTAAAAAAGATTTGCTTGCTTCCCCTAAATTCTCCCTGTCTTTCTCTAAATTTTGTCTACGAATTGTCTGTATAAAAATACCTAGGTCCAGCTCCTCTAAAAATACTCCATGTCCCCCAGCTGCTCTAATGTCCCCTGCTGAGCGTCTATAAATCACCCTTGATTTCTGGATCGGCTAAAACGACTTCCTAGTCCTCCTACTATTTAAATAGACCCCCTTACCCTCCAGCTCCTCTTAGAGGACTTCCTGTCCCTACAGCTTTTCTAAAAAGACTCCTGAATATCTATAAATCTCCCTGGTCATCAAGATCGTCTAAAAAGACTTCCTAGTTCTTCAAATTGTTAAAGAAGACTCCCTTGCCCTCCAACTTCTCTAAAAGGACTCTTTGTCCCCAAGTTGTTCTAAAAAGAAACCTGAGTGTCTATAAACCTCCCTGGCGATCTGGATCGTCTTAAAAGACTTTCGAGTGCTGCAACTTTTTTAAGAGACCCCGTTGCCCTCCAGCTCCTCTAGAAAGACTCCCTGTCCCCCAGTTGTTCTAAAAAGACTCCTGAGCGTCTATAAATCACCCTTGAGTTCTGGATCCTCTAAAACGACTTCCTAGTCCTCCTACTATTTAAATATACTCCCTTACCCTCCATCTCCTCTTAGAGGACTTTCTGTCCCCACAGCTGTTCTAAAAAGACTCTAGAGCGTCTATAAATCACCCTTGATTTCTGGATCGTCTAAAACGACTTCCTAGTCCTCCTACTATTTAAAAAGACTCCAGCTTCTCTTAGAGGACTTCTTGTCCCCACAGCTTTTCTAAAAAGACTCCTGAATATCTATAAATCTCCCTGATCATCTAGATCGTCTAAAAAGACTTCCTAGTTCTTCAACTTGTTAAAAAGACTCCCTTGCCCTCCAACATCTCTAAAAGGATTCTCTCTTCCCCAGCTGTTCTAAAAATACACCTGAACATCTATAAATCTCCCTGGCCATCTAGATCGTCTATAAAGACCCCCAGGCCCTCCAGCTTGTCTCTAAGAACTCTTCTACATCTATAAATATCCCTAACCCCCATAAAAAGACACCTTACCACCCAGATCGGCTACCAAGACTCTGGCTTACCTATAAATCTCCCTGGCCAACTAGATCGTCTATAAAGACTTCTGGCCCCTCCCGCTCTTCTCCAAGGACGCCTCTGCGTCTATAAATTGGCCTGACTATCCGCTTTTTTTTCTCTAAAAGGTTCATTATCTTCCAGCCCCTTTAAAAAGACTCCTTACCACCCAAATCGGCTACCAAGACTCTGACCCTCTAGCTTACCTATAAATCTCCCTAGCCATGTAGAACGTCTATAAAGACTCCTGGTCCCTCTCGCTCATCTGTAAGGACTCCTCTGCGTCTATAAATTTCTTTGAGTATCTAGTTTTTACTAAAAGTTCCCTTATCCTCCAGCCCCTTTATAAAGATTCCTGAACACCCAGATCGCCTACCAAGCCTCTGACCCTCTAGCTTACCTATTAATCTTCCTGGCCATCTAGATCGTCCACAAAGACTCCCGGTCCCTCCAGCTCGTCTCTAGGGACTGTTCTGCGTCTATAAATCTCCCTGACTAACTTTTTCCTAAAATGTCCTTATCCTCCAGGCCATACAAAAAGGCTCCTGACCAAGATCTTGATCCTCTAGCTTACCTAAAAATACTTTTTGGTTCTCCAACTTGTCTATATAAACTATTTGACCCACGGATAGAAACTTTTGTAATTTTTTGATTTCTTCCCTTCACACCTCACACCCCGCCTATCTGTGTTACCTACTTTCTACACACCCCAATGTGAACACACCTACATATTGACATAACATATAAAGGCTTAATCATTGATTAAATATATTTAATAGATTTCGTTTTTATTGTCATGCACCTACAATAATCTTCTGATAAACACTGACCCTTGTATTTAGGCCCACTGTTATCAATCCGAAGTGTATGTACCCGAATATATGACGTGTCATATACACAGTCAGCTAGTCACCGGCATTCGGGTAAATGAGTGTTTCACATTATCAAAAAAACTCTACTTAACTACAAAAAATAAATATTGTTAACATTTTTATCAGATAACAACGAAGTCGCATGTTTCAAATCAATGCCAGTCGGCATTAGTCCAAAACATCTAAAAATTGCAACAACAACAATTAAAATTTATTAGCAATTACAATGCAATTCGGTTCAAATGTAGGAACAGTTTTTTTCATAATCACACCAAAATGAGGGCATGCGGAGGCGGAGAGAAGGAAATATTTTATGGGTGAGCGAAGGAAAAGTTTTATCGATGACAGAAAGAAAGCTTTGGATATCCCGAGGGAAATCTTGATGTAATCCCATGTGGAGGCCCCACGAGTATTTACGGAAGATATAGAGTTTCAGGAAGCATTGGGACGAACAGTGAACTTGGGAAGTCTTTCTAGATAAGATGAAAGTCAAGGTAAAACTAAATGGATTAGTAATCTTTACGGAAGAGCTAAAGCCCCTGGGATCTATACAGAGTAGTTTTTATAGATGAACTGAAGGGTGTGGAAAAACATAAAGGGCTTGCTAATCTTTACAGACGATTTAGAGCACCAGGAAATCTTTACAGTGTTTATAAACGAGCTGGAGGCACAGTGAGGAACCAAAATTCAGATAGTTTCAAACGAAGAATATCCTCATAAGGTTTACAAATGACATGAGTGGCCAAGGAGGCAGAAATAACGGCAACATAGTTTTTTGGATAACCCAGCAGATCCAAGAACCTTTATAGACATGCTGGAGGCCTAGTTAGTCTTTAAAGACGAGCTGGAAACCCATTGAGTCTTACAAAGGAGTTAAAGAACAATAGAAGAGCTGAAGAGCGTTGTGGGCTTAATAGGAGAGCTGGAGGTCAATAAGTCTTTGTAAACGGGCTGAAGGCCAGGTAGTCTTACTAGACTAGTTGAGACATCCCATGCCTCCGTAGGCGAACTTGAGGTTCAGATATTGTTTATAGGAAGGCTGAGTGGACTCGCGTTATGGACGTTTTATTGATGAGCCATATACCCGAAAGGAGATTTAAACGGGCTGGAAACCAGAAAAAATATATTTTAGACGACCTGAAGCTTATTATTTTTTTAAACGAGCTCTGAAGCCCGGACATAAAATCTTCATATATACTAGCTGGAAGTATTTAAATAGGCTAGCTTGATGTGGGTCAGGAAGACTTCATATAGACGGCCAGGATTCTCTTAATAGACAAGCTGTAGACCAGACAGTCTTTATAGACGCTGATAGGGTAGCTGTATGTCAAAGAGTCTTTAAAATCTATTTTGGACTTGGGAGATTTCCGCGCAAGCTGGTAGCAAAGAAGACTTTTTAGACGATTTGGAAGCCGGGGAGACTTTGTAGACTAGATGGATGTCAGGTAGCTTTTATGGACGAACTGAAGAATCAGGATGTCTTTTTAGACGGACCAGAGGGATTTTATGGACAGGCTAAAGGATCAGACTGCCTTTTTCAGACGGGCTGAAGACCAGGCAATTTTTAGGGACAACCTGGAGGCCAAGGGGTTTTTCTAGAAAAGCTGGAGGTCAATGAATATATTTAGAATAGCTTAGGGCTAGGAAGTATTTATAGAAAGAAAGTCCTTTTAGACGAGTTGAAGGCCAGGAAGTTATTTTGGGCGAGCTGGAGGTCGGGTAGTATATAAAGTCCTTTTAAGGAAGAGATAGAGCTGCATAGAGTCTTAATAGACATGGATTCCATGGATTCGTGGAGCTGGAAGCCAGGGAGTTTGTCTAGACGAGCCAGAGCATCCTTTTAGACGAACTGGAGGTTAGGGTGTATTTTTGGACAGGAGAGCTAGCTCGTTTATATAGACTTCTTGACCTTTGGATTAGTTCAGAATTTTTTTTTCAAAAAAAAGCTCCGTAGAGTTAAATCTAGAAGACACAGGTTAGAGCTCTTCAGAAATTCTTCTAAAGATTGGAGATTTTTAAGAGGCCTTCTTAAATGAGTATCTTATTATCCCAGAAGATCTTATAATTTATTTTTATTCTCCTAGCCATATGGCTAGTGGGGGTACATATCATTTGATACCGCTAAAACGTGCCAGCATTTTCAATATCCATGATGCTAAAAAAAAAACATCCGATTCCATTCACGCTTGACACATCTTCATATTTCACACAACCCATTATTTATACTAACACAGGGTCTGTTGTGAAGACGGGATATATCGATCCACACCTTCTGTTACCTCCCCCACATAGAGTTCAAGATTTTGTGAAAACAAGTAAAAAAGCTGTAAGTTCTGCCGGGCCGAATTTTGACTACCCTCCACCATTTGAAACGAATTTGTCAATTCTCAAAAACAATAAAATCCGTTAAAAAAAATCTTAAAAATACCGAATTTAGCTGTTAGGGTCTATACGACGACATGGACCTACATTGATAACCTTTGTCATAAGCCATTACAATATTAAAATGCGAAACTTAAAAAAAAAATCGGTGAACAATGTCGCTAAAATCATAAAAATACCGAATATCGGGAGGTACCGTTATATGGGGGCTATACGAAGACGTGGACCTGCAAGACAATTTTCTCTCATAGGCTGTAGTATCCATTACAAACTTTAAATACCAAATCTGAAACAATTCCGGTGAATAATGTCGCTAAAATCATCAAAATAACGAATATCGGGAGGTACCGTTATATGGGGGCTATACCAAAACGGGGACCTACATGTCCTATTTTCAATACCAAAAGTCCTGCATACATTTGAGTAAAATTATTATCAAAAAATTATCAATCTACTTCAATTGCTTCGGAAGCTAGAG
The DNA here is from genome assembly GCF_030504385.1 of Musca domestica. Classification (NCBI taxonomy): domain Eukaryota; kingdom Metazoa; phylum Arthropoda; class Insecta; order Diptera; family Muscidae; genus Musca; species Musca domestica. Next base: position 1,917,610 of record NW_026712315.1, on the reverse strand, counting down.
TGATTTCCACAGACGCATGGACATCGCCAAATCGACATAGAATTTTATGCTGATCAAGAATATATGTACTTTGTGGGGTCTAAAATGTATATTTCGAGGTGTTACAAACGGAATGACAAACTTAACCATACTATGGTGGAGAGTATAAAAAGGCTCAAAGAAAACGAACTTTGGATGAGGGTATACATCTGTCGGCATAACCGACTGACAGTTTTTAATTTGTCTTAAAAAGTATTTCTTCACCACTGTACAACTTTTGTCCATTCTCTTCGCATTGCGGAAGACTTAGCTCTTTATTATAAACAACTACCACCCATTTGAAAGTTTTCTCAAACTTTAGGAGAATTGCCGATTATTGTAATGCCATCTCATCTCAGCTATCTCGTAAAATATACGAATTTTATCTCTCAAATTCAAATAGAAAAACAATAACAGAGAACGCACTCAAAGCGACCTTTAGACTGTAAACATAACTTCGTACCCAAACAGAGCCCCACTCAATGCTTGGCATGGCATGTGTCAACACCCGACCGAATGTGCAAATATTATCATAATTATTTAAGATTATTTGAAAACTATCACACCACCCCATTATCGATCACCCGATATCGATATCATTAATATTAATTTTCCAAAAATTACCAATTTCACGTTTATTCTTCAATTTCTCTGCACCACCATGGAACCACTGGGCCAGCTCCTCACTGTTGCAGGTTGCATTACGACGTTCTTTGACAATGTCGGGATTAGGGGTCGATGGAACGATTGAAGTCATTTTGATAAGAATTAAAGAATGTTTATGACTATGTGGAGGTAATACTCGAGGTTTCTATTCCGGCAATTGTTTTTGTTTTACAACACACTCGCTAAAACACACCACCGAACCGGCAACAATCTACGACCACTCTCGAATCGAATCGAATAGTGAGTGCTGACACTAGCGTTTTTATTTTTCAACTAAATGGCCGGTGCACTGAGGCGAAAACTTTTATACTTAAAGAGTAGATGATAAAGACAATTGTTGAGCACTGAACGGAAAGCTTTTCGGTGCGAGAGCGTAACAGAAAAATCTGCACTGTGGTGAGAAGATAAGAGGCTTGGAACAGATATATTATGTGGTAGTAAAGACTTAAATAAAAGTGAAAGGAAACAGTGGACGATGACCAAAGGTTTCTCCAAAAGTGTTTACAAAAATGCACGATATTAATATCAAAGGAGACTCCAAAAATGGTATCCAAATAGCAATTGCGTTAGGTCCTCTAATTATCCACGATCGTTATTCCGACAGTTCTAAGAAAATATTCTTCAAAAATTTAAATATTTTTCTCAAATAAATAAATTCACTGAAATCCACGAACATTCCTTCTAAAATAAAACTTTTTATCAAGATGGTGAAAACTATTTATCTATTTATTCTTGTAAAAGGGTATCTCAAATTTCTCGATAATACTCTGATAATTCCTGAAAAAATATTTGTACATCCTCCACCATACCATACCACCATAATTCATCGAAATAATAATTCTAGACACCTTAGACCAGTCCGTCCGTCTGAGTCACAACGAATTAAAATAGGAAGCAAACATTTTGCACATATTAATCTTTTATCTACTGAAAGGTGGAGTTCGAAAATGGGCTATATTGGCCCATGATATCGTATAACCCCCATATAACGATACCACAAATTTTCATGATTTTAGTTACATTTTTCATTGAAATTGGCTTAAAATCCTTGTGAGCACTTTATATACATACTATAGGTCTATCTATGTATACTTATAGGTCTACGATATCGTATACCAACCCCCCCCCCCCTAAAAACTATACCACCCGATTTTCCGTATTTTGATGATTTTAACGACATTATTCACAGGAATTGGCTCTCATTATCCTTGTTAAAGATATTCCGAAAAACATCGTTTATAGTTTTGATGGTCCTTGAAAAATATTCTGTTATAAACTTGGGGCTTAAAATACATAATTTTTGTAAAAAAATATATTTCTAATTACACCATACTATGGAGGGTATATTAACTTTGTCATTCCGTTTGTAATTCCTCGAAATACTCACGTCAGACCCAACAAACTATATATATTCTTGATCAGCGTAAAATTCTAAGTCGATTTAGCCATGTCCGTCTGTCTGTTGTAATCACGCTATCTTTCGAACGAATTGAGATAGAAGGCTAAAATTTTGCACACATGTTTATTTTTCCAGTAGGCAGTTTAAGTTCAAGTAAATGGGTCATGTAGGTCTTGTCGAAATTCGGTATTTTAATGATTTTAGCGACATTATTTACCGGAATTGTTTCATCTTTGGTATTTCAAGTTCGAAATGGATACTACAGCCTATGACAGAAAATTATTTGGGCAGGTCCACGTCTTCGTATAGCTCCCATATAACGGTACCTCCCGATATTCGGTATTTTAATGATTTTAGCGACATTATTCACCGGAATTGTTTCAAATTTGATATTTGAGAATCGTAATGGATGCTACAGCCTATGACAGAAAATTGTCTGTGCAGGTCCACGTCTTCGTATAGCTCCTGTATAACGGTACCTTCCTATATTCGGTATTTTGATGATATTAGCGCCATTATTCACCGGAATTGATTCAAATTTGATATTTGAGATTCGTAATGGATGCTACAGGCTATGACAGAAAATTATCTGGGCAGGTTCACGTCTTCGTATAGCCCCCATATAACGGTACTTCCCTATATTCGGTATTTTGATGATATTAGCGCCATTATTCACCGGAATTGTTTCAAATTTGATATTTGAGATTCGTAATGGATGCTACAGCCTATGACAGAAAACTGTCTGTGCAGGTCGACGGCTTCGTATAGCCCCCATATAACGGTACCTCCCAAAATTCGGTATTTTGATGATTTTAGCGCCATTATTCACCGGAATTATTTCAAATTACGTATTTTGAGTTCGTAATGGGAACTAGAGACAGAAAAATGTGTATGCAGATCCAGGTCTTCGTATAGGCCCCATATATCAGTAACTCCCTATATTCGGTATTTTGACGAGTTTAGGTACAATACCCACCGAAATTGTTTAAGATCTCGTATTTGAAGTTCGTAATTGTCTATGCTGGTCCAGGTCTTCGCACAGCTTCGATATAACGGTACCTCCCTATATACGATATTTTAATGATTTCAGCTACATTATTCACCGGTTATTTCAAGTTTCGAATTTGAATATGGTAATGGCTAATGGCAATCAATTCCTATGTAGGTCCACGTCGTATAGACCTCGATATAACGGCAATATTCTGTATTTTTAAAATTTAACAGAATTTTTTAAGGATTTTTTTTTAATTTCCAAATTCGTTCCAAATGGCGGAGGGTATTCAAAGTTTGGCCCAGCCGATCTTACTGCTTTTTAGCTTGTTTTAATTTTATTTTTTTTTTATTAAAAATTACATCTTTATTTTACAATTTTGATTGGATGAAGGGCTTCATGTGACTAAAAATTACATCCGGCACTGGTTTCTTGTTCAACGGACCCTCTTTGGCCTCGGCAAAGATACGCTCATAGACATTGCCATCATAGGAACCCAAAGTGGATCTCAAATTTTGATCATGATGATCAAAGCCATCACAAATTGCCACTGCATCGGGGCGCAGAGCCTTCAGAACATTTTCCAAACGGCTCTGCAAGACACGTAGCTCACCATCGGAAATTTGAATGACCTACAAAAAAGGATACGTAAAATATATGAGAAGAAATTGCTCAGAGAATTTTTCCCACATACCCTCAAAATTTCGTTCATATATTGCAGGACATTGGTAAGTAAAAATAATTCTAAAAGATTTTCCAAAACTTTATTGAGGGCCTTATTGCGTTGCTGGGCCTTGGTGCCGGTAACCTCTTCCAAAAATGTCCTGGTAACAAAGGCCACACCGTGTAACTGTAAAAGAGAGAGAGAGAGGGAGAAATTTTAAATGTGAATTTTTCTCTCTCTTTAGACAAAAACCTACCTCAGCCGCTTGCGATAATTCAATACCAGTATTGTTGTTGGCCTCACCCGTGGATTGCCCTGCCTTAAGGCGGGCGGTCAGGTTTTCATAGGCCAAACGGGTTTTACTGAAAAAAAAAATATTTTTGTGATATTATTTTCTCTCTCTCTCTCTATCGGATGTAAGGAGCTACTTACTTGGCAGCGGTAAATTGCAATATTTCTACCATATTTTCCCACGACCCCATCCATTTGGGTGCATATTTCTGTCTCACCGCCTCCTGCAAATAGTTGACACTGGGTAGCACGGGTTTACCCTCCAAGGCCTGTCGGTAGGATTTCATCAGAAAGCGAGCCACCTGTAAGAGCAGAACTGTGTTCTCTCCCTCATAGGTACAGGAAGCCGAAGCATCCGCATACAAATAACCCAAATTCGAGGAGGCCAAATAGCCATGTCCACCACAGGCCAAACGCAAAGTTTCCGCCCCGGCCATGGTGGTTTTGGAGCACAACACCTTCATGGCACAGGAGAGCACATGCATTTCTGGAAGACTGCCAAATTCACCTCTCTTAATCTCCTCAGAAGTTTGTTCGTACAACTGATACAATTTATCCGAAGCCAGTTTATAGGCCACACTGTTGGCAATTTCCGGGAATAATTTCTTTTGTTGGGTAACATGGTCCATGATTTGGGGTTCAGGTTGTCTGATAGAAAGAGTTCCAAAATGATGTGAAAAAAATTGTTTCGAATTTTGGTAGAAAACATACTTTGGATTAATGGGACTTTGCCTCCTTACGGCCGAGTAACGCGTAGCTATGGTTGCCGACTGCGACAACATCAGGGCAATATTACGTACAATAAAGCATCGAGCATAGACCATTGTGAAATAGGTCAAAACAGCCGCAGGACTCTCCTCAAACGAACCATCTCTATGGACCTTGGCATTGCGCATCAACATATTGGTGCGCGGTATGCGAACATTTTTCAAACCCAAATATCCGTTGTTGACCCCAGCAAAACCCATTCTCTTGCCGATGTCACCAATGTCTATGCCCGGCAAGGGCATGTGGGTCTCCCGATCACGCAGGGGTACCAAAAACATGGCCACGCCCTTAGGGTTGCCGTCGATATAAAGATTTGCCGCCACAATGCAAAATGTGGCGGAATGACCCACTGGGAAAAATTTAGTTTCATGTAAATTAAAAATTTAATTTAAATTGAAAATGTTATAAAAATTAAATTAATTTAATTGAAATTTTTAAATATATGATTCCGACACACTTACATCCTCCAGGCCACCACTTGTACGAAGATAGCGTCGGTGTATTCAACACAAATTCATCGGTTTTACGATCAAAATCGGCCCGAGTCTCCAAAGCCCTCAGATTGGTTCCATGGCCCAATTCCGTTTGGGCATAGGCTCCACTGATCTGTAATTCTTGCGACGGCTTGCCGAACTTCTCGAACTGTTCGTCGGTACCCTGTTTTCGAATACAATCGACAACCATGGCAAAGTGTACAGCGAATGGATTACCCGCAGGAATGGCCCCGCTCAAAATGGGATCTATCAGCACGGTTCTTCAAATAAAAAAAAAAAAAAAAACAAATAATTCTCATTCACTTTGTGAAAAATTCCCATGAAACGATGAACCAAAATCTAAATCAGAAGTTTATCTTCTGGAAAGTATAAATAAAAAAAAACTCGAATAATTCTCATTCACATGGTTGAAATTCTCTCAATGACACGATGAGTCGAGTTAAAAACAAGTAAAAAGCCTGTAAGTTCTGCCGAGCCGAACTTTGAATACCCTCCACGAATTTGGCAATTCTCAAAAACAATAAAATCCGTTAAAAATTCTATTAAAAGCTTAAAAATACCGAATGTAGCTGGGCTGGGCCGGGCCGAACTTTGAATACCCTCCACCATTTAGAACGAATTTGGCAATTCTCAAAAACAATAAAATCCATTAAAAATACTGTTAACATCTTAAAAGTAACGAATATTGCTGTTATTTTAGGGTCTATATGACCTGAATAGGTAAATTTTGTCATAAGCCATCACAATATTCAAATGCGAAACTTAAAAAAACGGTGAATAATTTCGTTAAAATCATTAAAATACCGAATATCGGGATGCGCCGTTATATGGAGGCTATACGAAGACGTAGACCTGCACAGACAATTTTCTGTCTTAGGCTGTAGTATTCATTGCCAACTTCAAATACCAAATTTGAAATGATTCCGGTGAATAATGTCGTTAAAATCATAAAAATACCGAATATCGGGAGGCACCGTTATGTGAGGGCTGTACGAAGACGTGAACCTGCGCAGACAATTTTTTCTCATAGGCTCTAATATCCATTACGAACTTTAAATACCAAATTTGAAATGATTCCGGTGAATAATGACGCTTAAATCAGCCCCCCGTTATATGGGGGCTATACGAAAACGTAGACCTGCATAGGCAATTTTCTGTCTTCGGCTGTAGTATTTATTACCAACTTCAAATACCAAATTTGAAACAATTCCGGTGAATAATGTCGTTATAATCATCAAAATACCGAATATCGGGAGGTACCGTTGTATGGGGGCTATACCGAAACGTGGACCTGTATGGCCCATTTTCAATACCAAAAGTCCTGCAGACATAATACACAATTGAGTAAAATTTTATCAACCTACTTCATTTCGTTCGGAAGCTAGAGCGATTTTCACTGACGGACGGACATCGCTAAATCGACATAGAATTTTGTGCTGATCAAGAATATATACTTTGGTCTAAAATGTATATTTCGAGGTATTACTTTGGTGGAGGGTATAAAAAATATATATCGGTGCCGAGTTCCACTAATTGGCACGAAATTCACTCCATTTGGCCTGGTATTAGCCATTATTTGCACAATAAACCTGAAATCGCAATAAGGATATATCTGAGCCAATTTCGATAAAATTTGGAAAAGTAATTTCCGAGCTCTATAAGATATCTGGTTCCAAAAACCATTGTTGTGTTAAACCCGAAATCGGATAAAATATATATTAGAGCTATAGCTATATCTGAGCCGATTTTCACCAAATTTGATGTAATTGCTTCTAGACCGAATTAGGTCGGATGTGCCAAAATTCAGGCAATTTGGACTGAAAATGGCCATTTGGTGCACAATTAGAAATCGGTTGAAGATATATATCCAAATCTGAACCAATCTTCATAAAATTTGGCAGAGGTATTTCTGGGTTGTATCTGTATATGGGAGCTATAGCTATATCTGAACCGATTTGCACCAAAATGTATATACATGTATACTTCTAGACTGAATTCGATCGGATGTGTCAAAATCCATGTGATTTTGACTGGTATTGGCCACTTGGTGCATAATTAACCAGATCCAGATCAGTAGTGCGATTCTCTAACTCATTTTTTGAGTTACCGACAAAAATCGGTAACTTTAAAGTCCAAAAATTTTATTTAAGAAATAATTTAAGGTTGACAACAGTGGTATCTATCGGAAGGTCTTAGCGACTACTTTAAATTCGTCGCTAACTTACCGATAAATTTCGTTAATCACCTAAATTATGACCATTTTAATTTTACCGAATTTTTTTCGTTTGGTTGAATATAGTATAAATTATAAAACTTTAAATATTTCTCATACACTTGATTTGAAATGTATCCTATTAAATAATAAGTAATATAGAGAAAGAGAGAGAGAGAGTGAGAGAGAGTGTAATAAAGAAATAGAGTCATTATACCCTACTCCACATAGTGGTAAGGGTATTATGTCTTTGTGCATTTGTTTGTAACATGGAGAAGGAAGCGAGATAGACCCATAGTTACTTTTGAGGATCTCCATAGAATCACTTTCTGAGTTGATTTATGCATGTCAGTCCGTCTGTCCGTCCGTCTGTCCATGTATTCTTGTGAACAAAATGCAGGTCGTATTTATTATCCGATTGAGATGAAATTTTCCAAACAACATTTGTTTGGCCCAAGGACGAACCCTATTGAAATTGGAGATTATCGGTAATAATTTAGATATAGCTCCCATATATATCTTCGTCCGATTTGCCTTTTATTGTGCACCAAACGTTTAATATTAGCGCGAAATGCATGGAATTTTGCATATACAACCAAATTATGCCTCAAAATAAGTATGCCAAATTTGAATTCGAAATCGGTTCAGATATAGCTATAGCTCCCATATATATTGTTCATCCGATTTGTTATTTTTGTTCTCCGCAGCCGTCTGTAACAACAATATTTGGGGAATTATATCAAATGCAGCTCAGAAATACGTTTGCTAAATTTGATCGAAATCGGTTCAGATTTGGATATATCTCCCATATATAACTTCGTCCGACTTACATTTTATTGTGCATAAAACGTCTAATAGTTGCACAAATGGGATGAAATTTGGCACTTACGACCGAATTGAGTCTAGAAGATAGTATGTCAAATTTGGTGAAGATAGGTTCAGATATAGCTATAGCTCCCATATATATTGTTCATCCGATTTGTTGTATTTTTTACCCACAGCCGTAATATGCACTCCGTAACGACGATATTCAGGGAAATATATCAAATACAGCTCAGAAATATCTTTGCCAAATTTTATCAAGATCTGTTCAGATTTGTATATAGCTCCCACATATATTTTTATCCGATTTCAAATGAATTGTGTACAAATGGGCAATACAAGTCCGAATTTTAGGAGATACAAATGCTTCGGCATATTTATTCCATTGAACTTTAAATCATAATTATAATCCTAGCATGTATGATTGAATTCTCCCATAAAAACTTTTAATTGTTATGCCGAGCCCTACTAAATTAGCAAAGTGGTGTAGGGTATCATAAAGTCGGCCCCGCCCGACTTTAGGACTTTCTTTACTGGTTTTTCCTTTGCCTTTGTCCTCTACAAAAACTTCAATTTTCTTTTTCTAATGCAATTTGTGTTTGTACTCGAATCAGTTATACTTACGGCCAAATTTCATTTCCTCCAGGATTAAGTTCCTCCTGTAATTTGCGTAATTTTTTCGCCAATCTTATGAAATCCTTAATGGTTGTGGTGTAAATATCTTCGTGTGATAAATTTTGAAATCTTTTCGAATCCTCATTCATATCATCGTAAACATAGGATTCTGAAAATAGAAAAATACAATTGGAAAAAATACAATCGGAAACACAATTGGAAATTAAAGAAAAAAATGTATTATACATTCTTCAAATATAATTTAAAACACTTTATTAGCCACATTTTATTTGGCAAAAATACTTAAGACCTGTTTCTAAATGGCGATTTGAATGAGAATTCAAAGGAAAAAATATGAGTATTTTTCAAATTAAATGAAAATAGAAACAAGTAAAAAAGCAGTAAGTTCGGCCGGGCCGAACTTTGAATACCCTCCACCATTTGGAACGAATTAGAAAATTTTCAAAAAAATAAAATCCAATAAAAATTCTTTTAAAATCTTTAAAATATCTAATATAGGAAGGTGCCGATATATGGGGGGATATACGATATGGTGGACCTATAAAGACAAATCTATGTCTGCGTGTAAAGTACCACAAGGAACTCCTTGTATGGATTTTCAGATAATTCCATTGGAAAAAGTGGCTAAAATCATCAAAATATCGAATATAGGGGAGTACCGTTATATGGGGGCTATACGATATTGTGGACCTATATAGACAATTCCGTTTCAGGGGTAAAGTACTCACAAAGAATTCCGTGTGTGGATTTTCAGACAATACGATTGGAAAATGTGGCTAAAATCATCAAAATACCGAATATCGCGGGGTACCGTTATATGGGAGCTATACGTTACCGTTAACCTATATAGAGAATTCTTTCGGGGGGCAAAGTGCTCACAAAGAACCCCTTGTGTACAAAGAACCCCTTGTGACCATTCCGTTGAAAAATATGGCTAAAAACATAAAAATATCGAATATCGGAGGTACCGTTATATGAGGGCTATACGATATCGTGGATCTATATAGATAATTATCTGCCGATGAAAAATGTGGGTCAAATCATAAAATATCGAATATCGGGAGGTACCGTTATATGGGGGATACACGATATCGTGGACCTATATAGACAATTCTCTCAATATCGGGAGGTACCGTTATATGGGGGATACACGATATCGTGGACCTGTATAGACAATTCTCTCTCAGGGGGTGAAGTACTCACAAGGAACTACTTGTGTTGATTTTAAGACAATTACGTTGAAAAATGTGGGAAAAATCATCAAAATACCGAATATCGGGGGTACCGTTATATGGGGAATATACGATATCGTGGACCTATATAGACACTTCTTTTTGAGAAGGTAAAATGCCCACAAGGGACTCCTTTTGTGGAATTTCAGACAATTCCATTGAAAAATGTGGGTAAAATCATCAAAATACCGAATATCGGGGGTATCGTTACATGGGGGCTATACGATATTGTGGACCTATATAGATAATTCTCTGCCGAGGTACAAAGTACCCACAAGGAACTCCTTGTGTGGATTTTCAAACAATTCCGTTGAAAAATGTGGGTAAAATCATCAAAATACCGAATATCGGGGGGTACCGTTATATGGGGGATGTACGATATTGTGGACCTATATAGATAATTCTCTGCCGAGGTATAAAGTACCCACAAGGAACTACTTGTGTGGATTTTCAGACAATTCCATTGAAAAATGTGGCTAACATCATCAAAATACCGAATATCGGGGGTACCGTTATATGGGGGCTATACGATATCGTGGACCGATATAGCCCATCTTCGAACTTGACCTGCCTGCAGACAAAAGAGAGATCTGTGCAAAATTTTAGCTTCCTATCTTAATTCGTTTAGACTGTAGCGTGATTACAACAGACGGACAGACGGACGGACAGGGCTAAATCGTCTTAGAATTTTACGCTGATCAAGAATATATATACTTTGTTGGGTCTAAAATGATTATTTCGATGAGTTACAAACGAAATGACGAGATTAATATACCCTCCATACCTTTTTTGGTGGAGGGTATAAAAATGGAAAATATCCAAGGCATGGGTGTTTTTATTTCGAACTATTTTTCGAATCGTGATAGAGAAATATGGCCATTAGTATTTATACCCTACACCAGCAGGTCTTTGTGCATTTGTTAGTAACAGGCAAAAGAAAAGGAGATAGGCCCATAGTTCCTTTTGATAATCTGCATAGAATCACATTCTGAGTCGATCTATGCATGTCCGTCCGACTGTCTGTCCATGTATTTTTGGCTTGCGATCATCTGGATCGGGCAATAAATGTACTTTGTTTCCAAAAATACATGGACAGACAGACGGTCGGACATGCATAAATCGACTCAAAATGTGATTCTATGCAGATCATTAAAATGAACTATGGATCTACCTCGATTCCTTCTCTCTGTTACAAACAAATGCACAAAGGCATAATACCCTGACCATAGTGTGGTGTAGGGCATAAGCAGTAGGAATAGTAATAACAGAAATACAAATCATCGACTTAGCCGGCAATACCCCCACTCCCCCCCCCAAAAAAAATGGTAAATTTTTGGACACTTTTACGCAATTTTGCTTGAAAATCTCATTTTTATACCCTCCACCATACTATGGAGGGTATATTTATTTTGTCATTCCGTTTGTAATTTATCGAAATACTCATGTCAGACCCAACAAATTATATATATATTCTTGATCAGCATAAAATTCTAAGACGATTTAGCTATGTCCGTCTGTCTGTCTGTGTGTCTGTCTGTCTCTCCGTCTGCCTGTCTGTTGTAATCACTCTATCTTTCGAACGAATTGAGATAGAAGGCTAAAATTTTGCACATATATTTATTTTTCCAGTAGGCAGGTTAAGTTCGTAAATTGGCCATGTAGGTCCACGTCTTCGTATAGCCCCCATATAACGGTACCTCCCGATATTCGGTATTTTGATGGTTAGCGACATTATTAACCGGAATTGTTTCAAATTTAATATTTGAAGTTCCAAAGGTATAGTACAGCCTAAGACAGACAATATCCGATATAACGGTACTTCCCTATATACCATATATTGATGATTTTATTTACATTATTCTCCGTTTATTTCAAGTGTTCGAATTTGAATATGGTAATGGCTTATGACAAACAATGCCTATGTAGGTCCACATCGTATAGACCCCAATAAAATGCCTATATCCCGTATTTTTAAATTTAAACAAAAATTTTTTAAAGATTTTTTTTTTTTGAAAATTTCCAAATTTGTTCCAAAAGGTGGATGGTATTCAAAGTTCGGCCCTGCCGAACTTACTGCTTTTTAACTTGTTTCTCTCTATATACTTGCGTTCATATTACATATTGTGAATATAGATTGTCCTTCTGGTACCAGACGCAAATCTCTGATAAACTGAACTTAGATCAAACCACCTAGTGAGGGTTTACATCCGTCGCCAGACTGTCTTGTATATTCAAACTTGCTTCGAACATTTGTGTAAATTTTGGTTTTATGATTTCTCGTAACTCTGGTATATTGGGTATCAATTTATAAATTACTGTACACCGTTTTAGCTACATGCTACTGTTGCATAGTGTAGTGTACGCTCCCAAGCAATAGTTAACTTTACCCCTGAAACGTTATAGTAATCTTAAAGTATTAATAAACAAAATACTTGATCAAATACGGCAATCAAATCTTATCGAAAATTCCAATAATATTTCACACAAACTTTGTGGAGCAGCATTTGTGTGCACCTGGCTACAAATCTTTTTAAAGAATTTCTGATTTCAAGAAAATCTAGCGAATTAAGCTATCGTCCCGAAAATTAAATAAGTTATCCAAAATTTTAGCGTTTTATGGTTGCATCGATGTATTTAATGACCGAAACAGTAAGAGCTTTGATTATGTTTCTAAATAAGAGCCATTGCAAGAGAGCAATTGGTACGATTATTGGTGTAGCTATATTTTTAAAGAGACGAGATCTGAAATAACGATAATCAGTCCAAATGAAAAAATTATATATTTTCGATTATCCAAGTAGCCGAAATTTGCAATCAAAAAGTCCTGCATTCTCAATGGTAATCGGAATTCGATAGTTCCAATTATACATAAGTCTATCTAATGAAATTGTTTTTGTTTTTCTCCTTAGCCCTCTTGAGAGATTATGGCCACAAGTGATTCCTGCTTGTTTCATTTGTGATGAAAATCTGGTCAATTGACTTTCAACCGCCTTAGAATTTTTTTTATAAAAAATCTTACCTCACATATGGATATCGGGACTCGATATCTGACACACATTTAGATATTTAAAAGTCACTACCACCTCGATAGATGAATTTCTGCATTATCAGCATGACTAGTCGTAATCAGTTTATTCACATGCTATAATTTTAAGCTTTTGGAACAATATAAGACTGCTGATAAACCATAACAGTGATATGGTAAAACTTGCAGCGGAATCAAGATTTTACAAGCTTTCACGTACTCATATTTATGATTTTGAATAGTATCGGTGCATTCTAAAAAAAAAAGGTGCAAATTTTAAAAAATATATCTCTCATTGCAAGATTTGATAAACATTGTCATATTATCAAGTTTTTTATAAATAGTCATGTTAATAATAATTTTAAATATTATCGGTGCATTCTAAAAAAAATTCCAAGTTTCAAAAAATATTGGTCTATTGCAGAACTGCAAGAATGTTAACATTTTTACTACGACAACCGATTTTCCCTTTTATGATATCGAAAAAAATTGACAAACTAGCAGAATCTTGCAGTTTCTGGAACAGACCATATATTTCTCATTGCAAGATTTTATAAACTTTCCTTTAGTCACATTATAATTATACCCTACACCACAAGGTGGTCAGGGTATTATGTCTTTGTGCATTTGTTTGTAACAGGCAAAAGGAAACGAGATAGACCCATAGTTACTTTTTATGATCTGCATATAATCACATTCTGAGTCGATTTATGCATGTCCGTCCGTCCGTCTGTCCGTCCGCCTGTCCATGTATTTTAGTACAGTTCGCATTTATTGCCCTATCCAGATGAAATTTTGCACAAATTATTTGTTTGGCCCAAGGACGAACCTTATTGAAATTGGAGATAATCGGTCAAAATTTAGATATAGCTCTTATATATATCTTTTTGCCTTTTATTGTTCACCAAACGTGTAATATCATTCCGAATAGTATGGAATTTTGTACTTACGATCAGATTGGACCTGAAAATAAGTATGCCAAATTTGATCGAAATCGGTTCAGATATAGCTATAGCTCCCATATATATCTTTCATCCGATTTGTTATTTTTGTCTTCCGCAGCCCTAATGTAACAACAATATTTGGTTAAATATATCAAATACAGCTCAGAAATACATTTGCTAAATTTTATCGAGATCGGTTTAGATTTGGATATAGCTCCCATATATACCTTCGTCCGATTTACCTTTGATTGTGCACCAAACGTCTAATATTTACCCAAATTGAATGAAATTTGGCACTTACGACCAAATTGAGTCTAGAAGCTAGTATGTCAAATTTGGTGAAGATCGGTTCAGATATAGTTATAGCTTCCATATATATTATTCATCCGATTTGTTATATTTGTTACCCACAACCGTAATATGCACTCCGTAACAACGATATTCAGGGAAATATATCAAATACAGCTCAGAAATATCTTTGCCAAATTTTATCAAGATCTGTTCAGATTTGGATATAGCTCCCATATATATTTTTATCCGATTTCAAATTAATTGTGCACAAAATGGGCAATACAAGTCCGAATTTAAAAGATACAAATGCTTCGGCATATTTAGTCCTTTGAACTTAAAATTATAACAATAATCATAGCGTGTATGATTGGGTTCTCCCATAAAAACTTTTAATTGTTATGCAGCTCTACTAAATTAGCAAAGTGGTGTAGGGTATCATAAAGTCGGCCCCGCCCGACTTTAAGACTTTCTTTTTTAAAATGTCAATGCATTTTAAAATAGTTGAGAGTTTTACAAATTCGTATTCTAATTCTTACTTTAATTTTTATTAATTTTTTTCTCAATCGGGTCCCAATACCCATTCGGAACCCAATTCCCAACGTCGCAAGTAAGAGTCTTGACTATTTGCATAGGCATAAATATTTTTGTTAGAAGAAGAAGAAGAATATTATTGTAAAGAAGCGAGCAAAAATGGGAGTTTTATTAATAATTACACAAATTAATTAAATAATCTTAAGATCCTATTATCAAGATATTTTTTCAAATTCTGATATTTAAATATTTCCCTGTTCCAGAACACGGTAAAACCTTCTGGTGCCTGCCCACAAGCTGTGAAAATGTTGGGAAAAATACATCCCATATAAGGCGAAGGGAGAATCTCATCATATTTTTATATCCTCTGCCATATGGCTAGAGATCATATACAGGGTTGCCCATATTCGACGGATTCATCTGGCAACGCCATAAATTTTGACAGAGATGTCACATCGCTTAATGACATACCGCGTTTGAAGCGTCAGTCCAAGCAGATTTTTACCATGAACCAATACCAATGCCACGCGATCGCTCTGAAATAGTTGAAATTTACATTCAACAGAAGAAGTCAATTGTGAAAAAAAATGTGAGATGTGCGCCTTCTAAGAACACCATTAAGCGTTTATACGAAAAATGTTCGACTGGTAAGGCTCTTTCTGATCCGAAGAGGCCATATAAAAGTCGACCAAGGCGATCGGCCGAGAATATCGCTGCCTTACGAGCCAGTGTTGAGAGGTCCCCAAGAACATCCCAAAAACGCCGTTCTCAGCAGTTGGGCATGGCTCGATCCACTTTACAACGGATTATTCGGATTGATTTGCATTTGTTCCCGTACAAAATACAAAATTCAATTGACGCAAAGAATGTTGCCTGCGGACGAGCCTCGTCGATTGGAATGGGCCCAAAGGTCCGTCGAATATGGGCAACCCTGTATATAATTTGATACGGCCAAAACGTGCCTCATAGGGGTCCGTCCCTGGCTAACTGGCTGGTGTGCACGATAACTCTCGAAGGGAGTATCCGATTTGGTTCAAACTTGGTACATCATGATATTATTATCAAACTTAGATGGAGTTCGTAGAGGGGCAATGGCCCACTCCTACTGGTACCTCCCCCACGAAAAGTCAAAATTTAAAAAAAAAAAAAAAACAAGTAAAAAACAGTAAGTTCGGCCGGGCCGAACTTTGAATACCCTCCACCATTTGGAACGAATTAGAAAATTTTCAAAAAAAATTAAATCCAATAAAAATTCTTTTAAAATCTTTAAAATATCTAATATAGGAAGGTACCGATATATGGGGGGATATACGATATTGTGGACCTATAAAGACAAATCTATGTCTGCGTGTAAAGTACTCACAAGGAACTCCTTGTATGGATTTTCAGATAATTCCATTGGAAAAAGTGGCTAAAATCGTCAAAATACCGAATATAGGGGAGTACCGTTATATGGGGGCTATACGATATTGTGGACCTATATAGATGATTCTCTGCCGAGGTATAAAGTACCCACAAGGAACTCCTTTTGTGGATTTTCAGACAATTCCGTTGAAAAATGTGGGTAAAATCATCAAAATACCGAATATCGGGGGGTACCGTTATATGGGGGCTATACGATATTGTGGACCTATATAGATAATTCTCTGCCGAGGTATAAAGTACCCACAAGGTACTCCTTGTGTGGATTTTCAGACAATTCCGTTGAAAAATGTGGGTAAAATCATCAAAATACCGAATATCGGGGGGTACCGTTATATGGGGGATATACGATATCGTAGACCTATATAGACAATTCTTTTTGAGCAGGTAAAATGCCCACAAGGGACTCTTTTTGTGGAATTTCAGACAATTCCATTGAAAAATGTGGCAAAAATCATCAAAATACCGAATACCGTGGGGGTACCGTTACATGGGGGCTATACGATATTGTGGACCTATATAGATAATTCTCTGCCTAGGTATAAAGTACCCACAAGGAACTCCTTGTGGGGATTTTCGGACAAATCCGTTGAAAAATGTGGGTAAAAACATCAAAATACCGAATATCGGGGGGTACCGTTATATGGGGGATGAACGATATCGTGGACCTGTATAGAAAATTCTCTCTCAGGGGGTAAATTACTCGCAAGGAACTACTTGTGTGGATTTTAAGACAATTCCATTGAAAAATATGGCTACAATCATCAAAATGCCGAATACCGGGGGGTACCGTTATATGGGAGCAATACGATATCGTGGACCGATATAGCCCATCTTCGAACTTGACCTGCCTGCAAACAAAAGATAGATCTGTGCAAAGTTTTAGCTTCTTATCTTAATTCGTTTATACTGTAGCGTGATTACAACGGACGGACAGACGGACGGACAGGGCTAAATCGTCTTAGAATTTTACGCTGATCAAGAATATATATAAATTGTTGGGTCTGACATGAGTATTTCGATGAGTTACAAACGGAATGACGAACTTAATGTACCCTCCATACCTTTTTTTGGTGGAGGGTATAAAAATGTTTTGCTGCACACAAAGGAAAGGTTTATTCGATTTTGCACCAACTTTACAAATCCTAATATTTGCATCAGTGCTAGGTCAGGTGCGAAACTGAACAATATCGGTCCACTTCATCAAATATCTCCCCACACAAAGTGTCAAAATTTTGAATAAATATAACTCTTATAAAATGTGATGTAATAGTCCGATTGTCTCCTAATTACACAGATCACAATGTTTTTACTAAACCAAGGTCTGATGTGAACACGGAATACATCGGTCCACTCCTTCTGTTGTGAAGATTATATCATCTTCATCTACAAACCCCTTCTAATACCTCAGCCACAAAGGGTCACAATTTTGGTCTTCGGTCGACTATATCTGAAACCTTAAGCACATTTTAAGGAAGGAATAAGAAGGAAGTAGTCGATATAGTCCAAAACGTGCACGTCGCAATATTTATATGATATTTATTTAGGTCCGATACGAAATGGACAATATTGGCCCATTTGTATGGAACCTATTACATAAGAGAAGTCAAAATATATTAAATATATTTCAAATTAACGAACATTGGCTGAGGGTATACATCTGTCGGCAATACCGACTGATATTTTGAACTGGTTTTTCATTAAAATTCGTAAAAAATTCCTGACCCAGAATTGTATATTTTTGAAAATATGTTATGGAATCTTCCTGATTCAGAGTTAATAATATTTGGCAGAAGTATTTCAAGGACATTCTGAACCAAAATTATTCTGAACATAAATTATTAAATTATTACTTTTTTTCTTTGGAAAATAGTCTTCCTGGACTTCCAGACCAAAGACTTCTGCAAAAGAATTGGGGATTGTAACAAAAAAAAAACCAGTGAAGAAAGTCTTAAAGTCGGGCGGGGCCGACTTTATGATACCCTACACTACTTTGCTAATTTAGTAGAGTTCCGCATAACAATTAAAAGTTTTTATGGGAGAACCCAATCATACACGCTATGATTATAATTATAATTTAAAGTTCAAAGGACTAAATATGCCGGAGCATTTGTATCTTTTAAATTCGGACTTGTATAGCCCATTTGGTGCACAATTAATTTGAAATCGGATGAAAACATATATGGGAGGTATATAAAAATCGGAACCGATCTCGATAAAATTTGGCAAAGATATTTCTGAGCTGTATTTGATATATTTCCCTGAATATCGTTGTTACGGAGTGCATATTACGGCTGTGGATAACAAATACAACAAATCGGACGAACAATATATATGGGAGCTATAGCTATATCTGAACCGATCTTCAACAAATTTGGCATACTAGCTTCTAGACTCAATTAGGTCGCATGTGCCAAATTCCATTCTATTTGGGCAAATATTAGACTTTTGGTGCACAATAAAAAAAAACCGGACGAAGTTATATATGCGAGCTATATCCAAATCTGAACCGATCTCGATAAAATCTAGCAATGGTATTTCTGAGCTGTATTTGCTATATTTCCCCAAATATTTTTGTTACAGAGTGCATATTACGGCTGCGGAGGACAAAAATAATAAATCGGATGAACAATATATAGGAGAGCTATAACTACATCAGAACCGATTTCGATCAAATTTGGCACACATATTTTCAGGCCTAATTTGGTTGTATGTACAAAATTCCATCCTATTCGGGATGATATTACACGTTTGGTGCACAATAAAAGGCAAATCGGACGAAAATATATATGTGGGAGCTATATCTACATTTTTACCGATTATCTCCAATTTCAATAGGGTTCGTCCTTGGGCCAAACAAATGATTTGTGCAAAATTTCATCTCAATCGGATAATAAATGCGACCTGTATTTTGTTCACAAGAATACATGGACAGACGGACGGACGGACTGACATGCATAAATCAGAAAGTCATTCTATGGAGATCCTCAAAAGTAACTATGGGTCTATCTCGCTTCCTTCTCCATGTTACAAACAAATGCACAAAGACATAATACCCTTACCACTATGTGGTGTAGGGTATAAAAAAAACATTTGGGCATAAATAGTGGATTGTTAAAAAATATCCAAGGAAATTTTCCCCAAAATTTTTGACTTTTTAAATTAAAAATTATGATTTTTTCATTAAACTACTGAATAAGAGTTCCTTGACAAAAATTGAATTTTGGTCATAAAAGGTTTTCAAGGAACTCTGACCATACTGGAGAGAACTGGCAGTGACTGAAAATGTTCAGTTAAAAAATAAAATATATTTAATTCTAATTAATTTTAAATTTACACTGGTCTCTTTCAAGTAAAAATAATTTATAGACTTAGCCTCTTACGAACTAAACTTATTTTTGAACATATTTGCTTTCTCGAGATAATTTTTTTCTGTGAATGTTTCTTTAATATTTATTTTCATATTTTATTCTTAAAAACCAATTTTAAGTTAAATTGTTTATCATTTATGGAAACTGGATTTGTGCCCATAACTTTAATATATAGCACTCACTTGAATCCTATGTTTTTGACTTACCTATCATTGTTTTGAATTTCAACTTTTCCTCGCCGCCATGAAACCATAAAGCAAAATCTTCCGAATTAAAGGATGCCGCATTTCGTTCTTTTTGTAAATCGGGATTAATTGTTTTTGGAATCATGTTTATGTTATAGAATTCTACTATTGTTTTATTCTATTAAAAATATTAAGATTATAAAATAACGTTCCACTGTTTACCGCCGCCTTTCGAACACAAACTAAAGTACCAACATGTTGATGAGAGTATTTCGATGAACGCCCAACCGTGGTAAATTGTGCTCTTTGCTCTTTAGGAAGCTTTCATTCTATATAAAACAAGTACTCATGATTTCTCTGTTGCAAAAAGAAAAATGCCAATAACAACAAAAGACAATCTTTTAAAATTGTATTATTCTTATCACAGTTTCTATGTACATATATATATATATATATATATATATATATATATATATATATATATATATATATATATATATATATATATATAGAAGTCACAATTAAGTGGCTTATCGTCAACAGCTGATCTGATTTTCTCGAACATATGCTTTTTCAATTTTTAACAAGAGTAAGAGAAATCTCGTTTTATTAATACACAATAATCACAGCTGTTTATTTCATATGCAACAAATGCAAGGTCATCTTCAGAAAAGTTTTATAAATCGTCTTTTAAATTAAAAAAATTGCCTTAATTTTAGAAAACTGTCATACAATAACAATAATCTCTTATACAGGGTAAAATGGCCAAATTGCATTTCAAAACTTATTTTGGTGTTCTTTGATGAGTAAAGTTTCGAAAATGATAACTTTTTTTTAAAGTATTATACTTGAAAAGAAAAGTGTTATACAATGGTAAAATGTCTTTTTTTATACCCTACACCACATAGTGGTAAGGGTATTATGTCTTTGTGCATTTGTTTGTAACATGGAGAAGGAAGCGAGATAGACCCATAGTTACTTTTGAGGATCTCCATAGAATCACTTTCTGAGTTGATTTATGCATGTCACACCGTCTGTCCGTCCGTCCGTCTGTCCATGTATTCTTGTGAACAAAATGCAGGTCGCATTTATTATCCGATTGAGATGAAATTTTGCACAAATCATTTTTTTGGCCCAAGGACGAACCCTATTGAAATTGGAGATAATCGGTTAAAATGTAGATATAGCTCCCATATATATCTTCGTCCGATTTGCCTTTTATTGTGCACCAAACGTGTAATATCATCCCGAATAGGATGGAATTTTGTACATACAACCAAATTAGGCCTGAAAATAAGTGTGCCAAATTTGATCGAAATCGGTTCTGATATAGTTATAGCTCTCCTATATATTGTTCATCCGATTTATTATTTTTGTCCTCCGCAGCCGTAATATGCACTCTGTAACAACAATATTTGGGGAAATATATCAAATGCAGCTCAGAAATACCATTGCTAAATTTTAACAAGATCGGTTCAGATTTGGATATAGCTCGCATATATAACTTCGTCCGATTTTTTTTTTATTGTGCACCAAAAGTCTAATATTTGCCCAAATAGAATGGAATTTGGCACATGCGACCTAATTGAGTCTAGTATGCCAAATTTGTTGAAGATCGGTTCAGATATAGCTATAGCTCCCATATAAATTGTTCATCCCATTTGTTGTATTTGTTATCCACAACCGTAATATGCACTCCGTAACAACGATATTCAGGAAAATATATCAAATACAGCTCAGAAATACCATTGCTAAATTTTATCGAGATCGGTTCCGATTTGGTTATAGCTCCCATATATGTTTTTATCCGATTTTAAATTATTTGTGCACCAAATGGGCAACACAAGTCCGAATTTAAAAGATACAAATGCTTCGGCATATTTAGTCCTTTGAACTTTAAATTATAATTATAATCATAGCGTGTATGATTGAGTTCTCCCATAAAAACTTTTAATTGTTATGCCGAGCTCTACTAAATTAGCAAAGTAGTGTAGGGTATCATAAAGTCGGCCCCGCCCGACTTTAAGACTTTCTTTACTGGTTTTTATTTGTAAAATTGCAAATATATTTTGTAATTTTTTTTTAAACACAGTCAATACAAATTTGCCAAGTCATTGTAATGTTTACTAAACCGTTCATAGTCCAACATCGACTATGGACAGAGAAGAGAAATTATTTCTCTTATCCAATTTTCTCAATTTAATTTTGAGCATTTTTTTTGAAAGTTTCTTCTCCCCACCATGGATCCCCAGTCGACCCCACATGCAATGCAACAAATAAATGTTTACAACTGAGAGTTGGGGAGTGCGGTCGGTTATCTCTTCTTACAAATCTCAAGAGAGACTGAGAGAAAGTTAGACCGTCACGTATACCGTTGATCACTTACGTAGCGAAAGCTTTTCCTTGTCTTATCAATGAGCGTCAAGATAATGCCAAATCTTAGCGTTTACTTGGTGTCGTTCAAAGAGCAAACTCCGTTGCCGGACGCACACCGAAGAAGGCCCCCAACACTAGTTTTTTGCTTTAGTTTGCCTGCTGAAGTTCAAAAAGTTAGACGTCGTGTGTCCCAGTCGGAAGAAATGAGTATCATACCGAAAACTGTAAATCCGGATTTACAAAAAGAGCGCGCGAAGGCCTCTTTCAATGTGGAAGATTTTGCTCTGTGGTATCATGGTGGCGAAGAGAAATTGAAATTCAAGAGATTTTTTGGTGAGTAAATAAGTGATTGTTTTGAAATTGATATCGAGAAGTTGGATTACTCTGTTATGGCAGCGATCAGTCAGTGGTTCAGGCAGTGTGCAGTGAATATGTCTTCGCGGTGTTATTCAAATAACAAATATTATATTTGTTAACACATTTTAGTTGTGTTATCTTTACGATACCAAATAGCAAGTCAAGTGGTACTGCTTGAAAAAATTGATTGGAGCCGTGTGGGTTTATCTTGAAATCAGCAAGAATGTTAATAACTATGTATCCGTGATGGAGATTTTTTTCAGGGGATATCCCCTATCTCCAACAATAATTGATACGTGCCAAATACCATTTTGACGTCAACAATGGAGGACTTTGATCAAGAAAATATTTGGATGATGTAGTGAATGTCTCCTGTACAGGGTGAGATAAAAAAACTGCAAGAAAGTCAAACGCAATAATTTTTACATTTTTTTGAATTTTCTTGAATAAAAGCAAGAACTGTCGGAAATAGCTTCAAATTTTAGAATAAGTTTAGATTTGTTCGAATTGGTCACCTTTGGCACGAATTATGGCCTTCAAACGGCCAGTGAAACCGTCACACGCTTCCCGCATGTTGTTCTGCGGTATTTTGGCTCATTCCCGGCGAAGCGCTTGCTTGAGATGATTGACATTTTGGTATTTTTTAATGCCAACCTTGCTTTCCAAAATGTCAGTCGGTTTTGCCGACAGATGTATACCCTCAGCCAATGTTCGAATTTTTAACTATATTTTTATACCCTCCACCTTGGAAAGGAGGGTATATTAACTTTGTCATTCCGTTTGTAATATCCTTAAATATTCGTCTTAGACCCCAAAGTATATAAAGTATATATATTCATAATCAGCATAAAATTCTAAGTCAATCTGTCAATCCGTCTGTCTGTCTGTCCGTTGAAATCGCGATACAGCCCACATTATTTGACGTAGAGCGCCAAAATTTAGCAGAGCAATTTGTATTGTGTTTAGAATGGTTGGTATTGAAAATGAGATATATCGATCCACGTTTTGGTATAGTCCCCATATAACGGTACCTCCCGATATTCGGTATTTTGATGATTTATGCCACAATTTTTCACGGATTTGTCTGAAAATTGGTATTTGTAGGTCATAACGGGTCCTAGTTCGTGTGGCAAGACATTACATGTATAGGTCCACGCTTTGGTATAGCCCCCATATAAAGGTACCTCCCGATATTCGGTATTTTAATGGTTTTTGCCACATTTCTTCGCGGATTTGTCTAAAAATTGGTATTTGTTGGACTTAATGGGTTCTAGCTCTTTTGGCGAAACACTGTATGTATAGGTCCACATTTTTGTTTAGCCCCATATAGCCAAATTTCCCGATATTCGGTATTTTGATGACTTTTGGCACATTTTCCCATGAATATGTCTAAAAATTGGTATATAGGCTCTAATGTTTCCTTTACCCTAAGGTGGCCCGGCCGAACTTAATGTTTTTTTACTTGTTACTTTTGTTATGATTATTCAAATTGTTGATCCTCTATGGAATAGGTTCCGAAGGAATGGGCCAATATTGTCCTTTTCGTATGGGACCCAAATAAATATGATATAAATATTGCGACATACCAGGTTTCGACTATATTGGTTACTTCCATCACTTTATATGAAATACATGATCATTTTGAAAAAATGTGCGTGAGGTACCAGATATAGTTTACCGAAGTATTCCATTTTCTTGCTTCATCTAATACCGATAAAAATATTAATATGGCCAAAATTGCTAGAAAATCGAACATTTAATCCAATTTAATGCGAAATCATAAATTCCAGCAAATCTTGTGTAGGTAGAAATAAAGGGATGTGTGGAATATGAAGATAACCGGATGCGTATTTCGGATTTTAGATGTACCAAGTCTGAATGGAATCGGATGTTCATTTCGCGTTTTATGAGCTACGTGGGTATTCAAAATTTTGACCCTTTGTGGGGCAGGTACCATAAGGAGTGAACCGATATTTCCCAGCTTCACAGCAGATCTTGTGTAAGTAGAAATAAAGGTATGTGTGGAATATAAAGAGAACCGAATACTTATTTCAGATTTTATAATCGTTTTGGTGATTCAAAATTTTCACCCTTTATGTGGGAGGTACCAAAAGGAATGGTCCGATCTCTACCATCTCTATAAAAGATCTTCAGTTGACAGGAATATTGAGATATACCAAGTCTAAATGGAATCGGATGTTCATTTCGCGTTTTATGGGCTTCATGGGTATTCAAAATGTTGATCCTTTGTGGGGAAGGTACCATAAGGAGTGGACCGATATTTCCCAGCTTCACAGCGGATCTTGTGAAAGTAGAAATAATGGGATGTGTGAAATATGAAGAGAAACGGATACTGATTTCGGATTTTATAATCGTTTTTGTTTTTCAAAACTTTGACCCTTTGTGGGGGAGGTACCACAAGGAATGGTCCGATCTCTACCATTATTATAACAGATCTTGAGTTGACAGGAATATTGAGATATACCAAGTGTGAATGGAATCGGATGTTCATTTCACGTTTTATGAGCTTCAGGAATACCCAGCTTCACAGCAGATCTTGTGTAGGTAGAAATAAAGGGATGTGTGGAATATGAAGTGAACCGGATGCGTATTTCGGATTTTATAATCTTTTTGGTGATTCAAAACTTTCACCCTTTGTGTGGGAGGTACCAAAAGGAATGGTCCGATCTCTACCATCTCTATAACAGATCTTGAGTTGACAGGAATATTGAGATGTACCAAGTCTGAATGGAATCGGATGTTAATTTCGTTTTTTATGAGCTTCAGGAATATTCAAAATTCGACCTTTTGTGGGGTAGGTAGACCCTTTGTAGGGGAGTAGACCGATATTTCTCATATTCATAACAGATCTTGTGTTAATAAAAATATTGTTATATTCGTAATTTGAAGTAAATCGGAATCTAACATTACATTTTATAAGAGTTTTAATTATTCAAAATTGTAACCCTCTGTGTAGGGGTACCGATATTGTCTATTTTCGCACCTGACCTAGTACTGATGCAAAAATAAGAATTTGCAAAGTTGAAGTAAAATCGGATCATCTCTTTTCTTTTTGAGCAGTAAAATATTTTCTTGAAAATTTCGACATTTTGTGGGAGAGGTACCAGAAGGAATTCACAGATATTGCCCATCTCCGAACTCGATCTAAGTTTGATAACAATATTACGATGTACAAAATTTGGACCAAATATAAAAAATACTCCCACACAGAGAGGCAGACAGACGGACGGACATCGCTAGATTGACTCCAAATATCGTGAAATGGATTTGGTTCAAAGACACCTAAGGTCTAAAACCGTTATTTCGATAAGTCACGTTTCGCCGGTATCGAATGATACATACCCTCCATAGCCATATGGCTGAGGGTATAAAAAAAGAACTTAAAGTAGACAACATTGGTATCTATCGTAAGGTCTTGATTTCCTCGCTAGCTAACCGAAAATTTTCATAATTACCGAAATTATAAGATTTTATTGGACTTAAAAATATTCTGTAAGAATCCTTGAAGAGATTTTTCATAAAAATCCACAAATATTCTTCAAATTAACGTTCTTCCTTCTCTAGAAAATTTCCAATCATTTATTTTTTTTTTTTTCAATTTCTATTCCTTTCAGAATCATACATCTTTAAGGATTTGGACGATTCGCGTAACAGTTTCCAAGATTGGTCACATGAAGAAATTTTCGCTGACGCCCTCAAGAATGGCATTGAATTGGCCAAAAAATTGCGCAAGTTGCAAGAGGAAGTGAATCCGGGTGGCAATGATATTTGGCCGTAAGTACAATGAATATTTCACTACATAATGCAGGACCAGCGAAGACCAAGTGTCTAATTGTTATTCTATGAAAATCGGAATTGAAAAAAGTTTCTAAAAGGAAATGTTTGTCCATAATTTTCTCTTTCGAGCTGAGATTTTCATGGCCTAAGGAGATGGCATTGAAAATTGGAATCTAGCGAAGTTCTAACCAGTTTACGACCCGTTTCGCCGTTGTTTAAGCGGCTCACCAGACATATATGATGCAATTTTTGTGGCTAGATGAAGATCAATGTTGGAAAGTCCGATTGTGATGTGAAACATGTTTTCATTCCAAGTTGGTCTGTAGAAGCCGGTTTTCAATACTCAATATATTCAATGGTAGGCTTTTTCCTACATCAATTGCATTTGTCTTCCCGTTCGGTAGTTTTACAAGTGTGGAAATATTTTCCATGTCACATTTTCATAAGTCAAGAATTCGACCCCTGATTTTTTTTTTTTTTTTTTTTTTTTTGCTTTAATAGAACCGCTTCCCATTTGCTTTGCCCAAACCACTATTAAAAGTCTAATTT
This sequence comes from Musca domestica, assembly GCF_030504385.1. Classification (NCBI taxonomy): domain Eukaryota; kingdom Metazoa; phylum Arthropoda; class Insecta; order Diptera; family Muscidae; genus Musca; species Musca domestica. The sequence goes on along the minus strand of NW_026712315.1, from coordinate 1,890,568 downwards.
CTTTTCAGAGCCCTCTATGGTAGCCCAGATGCATGGGGAGCTATGCCGTCGGGAAATCCATTCTCAGTACATTTCGCCATGATGGTAGGTTGTATTCGCCAACAGGGTACCGATGAACAATACGAAAAATTTGGCAAGCGAGCTGAGAATTTTGAAATTACCGGAGCCTATGCCCAAACCGAATTGGGGCATGGAACATTTTTAAGAGGTTTGGAGACCAGGGCGGATTTTGATCGCAAAACGGATGAGTTTGTTTTGAATACACCCACCATTACATCGTACAAATGGTGGCCCGGTGGATGTAAGTACCACCAAAAACGTTGAAAATAATTTTGAAACAAATTAAAAAATAATTGATTTTATTTTAGTGGGTCATGCCGCCAACTACTGTGTTGTGGTGGCCAATCTCTATATCGACAATGACCCAAAGGGTGTGGCCATGTTTATGGTCCAGCTGCGTGATGAAAAAACTCACATGCCATTGCCGGGCATTGATGTGGGTGATATTGGCAAGAAAATGGGTTTTGCTGGTGTCAACAATGGCTATTTGGGTTTGAAAAATGTAAGGATACCACGAACAAATATGTTGATGCGTCATGCCCAGGTATTGCCCGACGGTACTTATGTCAAGAGTCCTGCTTCAGTATTGGCCTATTTTACCATGGTCTTTGTTCGTTGTTTAATTGTGCGCAACAATTCGACCATGTTGTCAATGGCTTCAACCATTGCCACACGCTACTCGGCGGTGCGCAGACAAAGTCCCATTAATCCCAAGTAGGTGAAAAACGGTTTTCTTTCTTGTCTCCATATTTCATCATCAATTCGATTCCTTTCAGAGAACCTGAGCCCCAAATCATCGATCATGTTACCCAACAAATGAAGCTGTTCCCCGAAATTGCCACCAGCATTGCCTACAGGCTATCATCAACCAAGTTATGGCAATTGTATGATCAAACGGCCGAAGATATCAAATGTGGTGAATTTGGTCGCCTGCCAGAAATGCATGCCCTGGCTTGTTCGCTGAAGGCTTTATGTTCCAGAGATTCGGCAAATGGTGTGGAACGTTTACGTTTGGCCTGTGGTGGTCATGGCTACTTGGCCTCAGCTCAGTTGGCAAATTTATATTCGGCTGCCACTGCTGCCTGTACATATGAGGGTGAAAACACAGTTCTGCTATTGCAAGTTGGTAGATTCCTAATGAAATCATGTCGCATGCTCATGGCTGGCAAGCCTTTGGTACCCACAATTTCCTATTTGCAAGATGCCATCAAAGTTAATGGTCTTGAGAAATGGACGGGATCCTGGCAAAATATTCTGCAGGCCTTACAAATTGCCACAGCACAGTAAGTGGAGTTGAGAGAAATATTTGAAACAGGATCGTTACTCTCTCTTTCTCCCTCTCTCTCTCTATCTTTCTCTCTCTCTCTCTCTATTAATTTTTTCAGTAAAATCCGCATAACATTTGAAAACTTAACTGCTCGCCTTAAGGCTGGCCAAACTGAGGCAGAAGCTGCCAACAATACCGGCATAGAATACACCCAGGCAGCCGAGGTTAGTTTTAAATTTTCCTATGAAACTAAAAATCCTTTTTCCCATATAATATATCCTTTTAATGGAAAACATTTTCTCATTTTAATATTAGTTACACGGCACCTGCTTCGTTGCGGCCACTTTCTTGGAAGAAGTCACAGGACCCAATGCCAAAAATCGCAGCCCTGCCCTTAATAAAGTTTTGGAAAATCTATTGGAATTATTCTTGGTTAATACTGCCCTGAAGTATATGCATGAAATTTTGAGAGTAAGTTTGAAGATTCCTTGTCAGAAAAGCATTTTAATATATGTCATTTCCTCCACCAGGTTGCCAATATTTCCGACATGGAATTGCGTGCCTTGCAAACACGACTGGAAGATGTACTTAAGGCCCTGCGTCCCGATGCCGTAGCCATTTGTGATGGCTTCGATTTTCATGATAGAAATCTGAAATCCACTTTGGGCTCCTATGATGGTAATGTCTATGAACGCATTTTTGAAGAGGCCAAAAAGAGTCCGCTAAACAAGAAACCTGTACCCGATGTTATCTACACACATTTGCAACCATTTATGAAAGCTAAGATGTAAAGATCAAAGCGAAGTCGTGTCTTTTTGTAAATAATTTTGGTATTATTTTGACATTTATTTTAATTAAATTTTATAAAAATTAAATATTTAAACAATTTTTTAATCATAAAAAAAACATTTTTTTTTGTTTGGAGTGTTTTTGGAATTTTTCTAAAGGTTGTTGGATTTCTCTAATGTCTGAGGTTTGATTTTCCCACAAAAAACGTTATTCCGGATATGAGGTTGGATTTTTGCTATAAAAAAACACATTCCCTCAGGACATAAGATAGTTTTTTTTTCGAATCTGCCATTTTGCTCTATATTCTGATATTGGATTTTCAATACAGAAAACATTCCGTGGGATTTTTATAGAAAATAATCTTCTCTGTATTTGACGTTGGATTTTTTCTTCCAAAGAACTGTGGTTGTATTTTATCTAAAATAAAATTTCTTCCGAACATGGGGTCAGATTTTTTTTCTGCCTAAAAATCCTACAGGCTCTCTCTATGAGTGGGGAATTTTTTAGCGAAATATTCCCTTGGATTTTGATGTTGGATTTTCTCTATACAAGGTGAGTTGAAAAAAACTGCAAACTTCAGACTGCTGTCATATCTAAGCCACTCGTCCGACAGCTTTTAAAATTATTTCAGTGTTAGCTCATTATATTGTTTACAAGCGTACAAAAACATATTTGACGAGAAAAAAATATTATTCGTGATGGAATTCAAGCGTGATAGTGCGATTTCTTTATATTTGGCTGGAAAACCACAAGTGGCTATCGTTAGAGCACTCCAGCATTTAAATTTGAATAAATCTTTTGTGTCTCGTGCCATCGCTCATCACCGTGATTGGTAACTGGTAGCGTAGACCGACGTCAAGGAAGTGGATGAAAAAAAAACCGCAACATCAGCAGCAATTGTTCGAAAAGTAAAGAAAAGACTTGATCGAAACCCGCGTCGCAGTGACCGAAAATGGGTCGTTGGCTGAACATAGCGCAATATTCCATTCGGCAAATATTGAAAAATGAGCTCGGGATAAAGCCATTAAAATGCCAAAAAGTGCAAAAACTTACACTGCAACGGAAAGAAAATAGACTCGAAAGAGCTAGAGTTGCTTCGCTTAGCCGAAAGTGGTGAACTGCCGAATTTGGTGTTCTCCGATGAGAAAACATTCGTTGTTGTAAACAAACAAATTGATCGTGTTTACTTGCCAAAGAGGTCAGCTGAAAATGTGCACCTTCGGTTGGCCACCAGAACTCAAGCGCGGGCCATGGTGATGGTGTGAGCCGCCATAACAGCCGATGGTCGCTCTCCTCTCGTACTAATCGACCGTGGCATCAGAATAAATACCGAATATTATCGCGAAAATATTCTGGAGGGTGTATTAAAGCCTTGGGCATGCACACATTTTGGCCGCAGACTTTGGACATTTCAACAGGACTCAGCATTATTGCACTCAGCACGCGCCACCCAAGAATGATTACAAAATGAGATTCCTCGCTTCATTTTATGTTGTAATCACGCCATCTTTCGAACGAATTGAGATAGAAGGCTAACATTTTGCACACATGCTTATTTTTCCAGTAGGCAGGTTAAGTTCATAAATGGGTCATGTAGGTCCACGTTTTCATATAGCCCCCATATAACAGTACCTCCCGATATTCGGTGTTTTGATGATTTTAGCGACATTATTCACCGGAATTGTTTCAAATTTGATATTTGAAGTTCGAAATGGATACTACAGCCTAAGACAGAAAATTGTCTGTGCAAGTCCACGTCTTCGTATAGCCCCTATATAACGGTACCTTCATATATTCGGTATTTTGATGATTTTATCGACATTATTCACCGGAATTGTTTCCAATTACGTATTTAGAGTTGGTAATGGGAACTACAGTCTGTGACAGAAAAATGTCTATGCAGGTCCAGATATCAGTACCTCCCTATATTTGGTATTTTGACGATTTTAAGTACAATACTCACCGTAATTGTTTGAGATGTCGTATTTTAAGTTCGTAATGGATGCTACAGCTTGTGACAGAAAATTATCTATGCAGGTCTAGGTCTTCGTATAGCTCCGATATAAGGGCACCTCCCTATATATGATATTTTGATGATTTTAGCTACATTACTCGCCGTTTATATCAAGTTTCGAATTTGAATATGTTCATGGCTTATGACAAACAAAGCCTATGTAGGTCCACGTCGTAGAGACATCAATATAACGGCTATATTAAGTATTTTTAAGGTTTTAACAGAATTTTTAACGGATTTTATTGTTTTTGAAAATTTCCAAATTCGTTCCAAATGGTGGAGGGTGTTCAAAGTTCGGACCAGCCGAACTTACTGCTTTTTAACTTGTTTCTAATAAAACAATTTTCTCGGTCCCCCTAGTTGGATTTTTTTTTCAGAAAAAAAAAATCCTACAACTTGATGCGGAATATTTCATAGAAAAAATCTGCTATATATTAGAAGTTGAATTTTTTCTCCTTCAGGAAATTCCTTAAAAATATTTATGTCATCCAACAGTGGAATTTGTGTTATCAATCCGTGATGGATTATGGGTATTTTTGCACTTGCAGTACCAAGACAAGTTGGTAGATAAATTTATTTATTCAAACGTGATATATGATGATTTAATACGGATTTTTTCTATAATTAATATCTAAAGGGATTTGTTCTATATAAGAAACTACTAATGACATATGGCTGTATTGCTTCTAAAAAACAAGTTAAAATGTTTTGCCGACAGATGTATACCCTCAGTTAATGTTCGATTATTTAAATATATTATGACTTCTGTTTCGATTTCCTTCGAGAATTATCGTGCGCACCTGCCAGACAGACGGGCGTGTGTACTCACACTCAGTCATTGAGCTTAGCTTTTCCCTAAATGATGAAGAATGAGTTTCTCCCAACAGCACAGTTTCTCGAGAACATACTTTCGTGTTATCAATTAATAGAGGATCTCGTGTTATCAATTCGTGTTGGATTATTATTATTATTTCAAGTCCGTAGTGTAATAGCGCCATAAAGCGTCAACAGAAGTTGGCAAATAAAATTGTTTATTTTCAAACATGATCTATGTTTATTAAATGTATTACAGCACCCAGATATTGATTCTAATCGGATATAAATGACTTTGTATAACTATAAACCACAAAAGCATACATTTTTATTAAAAAAATAAACTCTCTATTTTCACAATTTCGATTTCATAAACGGCTTGAGATGTGTATGAAATACATCCGGAACTGGCTTGGCATTCAATGGATTTGATTTGGCCGCCTCAAAAATACGCTGATACACATTGCCATCGTAACAACCAAGGGTCGACGACATATTTCTATCATGAAAATCAAAACCATCACAAATGGCTACCGCATCGGGACGTATTGTTTTTAGGGATGTTTCCAAACGTTTTTCCAAATCAAGAATTTCAGCTTCGCTAATAGTAATAACCTTGAAAGAAATTACGATAAAAATAATAAAGAAAAAATATTGAAAACTTTGATTACTCACTCTTTGTATATCACTCAGCTTCTTGAGAATTATATTGAGTAAAAATATTTCGAAAAGATTTTCTAAAACTCTATTGAGTTGTGGACTTCTGAAAGATGCACTGGAACCCTTAACTTCTTCGTAAAATATTGAGGCTACGATAACACGGCCATGTAACTGAAATGAAAGGGAAATATATTTTAAAATTAATAAGGGGAATAGGGCCTATTTAAATATTTTTTTAATTAATGTATTTATTTAAGAATAGTTTTCAAAGGATATCCCAGCATTTGCACAGTTATAAGCTTGTATGTTTAAAGACTATTTTTGTAAAAATTTTCATAGCAGAAATATGATTTTTTAATAAAATGAGGGCTATAATTTTTAAAGATTATTTCTATATGATTTTCAGAGCTATAAACGTGGATTTAAAAAAAAGAAAACTTTATAGGAATTTCAAAGTTATAAACATGGATTTTTAAAGATTTTTTTTAGAGTTTTCGGTGCAATGTTTAAAGCATTTTCAGGCATTAATCGTGGATTTTTTAAAGAATATTTTTTAATATATATTTTTTATATATTTTTTTTTAATTTTTGTTATAAACATCGATTTTTAACGAAAATTTTTGTAAGAAATTTTATTTTTTTTTCAATATTTTCATCGTATTTTTATAGCTATAAATGTGTATTTTTTATTAATTTTTAATTGATTTCCAGAAAATTATAGAAATAATACAGATTTGTAAAGAATAGTTTCTGGGGATTTTATAAATATGGATTTTAAAGGATTATGTTCTAGGGCATTGAAAGCTATCAAGATTTTTCTAGGACCCTTAGGTGATGGATTGGATTTTTATTGTAATATTTTCTAAATAATTGTCCTAGGCACATAGTCTGGATTTTCCATACAAAACAAGGAATTAAATTTCTCGAAATTATGTCTCAAACCCGTTGCAGTCATCAATTAATGGTGGATTTTGTGTTATCAACCCGCGATGGATTGCTGTTATTGTTACGCATGCAATGTAATAACGGCATATAGAACCAAGAGAAATTGGCAGAAAAATTCGTTTGCTTTCACATTTATTAGGGGTTTAAATTTAAAAACGTAGGTATATAAAAAAACCAGGACTTTTAGAACATAATCGGGGATTTTTAAATGAATATATTTCTAAGGGTGTACCCTTAAAGAGTATTATTTTAAACCCTCAGCCATATGACTGACTAGTACTTTCAAATCTAAAATTGTGGATTTTTAATTAACTTCCTCCGAGACTTTAAGAGTTGTAAGAGAAGATTTTTGAGTAACATTTTCAAGGACTTTCAGATCTATAAAAGGGGAATTTTTAGAAAATATATTTGAAGGGGTTTATAACCTATAAATAAGATTTTCAAAAGAAATATCTCTAAACTTGAAGTGGATACTTCAAAGATATTTTCCAAGGCCTAACCAAGCTAAAAACAGTTTTTTTTTGTACCCTCAGACATATGGCTAGTTATACCCTCAGCCATATGGCTAGCGAGGGTATATATAATTTGATACGGCTCCACTCCTTCTGGTTCCTCTCCCACAAAATATCAATATTTTCAAAGAAAAATTTACTGCACGGGAAGAGAAATGATAATCCGATTTTTCTCCAACTTTGCAAATCCAAATATTTGCATTAGTGCTAGGCCAGTTTCGATAATGGACAATATCGGTCCCCTCCATCAAATACCTACCCAAAAAGGGTCACACTTTTGAATAATTATAACTCTTATAAAATGTGAGTAAGTGTCCGATTAACATCAAATTGCGCACATAATAATATTTTTTACTAACCCAAGGTCTGGTGTGAAGATGGAATATATCGATCCACTCCTTCTGGTATCTCCCCACAAAGGGTCAACAATTCAAGTCAACATGAAGCTCATAAAAAGCGAATTTAATATCCGATTCCCTTCAGACTTGGCACTTTTCAATATTTCTAAAAACAAAAGATCTGTTAAAAAGATGGTGGGGATCGAAAGGGTCAAAGTTTTGAATAATCAAAACGATTATAATAATAGGGAATAAGTATCCGGTTCTCTGCATATTTCACACATACCACTATTTCTACTAACACAACGTCTGCTCTGATTGGTCCACTCCTTCTGTTACCTACCCCACAAAGGGCCAAAGTTTTGAATATACTCGAAGCTCAAAAAACGCTATATTAACATCCGATTCTATTCAAACTTGGTACATCTTAATATTTCCATCAAAACGAGATCTGTTATAAAGACGGTAGGGATCGGACCATTTCTTCTGGTACCTCCCCCACAAAAATTCAAAATTTTGAAAAATAAAATTTCAAACATACAAACATTTTTTCTAGTACAAGATTTGTTGTGAAGGCGATATATATCTGCCAACCCCTTTTGGTAGCTCACCCACATAGGGTCACAACTTGCGACATTTAAAAACATTTTCCCAGGTCCTTCAATGGTATAAAACTAAATTTATTTCAAAATAATTACCTCGGCAGCTTTTATCAATTCAACGCCGGTGTTATTAAAAGCTTCCGCTTCCGTTTGGCCGGATTTTAAACGTTTTTCGATGCGTTCAAAGGCTAAACGAATTTTGCTATAAAAGTTAAACAAATGATAAAAATGTTATGCTTGCTATTATAATTCGTACTCTTACTTTGCTGCAACAATTTCCAAAATTCGAAGAATATTTTCCCAAGTTCCCGTCCATTTATGGGATGCCAAATCCTCCACAGTATTCCGCAAATATGCCACCAAAGAAGGTACCTCTTCTCCGGCAATTGCCTTGACATAACTTTTCAACAAATACCTTCCCACTGTCAGTAGGAGTACCGTGTTATCTCCCTCATAGGTACATGCCGCACTGCCATCTACATACATGTTGCCCAAATTGGCAGAACTGAGATAACCATGACCACCACAGGCTAAACGTAAACGCTCGACTCCATTCACCACATCACTGGTGCTCAAAACTTTCAGGCAACATGACAGGGCATGCAATTCCGGCAAGGAATCATAGTTCCCCTCGTCTATGTCCCGGGAAGTTTCATAATAACATTGCCATAATTTCTTGGAGGTCAGCTTATAGGCAATGGCATTGCCGATTTCGGGAAATATTTTCATTTGTTGGGTTTGATAGTTCAAAATTTGTACTTCTTGGGAATCGGCATCAACGGAACATTGACGCCTCACTGCCGAATATCGGCTAGCTATGGTACAAGCCATTGCCAACAGCGATGCACTGCTCTCATTTGCCACACAGCGTCCTATGAGGAGGGGTAGAAATTTCACAGCCGTGTTGGGTCCCTTGACATAGGTGCCATCTGGCAACACTTGATCATGACGCATTAACATATGGTTCCGTGGTACGCGAACATTTTTCAATCCCAAGTAGCCATTATTTACAGTGGGAAATCCCATCTTCTTGCCGACATCTCCAATATCTATGCCAGGCAAAGGCATATGCGTTTCTTCGTCACGTATTTGAACCATAAATAAGGCCAGATCCTTGTGGCAGTTGCCAATGTATAACTGGGCCACCACAATGCAATAGTTGGCAGTTTGACCCACTGTAAATAGGGAAAAGGGGGAGGGAATAAATTAATCTTCGCTCAAATTAAAAACTTCGTAATACTCACATCCCCCTGGCCACCATTTGTACGATGTCATGGTGGGTGTATTTAAAATAAACTCCTCCCTTTCCGGATCATAATCGGCCCGGGTTTCCAGACCCCTCAAATATGTTCCATGACCCAATTCCGTTTGAGCAAAGGCACAGGCAATCTCAAGATTCTCAGCACGTTTACCAAACTTTTCATATTGTTCGGCTGTACCCAATTTCTGGATGGCATCCACAATCATTGAATAGTGGACGGAAAATGGATTGGCCGGTGGTAGGGCACCCCATAAATTCGAAGATAAATAGAGACCTCTGTGGGGAAAATAAAAATTTTGAGGAAAATACAAAGCCAGTGATTGGAGGAATACTTACGGCCAAATGTCTTTTTGTCCCGGTCTGAGGAGATCCTGTAATTTCCTTAACTTCTTGGAGACTTTAACGCAGGACTTTATGCCGGCGGTATAAATTTCATCGTGTCGCAAATGTTGAGTGCGAAATATATCTTCGTCCACATCGTCGAGGATGTAGGAATCTAAAAGAATGAACCAAATTCAGACTGCTGTCATTCCTAGGCCATTCGTCCGACAGCTGTTAAAATTATACCAGTGACAGCTCATTGTATTGTTTACACGTGTACAAATGCATTTTGGTGAGAATTTTCCAGAAAAAAAGTTATTCGTGATGGAATTCAAGCGCGATAGTGTGATTTCCTCATATTTGGCTGGAAAACCACAAGTGGCTATCCCTAGAGCACTCCAGCATTTAAATGTGAATAAATCTTTAGTGTCTCGTACCATCGCTCGTTACCGTGATACTGGTAGCGTAGACCGTGTTTGATCGTGTTTACTTTCCAAAGAGGTCAGCGGAAAATATGCACCTTCGGTTGGGCACCAGAACTCAAGCGCCGGCCATGGTGATGGTGTGGGCCGCCATAACAGCCGATGGTCGCTCTCCGCTCGTATTAATCGACCGTGACATCAGAATAAAGGCCGAATATTATCTCGAAATTATTATCTCGAATGCAATCGACAATATTCCGGAGGGTGTATTAAAGCCTTAGGCACGCAAACATTTTGGCCGCAGGCCTTGGACATTCCAACAGGACTCAGCGCCATCGCCCTCAGCACGCTCCACCAAAAATGGTTACAAAATGAGGTTCCTCGCTTCATTTCCAGCGCATAATGGCCACCAAAATCTCCGGATACCCATCCTTTGGACTATTGTGTCTGGAGTATTTTGGAAAGCAAGGTTGGCACTTAAAAATACCAAAGTGTCGATCACCTCAAGCAAGCGCTTCACCGGGAATGGGTCAAAGTACCGCAGAGCAGCATTCGGGCAGCGTGTGACGGTTTCATTGGCCGTATGAAGGCCATATGTTCGAAATCGAACAAATCTAAACTTATTCTAAATTTGATGCTATTTCCGACATTTTTTGCTTTAATTCAATTAAATTAAAACAAAAAAAGGAAAAATTATGGCGTTTGACTTTTTTGCAGTTTTTTATCTAACCCTGTTTATTTTTGACGATTATTTTTCGGAGATGGGTAATATTGGTCCACTCCTTCTGGTACATCTCCCACAAAAGGTCGAACTTTTCAAAAAAATAAAAAAGTCAGATTTTGCTTCAACTTTGCAAATTCTAATATTTGCATCAGGGCTAGGTCAGGGGCGAAAATGGGCAATATTGTCCCACTCCATAAAGTGCCTCCACCACAAAGTTTCAAAATGTTGACTAATTTTTACTCTTACAAAATGTGATGTGAGTCCGATTGTTTTAAATCACACATATCACAATGCTTTTATTAACCCACGGTATGGTGTGAAGATGGACTATATCGGACTCCTTCTGGTCAAAATTTTGTATATACATGAAGCTCATAAAACTCGAAATTAACATCCGGTTCCATTCAGACTTGGTAGATCTTAATGTTTCCATCAACACAAGATCTGTTGGAAAGATGGTAAAGATCTGATCATTTCTTCTGGTACCTTCCCCACAAAGGGTCAACGTTTTGAATAACCAAAACGATCATAAAATCCGAAAAAAATCAGGTTCTCCTCATATTTCAAACATTCCATTATTTCTACTAAAACAAGATATTATGTGAAGATGGGATATATCGATTCACTTGCTCTGGTACCTCTCCCACAAAGGGTCAACATTTTGAATATCCATGAATCTCATAAAAGTCGAAATTAACATCAGATTCCAATCTATTATGTTATGTTCGAAAACTTATTGAAAAAAATATTTCATAAGTCATCCACGATTTGTAGTCAAAAAAAATTTAGAATATCCACAATTGTAGCTAAAATTGCTTTAAAAAACTCCACAATTCCAAGAATTCTCTCAGTCGAAAAACTTACCCAAAAATCGTTTAAATTTCAATTTCTCTTCACTGCCGTACCACCACTTGGCAAATTCCTCCACATCGAATGTCGCCTTATTTCTTTCATTTTGCAAATCGGGATTTATTTGTTTGCCTCCAAGGAAATTCATTTTCGACACGCGCACCGAAGATACGACTTTATGTTACAAAACTGGAATTTGTACTGAATTTCAGACAAATATTGAAAAAGTATTGAAATTTGAAATTAAATAGATGCACGGTGTTTCTAAATCAAAAAAAAAAAAAAAAAACATTGCGTGAGGTATTCATTATCTTGAAAATAACACATAGATTGTTCAGAACAAAAAATTCCGGAATTTTTTAAATTTTCGCCGTATTGGGAAAATCCCCATTAAAAAATGGGTTTACTGTCGTTTCGATAAATGCTAATATTTACTTGGCTCTCACATGTGTTTCTTTGAATCGAGTTTATAATCTGTATTTGATTTTGATCGCTTCCTACCGCAACATTTAACTCAGATATATGAGTGTATTTAATTATTTAACTTTTTGGAAAGTATTATTTTTTCGGTGTTGGTAACAAATCAAAATTTCGATTTTATTAATTTATTTAAGTTCAGTCACCTTCAGACTTTAAATAAATTAATTCTTCAAGAATCATTCTTTCAAAGTTCGCGATTATAGCATTGTAATCGTTGAAAATTCTTCCTAAAAAAGTAAAAGTAACAAATAAAAAAGCCAAAGCCCTCCACCATTTGGAACGAATTTGGAAATTCTCAAAAAAAAAAAAAACATTCGACAAAAATTCTGTAAAAATCTTAAAATTACCGAATATTTTCCTTATATTGGGGTCTATACGAAGACGTGGACCTGAATAGGAGACTTTTGTCACAAGCCATTACAATATTGAATATATGGGGCTTTTATGTGGGCTCTACGATATCTTGAACCTATACAGATATTTATCTTCCAGGGAGAAAGTGCTTGAAAAGAACTTCTAATATGGATTTTTAAGCAATTCCATTGAGAAATTTAGCTAAAATCATCAAAAAACTGAATATCGGCGGGGGGTTGGAGGGAGGGTACAGTTATATGAGAACTCCTTGTGTGGATTTTCAGACAATTCCGTTGGAAAATATGGCTAAAATCATCAAAATACCGGATATCGGGGGGTACCGTTGTATGGGGGCTATACGATATCGTGGACCTATATAATCAATTCTCTTCCAGAGGGTAAAATACTCGAACAGAACTCCTTCTGTGGATTTTCAGACAATTCCGTTGGAAAATGTGGGCAAAATCATCAAAATATCGAATATCGGGGGGTACCGTTCTATGGGGGGCTATACGATATCGTGGACCTATATTAACAATTCTCTTCCAGAGGATAAAGTACTCAGAAAGAATTCCTTGTGTGGATTTTCAGACAATTCCGTTGGAAAATGTGGCTAAAATAATCAAAATACCGAATATCGGGGGGTACCGTGGTATGGGGGCTATACGATATCGTAGACCTTTATAAACAATTCTCTTCCAGAGGGTAAGGTGCTCAAAAAGAACTCCTTGTGTGGATTTTCAGACAATTCCATTGGAAAATGTGGCCAAAATCATCAAAATTCCGAATATCGGTTGGTACCGTTGTATGGGGGCTATACGATATATGGACCGATAAATCCCATCTTCGAACTTGACCTACCTGCAGATCAAAGACTGATCTGTGCAAAATTTTAGCTTCCTATCTTTATTCGTTTTGACTCTAGCGTGATTACAACAGACGGATAGACGGACGGACGGACGGACAGGGCTAAATCGTCTTAGAATTATACGCCGATCAAGAATATATACTTTGTTATGTCTAAAATTATTATTTCGATGAGTTACAAACGGAATGACGAACTTAATATACCCTCCATACTATGTATGGTGGAGGGTATGAAAACGCTCCTAAGTTCGGCCGGGCTGGACTATTGGACGGAACTTGAAAAATTTAACCAAAACAAGTTAAAAAGCAGTAAGTTCGGCCGGGCCAAACTTTGAATACCACCACCACCATTTGGAACGAATTTAGAAATTAAAAAGAAAATAAAATCCTTAAAAAAAATCTGTTAAATTTTAAAAATACCGAATATTGCCGTTATATTGGGGTCTATACGACGTGGACCTACATAGGCATTGTTTGCCATTAGCCATTACCATATTCAAATTCGAAACTTGAAATAAACAGGTGAATAATGTAGCTTATATCATTAAAATATCGTATATAGGGAGGTACTATTATATCGGAGCTGTGCGAAGATTTGGACCAGCATAGACAATTTTCTGCCACTGGCTATAGCATCCATTACTAACGTCAAATACGATATCTCAAACAATTTCGGTGGGTATTGTACCTAAACTCGTCAAAATACCGAATATAGGCAGGTACTGATATATGGTGTCTATACGAAGACCTGGACCTGCATAGACATTTTTCTGTCACAGACTGTAGTTCCCATTACGAACTCTAAATACGTAATTAGAAACAATTCCGGTAAATAATGGCGCTAAAATCATCAAAATACCGAATTTTGGGAGGTACCGTTATATGGGGGCTATACGAAGACGTGGACCTGTACAGACAATTTTCTGTCATAGGCTGTAGTATCCATTACGAATCTCAAATACCAAATTTGAAACAATTCCGATGAATAATGTCGCTAAAATCATTAAAATACCGAATATCGGAAGGTACTGTTATATGGGGGCTATATGAAACCGTGGACCTACTTGGCCCATTTACGAACTTAACCTGCCTACTGGAAAAATAAACATGTGTGCAAAATTTTAACCTTCTCTCTCAATTCGTTCGAAAGATAGCGTGATTACAACCGACAGACGGACAGACAGACAGCCAGCCAGATAAACGGACATGGCTAAATCGCTGATCAAGAATATATATACTTTGTTGGGTCTGACATGAGTATTTCGAGGAGTTACAAACGGAATGACAAAGTTAATATACCCTCCATAGTATGGTGGAGGGTATAAAAATTGCATAGACAAATAAAGTGAAAACCGTTAAATGGGGGCGATACGAAGACGAGCACCTGCATACGCAATTTTACGTCGTAGATTGAACTACCCATTAGGAACCTCAATTACGAACTTTAAAACAATTCCCTTAAATAATGTCGCTAATATCATGAAAATACCGAAAAAAAGGGATTCGAACGGCCAAACGCTACCCGAATGTGGCTCTGCGGTATTCTGGCCCATTCCCGGCGAAGCGCTTGCTTGAGGTGATCGACACTTTGGTATTTTTTAGTGTCAACCTTGTATTCCAAAATACTCCAGACACAATAGCCCAACGGATTGGTATCCGGAGATTTTGGTGACCATTGCGCGCTGCAAATGAAGCGATGAACCTTATTTTGTAACCATTCTTGCGTGGCGCGTTCAGAGTGTTATGGTGCTGAGTCCTGTTGGAATGTCCAAGGTCTGCGGCCAAAATGTTTACATGCCCAAAGCTCCCTCCAGAATATGTTCGCGATAATATTCGGCATTTTTTCTTATGTCACGGTCGATTAATACGAGCGGAGAGCGACCATTGGCTGCTATGGCGGCCCCCACAATCGCAATGGCCGGCGCTTGAGTTCTGACAAAAAAAACCACCACTCTCGGCCAAGCGAATCAACTATTTAGCTCTTTTGAGTCTATTTTCTTTCTGTTGCGGTGTAAGTTCTTGCATTTTTTGGAATTTCAATGAATTTACCTCGAGCTCATTTTTCAATATTTGCTGAATAGAAAATTGCGACAGGTTCAGCTCACGAGCCATTTTTCGATCAAGTCGCTTCTTTACTTTTCGAACCATTTCTGCTGATGTTTCTGTTTTCTCCCGTCCACTTCCTTGACGTCGGGCTGCGCTACCAGTCACCAATCACGGCAACGAGCGATGGTACGAGACAAAAAAGATTTATTCACATTTAAATGCTGCAGTGCTCTCACGATAGCCACTTGTCGTTTTCCAGTCAAATATAAAGAAATCACACAATCACGCTTGGAATAATTTTAACAGCTGTCGGACAAGCGGCTTAGAAATGACACCAGTCTGAAGTTGGTTGCAGTTTTTTTCACTTCACCATGTATGGTACAATTAAGTACTTTTCGGGCACTTGAAGTAGGCATTTCCAATCCATCACTTTTTCATAAACCTGCTATCAACAAGGACCCTGAAATTCCAGCTTCATCCGTTCACACTAAACCAAAATGTCCCAAATTTAGTACCATTTTGTAGAATTCACACAAATTTCCATATCTCAAACATAGATACCAACAGTTGCCTAAATGTCAAACTTCAGAAATTAATCTCTATCCCTTTACCCGTTATTAAATAAAAAATAGTACCATTCAGTACTTTTCGTACAGTTATGGTACGCATTTCCAAAAACACCCCCATATGTCCAGGCTACACATGAATAACTAACCTAAAACCAAAATTTTGATTTCAAGCACTATATGTTCACTTAAACCAAATTGCACCAATTTTAGTACTATTTAGTACTTTCCGTGCACTTGTAGTAGACATTTCCAAAACCACCTATTTTTCATGAACCTACCATCAACAGGGACCATTAATACAAAATTTCAAAATTCCAGCTTCGTCCATTCACCCTAACCTAACCGTTTCAATTTTAGTACCACTTAGTACAGTTCGCAGACTTGGTACAAATTTCCAAAACCACCTTGTTGTATCAAACTAAGGCTGGAAATACATAAAGCGCATATTTGGCTGGCTTAAGTCATCGGCTGGCTTCTTCGTAGATGAACAAAGGAGTTTTAGGTTGACCTAGTTCGATTTTGGCCCTAGGCTCCTTTGTTCATTTCCGAAGAAGCCAGCCGATGACTTAAGCCAGCCAAATTAGCGCTTTATGTATTCCCAGCTTAACTTTCCAACTATGACTCTCATACCGAATTTTAAGTTTTTCGCTCTATCCGTTTACATAATACCAAATGGTACCATTTTAGACATTTCGTACTATTTTAGAACTATTGGTAACCTTAAAGCACGAATAGTACCATATTAGAAACGAAGTACTATTTTCGAAATATTTGCAAGCTTTATATTCGAATATCCAAAGACTATTAGGTACATTCAGTACTTTTCGTACATTTTAGTACGAATTTCCAATAACCCCAGCCTTGTCAGACGCCCACGCACCAAGACTGGCCCGCGTGCCAAATTTTAAGATTCCAGCTTCATTCGTTGACCCTAACTCAAATTGTTCCAAATTAAGTACCATTTAGTACAGTTCGTACACATTTCCAAAATCACTCTCATATATATCGAACTTACTTTCCAACCTTGAGTCTCATAACAAAGTTCAAGTTATTTTTCTCGATTCGTTCACATAATACCAAATGGTACCATTTTAAAAAATTCAGTACCATTTTAGAACTATTTGTAACCTTAATGTTCGAATGATACTATTTAAGAAAGGAACTACTATTTTCGAACTATTTGTGAGCTCAAAATTCGAATTTCCAAAGATTTTTCGTACCTCTCTAGACTTTTCGTATCTTTTTAGTACTTTTCGTACCCTTTTAGTACGAATTTCCAAAAACCCAACCTTATCACACGGCTATGCACCAAGACTGACCCTCGTGGAAATTCTCAAGATTCTTGCTTTAGCCATTTTTCTACTGGCCGTTGATACTCTCTCAATAAGTTACTACTCTTTTGTATTTAGGCAGGATCTACTGAGTAATATTTTATTACACTAATACACAAAATAATTTATAACAATAACAAAATTAAGCAATTTCAAAATAGATCAAAAATTCCACAATAAATTTACAAAAAATGCATTACATCTTCGATTTCATAAATGGCTTCAAATGCGTATGGAAGACTCTCGGCACCGGCTCCTTGTTCAGGGAACAATTTTTGGCCTCCTCAAAGATGCGCTCATAAACATTGCCATCGAAACAGCCCAAAGTCGATAAAAGATTACGATCGGGAAAATCAAAACCATCACAGATGGCCACAGCATTGGGGCGCATTGACTTCAGCGACTTCTCCAAACTTGCCTGCAAGGAGTTCACATCTTCATCGGTAATTTTGACAATCTGAAAAATTGATTTCATTATTGAATTTGAATATTGAAAAAGAATTTTATTCACTGTTCTTACTCGGAATATATTATTCATGTTGTCCAGAGCCGCCTTAACCAAATACAACTCCAAAATATTTTCCAAAACTTTATTGAGGGCCGGTGACCGGGTTTTGGCATTGATGCCGGTCACTTCTTGCAAGAAATTGGCGGCAATGAAGGAACGACCATACAACTGAAAGTTTTGAGATTTTATTCAAATAAATAAACAAATTTTTAATATTATTTAAAAAAAATGTAAAATCAAGAGCCTTACCTCCGCAGCCTGGGTCAATTCAATACCCGTATTATTGGCAGCTTCACCTTGGGTTTGTCCAGCTTCCATGCGGGCCGCTATGTTCTTCAAAGCCTGATGAGTTTTACTATATGGGATATTAAAAAATTAAATAGTTTTCTGTTGACTCTCTGAGTTATCGCCGTGGCCTTTTTGAAAATTTCTGCCAAGAACTTTCTAAATTATCAATGTGTATTTTTTTACCCTACACCACAAAATGGTAAGGGTATTATGTCTTTATGCATTTGTTTGTAACAGGAAGAAGGGAGCGAGATAGATTCATAGTTACTTTTGAGGATCTTCATAGAATCACCTTCTGAGTTGATTTATGCATGTCAGTCCATGTATTCTTATGGAAAAAATGCAGATCGCATTTATTATCCAATTGAGATGACATTTTTCAAACAATATTTGTTTGGCCCAAGGACGAACCCTATTGAAATTGTCGATAATCGGATCAGATTTAGATATAGCTTCCGTATATCTTGAACCGATTTCGGGTTAATTGTGCACCAAATGGCTAATATAAGTCTAAATGACCTGCATTTTGGTACATCGCACCGAAATCAGTCTAGAACCAAGTTACTCAAATTTGAAATTTGAAAATTGGTACTGATATAGCTATAACTCCCATAAACATGTTTAATCCGATTAGAGGTTTAAAGTCCCTCACATGCCTAATATGCACTCCAGAAGAATGATATTTGGTACCGGACATCAGATTCTGCTGGAAAATAAGTTTTATTGAGATCGGTTCAGATTAGGATATTGCTCCCACATACATCTTTATCTGATATCATTATGAAATTTGGCAATTACGACTGAATTCATCCTATAAACTAGTACCTCAAATTTTGTGTAAATCGGTTCAGATATAGCTATAGTTCCCATATATAAGTTTAATCCGATTTGGGGTTTTAAGTCCCTCACAAGCGTAATATGCATTCCACAACAATGATCTTTGGTATCAGATATCAGATACTGCTTTGAAATAAGTGTATCAAATTTTATCAAGATCGGTTCAGATTTGGATATAGGTCCCATATATATATCTTTAACCGATTTTGGGTTAATTGTGCACCAAATGGCCAATATCAGCGCAAAAGTTCTGAATTTTGGTACATACATCCGACCGAATTTAGTCTAGAAGTAAGTACATCGAATTTGGAGAAAATAGGTTCTAATATAGCTATAGCTCCAATATACATATATATTTAATCTGATTTGCGGTTTAAAGTCACTCACATGCGTAATATGCATTCGACAACAATGATTTTTGGTACCATATATCTTATAGAGAGCTCGAAAATACATTTAACGAGATCTGCAAGCTTTATTGGGCAAATATTGAGTGAATTTCGGGACGTACGTTGCCATTTTGTGAAACTCGGCTCCAATATATATATTTTTTTAATATAACCCTTTTCGAAGTGGTATCATACATTCTATAACAATGTAATTTGGTATAAAATATTAAAATGTCTCCGTCAAATTTAGTGAAAATCGATTCAGAATTGGATATTCCTCCCATATATTAGTTCCCTCTGAAACCAAACCATAACTGCTCTAAAGCCAAATGTTGGTAGGTGGTACTTCAAATACATTCTTTTGTTATGGGAGCTCTACTTAATAAGCATAGTCGACTTTTGACTTTTCCTTACTGGTTACCCTTTGGAAAGAATATTCTTCAAGGACTCCTTTATCTAAAAATGGAATCATTTTTTGAAATATTTTTTTGGAACACTATCAACGTGTTTTTGTTTTTAATATTTCTTCAAGGATCCTCTGATCAAAAGGCTTGAATTTATAAAGGATTTACTTTTTTAAGGAACCTTTGATCTACGGTCGTGGGTTTTTAAAGACTAAATTTTATTGCAAACGTGGATTTTTAACGGATTAATAAACGTGGATTTTTAACGGATATTTTTCAAAGACCCTTTGATTAATAAACGAGGATTTTTAAACAATATTTTCAAAGACTCTTTCAAATAAAAATGGGAATTTTTTAATGAATAATTTTTATGGACTCATTTATCTAAAAATTAAATTTTTCTATAACTGGATTTTTTTGAAAAATATTTTTCAAGGACATTGCCATACGATAGATGGTTTTTTTAAAGAAAATTTATCTACGGGTTTATTAGATTTTTAAGGATTTTTCATGGTCCATCTAAGCTATAAACTTTGTTTTTTTTTTTCTTTTTTTTTGAATTTCTTCAAGGATCATCCGAGTGTTCAAGGTGTGTTCTGAGAAATATTTTTTTGAAGGACTATCGTGAGACTGTCAAATTAAACCCCTGAGAACTTTAGTGTCTTTTGCGCTCTCAAGTTAGCTAAAAGAACACAGCAAGAAAATGGATGGAACAAAAATTTTAAATCGAAATTTATTGGGCGCCACTTTTTTTAATGATTTAAGAAAAAACACGTAGAGCATTATTGAAGCCATAGAATACTTAGTCGTTTTTATTAAGGATTATGGTTTTCATTTTCGATATCCTTCGTGGGACTCGGAGCTATATTGAGGAGTGAATTAGTGAAGTTTTATAGCGAATTTTCTAGAAAGACCTTGAGAAACATTTGTTTGAAGGACTATCGAAGCTATTTTGTATGGAAACTTTCCTAACGATAATCACATATTATTCAAATACTATCGGATCCAGTTTTCGATGGACATTTTTCGAAGATATGCTGAGGAAAATCTTTCACGGGACTACTGGGGCTATAATAGTATATCTTTATAGAAAATTTTCTTGAAAGATCTTATTAGATCTTTGAGAACATTTTTTTAAGGACGATCGAAGCTATTTTCTGTGGACATTTTTCCAAGGATAAACGAATATTTTTCAAAGGGCAATCGGATACATTTTTGATGGATATTTTTCGAAGCTATGCCGAAGAATATCTTTCAATGCACCACTGGAGCTATTATAGGGGATCTTTAGGGGGATATTTCTTGAAAGTCCGTAGTTAACCTTCAAGAACCATTTTTTGAAGAACTATCGAAGCTATTTTCTATGGACATTTCCCCAAGGAAAATCGAAGCTAGAAATGTGGAATGTTTGTACGCCAAGCTATAACTTTGCCAAAGGAACCACTTACTTTGCCGTTGCACACTCTAAAGCCTCAACAATATTCTCCCAGGAACCACTCCATTGATCCATCTTAATTTTCGCCAAATATGATGCTGTTGGAGCCAACGGTTTCCCCGCCATTACTTGCTGAGCAGATTTCATCAAGAAGCGTCCAACTTGTAGCAGCAGCACGGTATTCTCTCCCTCATATGTGCAGCCAGCCGTTGCGGTGGAATACAAATTACTTAGATTCGAGGAGGCCAAATAACCATGACCACCACATGCCAAACGCAGGCGTTCAATACCCGCTGCCGAGTCCGAGGTGCACATTACTTTCATGGCACATGACAGGGCATGAATTTCCCCCAAACCATCATATTTCCCCTTCTTTATGTCCCTCTCCGTTTGGTGGTAGAGTTGACGTAGTTTCAAAGCAGCCAAACGATCGGCAATACAGGTGGCAATTTCGGGGAAAAGTTTCATTTGCTGGGTCACATAGTCCATGATTTTCACCTCAGGTTGTCTGAAAAAAATACATTCAATTTATTTTCTTTAATTGTAATAATTAAAAATGTTCTAACTTGGGATTAATGGAGCCCTGCCTTCTCACCGCCGAATATCTGGTCGCTATGGTGGCAGCAATGGCCAACATTGTTGTATTGTTGGCCGATATCCAACAACGTCCAAATACCATTGAAAAGTAGCCCAAAGCAGCTGCCGGACTTTGTATGAACGTTCCATCGGCCTCTACTTGGGCATGGCGCATCAGCATATTCGTGCGTGGTATCCTTACATTTTTCATACCCAAATAGCCATTGTTAACACCATAGAATCCCAGTTTTTTACCAACATCTCCAATATCAATGCCCGGCAGGGGCATGTGGGTCTCCTCGTCACGTATGGGTACCATAAACATGGCCACACCTTTGGGTTTATTGTCGATATACAAATTTGCCATGACCAGGCTATAATTGGCCGAATGACCCACTGGAAACGGAATTAAATACCATTCAATTCTTGAAAATATATTCGTCCCTACTCACATCCTCCAGGCCAAAATTTGTACGCCGTAATTGTGGGAGTATTCAAAACAAATTCATCGGTTTTACTATCAAAATCTGCCCTGGTCTGCAGGCCCCTCAAAAATGTTCCATGACCCAACTCCGTTTGGGCAAATGCCGCACATATCTCCAAATTCTCAGCCCGCTTGCCAAACTTTTCAAATTGTTCATCCGTGCCCTGATTACGAATGGCATCGACCAGCATGGAAAAATGTACAGTAAAGGGGTTGCCACCAGGCATGGCACCCCACAGCTCGGGACCACTAAAGAGACCTCTGAAAGGGAACAACAATTTCATTAATTATTTAAAGAGATAAAAATCCACCTCAACGCTTACGGCCAAATGTCTTTTCCTCCCGGATTTAATTCCTTTTGTAATTTACGCAATTTCCCCGCCAATGCGAGGGCATCTTCCATTGCGGCAGCATAGATTTCATCGTGAGAGAGGCTTTGTATGCTGGCCACAGTTTTGTTTTCATCAATATCGGCAAATACCGAGGATTCTGAAATGGTAAGATATGACAACAGTTTTAAACAGTTTTACATTGATATCACTCGGGCGCCACTTTTTTGTTGATAATTAAAATAAACTCAGAAAGCATTTATTGATACAAAGTTACAAAATAAATAAGAAAAAAAACACTATGTTCGTCCGGGTCGAACTTTTAATACCCTCCATCTGTGGGTAAAAAAAACATTTTTATATAAAAGTATCTGAATTCAAACGTGTTCCACTTTAAACTATAATGTTGTTAAACTTTTCAAAAAAAAAAAAACAAAGTGGGTGAGGCGGTTGAATTGCGCCATTCCAAAACGGAAACCTCCATAGACAACTTTATATTTCAAGGATTATCATCTACCAAATCTTCTTAAATACAAAATTTGAAACAGTTTTATGGGTAAATGTGACTAGGATTATCAAAATACCGAATATCGGTGGGTATCGTTATATGTGGGCTTTAGGAAAACGTGGATCTAAATATTCAATGTTCTGCCACCGGAGCTAGAAACCATTATGAATTACAAATACCAATTTTAAGACAAATCCCTGGAAATGTGGTAAAAATCATCAAAATATCGAATATATGGGGGCTATGACAAAACGTGGACCCATGTATACTAAGTTCCGCCACCGAAACTAGAACACATTACGAACTACAAATACCAATTTTTAGTCAAAACTCTGGAAATATGTGGCGAAAATCATCAAAATACCCAATATACCAAATTTTGAAGCTCTACATATGTACAGGGTGAGATAAAAAAACTGCAACAATGAAATCATCACACGCGGCCCAAGTGTTGCTGTGCGGTATTTTGGCGAAGTGCTTGCTTGAGGTGATCGACACTTTGGTATTTTTTAGTGCCAACATTGCTTTCAAAAATACTCCAGACACAATAGTCCAACGGATTGGTATCCGGAGATTTTGTTGGCCATTATGTGCTGGAAATTAAGCGAAAAACCTCATTTTGTAACCTTTCTTGGATGGCGCGTGCTGAATGCGATGGTGCTTAGTCCTGTTGGAATGTCCAAGGACTGCGGCCAAAATGTTTGCGTGCCCAAGGCTTTAATATACCCTCCAGAACATTTTCGCATTTAATCTGATAACCATCGGCTGTTATGGCAGTCCACACCATCACCATGGCCAACCGAAGATGCACATTTTCAGCTGACCTCTTTGGCATGTAAACGCAATCATTTTGTTTGTTTACACACTTCTGGACAACGAATGTTTTCTCACCGGAGAAAACCAAATTCGGTAGTTCACCACTTTCGGCCAAGCGAAGCAACTCTTTGGCTCTTTTGAGTTTATTTTCCTTCCGTTGCGGTGTAAGTTCTTGCACTTTTTTTAAAATTTCAATGGCTTTAGTCCGAGCTCATTTTTCAATATTTGGCGAATGGGATATTGCGATATGTTCAGCTCACGAGCCATTTTGCGACCACTGCGACACGGGGTTCGTTCAAGTCGCTTCTTTACTTTTCGAACCATTTCTGCTGATGTTGCTATTTTCTTCCGTCCACTTCCTTGACGTCGGGCTACGCTACCAGTCATCAATCACGGTAACGAGCGATGGTACGAGACACAAAAGATTTATTCACATTTAAATGCTGGAAAATTCTCACCAAAATGATTTCTTACGCTTGTAAACAATACAATGAGCTGTCGCTGAAATAATTTTAACACCTATCGGACGAGAGGCTGGGAAATGGCAGCAGTTTGAAGTTGGTTGCAGTTTTTTCATCTCACAGTTATATCGGACCGATCATTCCAACAAGTATCCAGTAGCCGAATCCGAAATTTACAGATAACTTTTGGGCAGACAATTGTATATTATTTAATAGGGCGCCGTTCCGATGGACTTTAAAAAAGTCATTCTTTGAGGACATTTAAAAAAACATTCAGTGTGAACAAACAATTTTGCTCTAAGAAATGTATTACCCTCTGGCTTTAAAGTATTCCATGATCTTCTTCAACTCTCTTCAGGTGATGTATTAGTTACATTACTTCATCTGTTGAAATTTATCTAACCTTATTGGCAACAAAATACAACTGCTTTAAATATTTATCAATTGGGCGCCACATCATCAAATCCATCAAAATTCTTCATAATGATCCAGTAGAGTAGAATTTAGAATTTACATATAGCTTCTGAACATGCTACTTTATATTATGTAATTGCAATGTTAATTAGGCGCCTCTTTCGTAAGAAATATGTATTAACCTTTCGTATCTCATGACCTTGTCCAGTTACCACATTTCTGATCCAAACTTAACCAAAAAAATACATCTGCTTTAAAAATTTATTAATTGGGCGCCAATTATATTTCTCGATATGTCTGCCCACTTAAAATCTGAAGGAAACTTCGATAAGGATGTCAAATATAAAATTGACAGTTTCAAATAATTCTCCAGAATCTTCCGGTTTTGCTTAGCCATTGAATTTACTTACATTTTGAGGGGAATAAAGGTGAGAATACATAAAAGACTTTTTTGACTGGCTTAAATCATCGGCTGGCTTCATCGTAGAGGAACAAAGGATTTTAGGTTGACTTAGTTCGACTTGGCCCTACGCTTCTGTGTTTTTTTCCGAAGAAGCCAGCCGATGACTTAAGCCAGTCAAAAAAGTCTTTTATGCATTCTCACCTTAACCCATAATATCTCTCAAATTCATTTGTAAAACAGATTTTTAACATTGTAATAATTTTCGTGAATAGAGCTCTGTTTCAAGTCGACTTTGATTTGAATTCGAATTGTATTTCTTTAAAAGAGATCAAAGTACAAACAGTTCATTTCTCAGCTATAAATTGCATACTCTTCTTCTCATTAACTCACCCACATATCTCTTTCGTTTCAAATTCTCTTCACCACCATGCCACCAGAGAGCAAAATCCTCAACATTAAAAGTTGCCGCATTTCGTTCTTCTTGGATATCGGGGTTGACAGTCTTGGGAATAATACTGCTGCCTCTGTCACTTGTTGCCATTTCTCGCCTATGAATTAACGACGCGTTACGTCTCTACAATCAATCGAACAGAATGCCAAATGAAGTGCAAACAATTAAATCTAAAATCCAACTAAATTAAATTTTTGACCAAATACCCACTGCCAATTGAAAAACTAATCTAGTTAAACGCATTTTTTACCAGACAGAATGGAGAACTAAAACAAGTACCGAGAACTTATGAGTGGCGTATCTACCATGCAAAGCTATAGACCACAACTGAAGCGTATTTTTCAATTGTTTATGTTGCTCTTGGGAATCCATTCGCTCTTACAGCAAGAGCGTCGTAATGACCAAAAGCTTTTTTCTACTTCTCCCATTCTATTTTGACTATCTCAACTATATGTCTCGTAAATGTACGATAACCAATCTTTGATGTGTCTAAAGACTAGCTATAGTGGTTCGAATTGGACAAAAATAATTGGATAATTACAAAAGGAATCTGTATGAAAAATCTATTAACAAATAAATGTAGAAAGAACAGGGTTGGACAAATAACTGAAACAAAGTCAAACTCCATAATTTTCATTTTTTTTTTAATTTTATTGAATGAAACAGCATCAAATTTTAGAATAAGTTTAGATTTGTTCGAATTGGTCACCTTTGGCACGAATTATGGCCTTCAAACGGCCAATGAAATCGTCACACGCTGCCCGAATGTTGCTCTGCGATATTTTGGCCCATTCCCGGCGAAGCGCTTGCTTGAGGTGATCGACACTTTGGTATTTTTTTCGTGCCTTCCCAAAATACTCCAGACGCAATAGTCCAACGGATTTGTATCCCGAGATTTTGGAGGCCATTGTGCGCTGGAAATGAAGCGAGGAACCTCATTTTGTAGCCATTCTTGGGTGGCGCGTTATGAGTCCTGTTGGAATGTCCAAGGTGCGCGGCCAAAATGTTTGCGTGCCCAGGGCTTTAGCACACCCTCCAGATTATTTTCGCGGTAATATTCGTCATTTATTCTGATTATTTATTTTATTCCACGGTCGATTAATACGTGCAGAGAGCGACCATCGGCTGTTATGGCGGCCCACACCATCACCAGGATGCACATTTTCAGCTGACCTCTTTGGCAAGTAAACACGATCATTTTGTTTGTTTACAAACTGCTGGAAAACGAATGTTTTCTCATCGGAGAAAACCAAATTCGTCAGTTCACCACTTCATGGCCAAGCGAAGGAACTCATTAGCTCTTTTGAGTCTATTTTCTTTCTGTTGCTGTGTAAAGGTGGAAATGCATAAAGCGCTAATTTGGCTGGCTTAAGCCGTCGGCTGGCTTCTTCGTAGAGGAACAAATGAGTTTAAGGTTGGCTTAGTTCTATTTTGACCCTAGGCTCATTTGTTCATTTCCGAAGAAACCAGCTGATGACTTAAACCAGTCAGTTAAGCGCTTTATGTATTCCCACCTTCAGTTCTTGCAATTTTTTGAATTTCAATGGCTTTACCCCGAGATCATTTTTCAATATTTGCCGAATGTCCATTTTTCGGACACTGCGACACGGGTTTCGATGAAGTTGCTTCTTTACTTTTTTAACCATTTCTGTTGATATTTTCTTCCGTCCACTTCCTTGACGTCGGGCTACGCTACCAGTATCACGGTAACGAGCGATGGTACGAGACCCAAAAGATTTATTCATTTTGAAATGCTGCAGTGCTCTAACGATAGTCACTTGTGGGTTTCCAGCCAAATACAAAAAAATCACGCTTGAATTCCATCACGAATAACTTTCTTTCTGGAAAATTCTCACCAAAGTGATTTTGTACGCCTGTAGACAATATAATGAGCAGTCACTGGCATGGTAGAAGAATATAGGTAGACGCGTCGACACAGCTGCTGGGACAATGAACTGTCAAACCAATTTTGGAATTGAAAATGTTGAATGAAAAATTATTTAAATTTGTAAAAAACGCAAATTATAATAGCCTCCGAATGACGTACTTATATTTGAAAAAAATTTTAATTTTTTTGACATATCAATGCTCCCGAGCGTTGATGCATCTACCTGTATTCTTCTGCCATGCGAGCTATGTTACGAGAAACAAAAGATTCACATTATGCTAGGAACACAATTGGAGCGGACGACGAATTTCGCCCTACGCGGCGACAAAATGAGCCGCGAAAATTCGTCGTATGGAACACAATACCGACGAAATTATAAAACAGCTGATGAAGTTGTTTACTTTTTGCTCATTTGTTGACCACAATGAATTATACAAGAACACATAATTCTTTACGTTCTCTATTATAATTTCACTTATGTCCATCTTCTCTATTATAAATTCACTGATATCCATCTTCACTCAGGCGCATGTACACAAATAAATAAACAAATTAATTATGTTTTTTTATACGAGTAACAGATAGTAGAGTGACCATAACAAATTTTAAAGTAAAAAGTAACTTTATTTACTAAAACACATAAAATTCGTACAAGTATGGCCACCTTGTACTGTTTTGTTCGTATGAAATAGAAATAAAGCTAATTGAGTTCGCGGCGACCGACGAAATTTTCGCCGGTGCCGTGATTGTGTGCACTTCCATATACACATATGTGTTTTATTTTTGACGACGAACATACGCCGCGAAAAAATTCGTCGTTCGCTCCAATTGTGTTCCTAGCATTAAAATGCTGGAGTGCTCTAAAAAATATTTTTTTTCTGGAAAATTATCACCAAAATGCTTTGGACGCTTCTAAACTTGAATAATTTTAAAAGCTGTCGGACGAGTGGCTTAGAAATGACAGCAGTCTGAAGTTGGTAGCAGTTTTTCCATCTCACCCTATATATGTATGAATGTATTTAACATTTTTTAATGGTTTTATGCAGATTCGTCATCTTTTTGTCTTTTCATTAACGCATTCTATTACACCAGCTGTAGTGTAAATATTGCCTTATATGCCACAGAGCATTATTAAGTTGCACCGCTGCAAACATCTATCAGCTGATAACATGTTATCCTTTTTTTGCATTTCCTTAAATTTTGGCAATTCTACTTGTCATCTCTTCTCTCGCTAAGCAGCTGTTTACGTCCTCCAAAGTAATTTGTTGTTCGTCACATGTTCAAGGAGTTCAAGGTAATTACAAAGTTCTTAAAAACATATTCCCTAACACCCAGCGTTACTTTAAAAATCTACCAAAAATATATTCTGCCGGGGTAAAGAAATAGAAAGAGAGCTCATTGTTTAGAAGCTAAAACAAAACACGACAAATATGATTTGAAAGCTTTTTTCACATTTGGAAATGTTTATTGTTTTTGTGAATCGCCGGTCAGAGTCAAGAGATAAGAACAAAAACAACTGATTATCTGACTTTTGGAGCATTTAGTACTTTTCATTGGACCCCACTCTTAGAGGTTTTCTAATTGTCACCGGTAAAGAAACAAAGTGACACCAACACATTTACAACACACACAGCTGGATAAAAAATTCTCTGTTTATTTTGTTTTCTTTTGCAGTAAGAGAAAACCACAACACATATTGGAGAATAAAGATGAGAGGCGACAACGAAAAACAATGGAATATATTTAGACTTTTAACTCGAACCATATTCATTCTTCTATTAGCCATGTCTGAACTAAAGTCGTCTGCTGAGGGTGCTGCCTACTGCACCAAAGATGATCGCTGTGTGGAGCCATTTAAGAATTTGGCTCGCTATGACCATTATCGTATCTATAATGTGGAGCTGGCCACGGAGGAACATGTGGAATTGTTTAAAAAACTCGAGGAGCAAAGTGATAGCTTGACATTTATCGGCCATGCCCGTGAGGTGGGGCAAAAGCTGTCGATACTTGTGGCTGCCCATAAGGTTGCTGATTTGGCAGATTTGCTGGAACACTATCAAGTCAAACATCGTATTTTGGTAAGTAGAGCATTTAGTTCTTTACATACATACAAAATATATAATAACATTTATTTTAGACCTACAACTTCCAAGAGAAAATCGATAAGAACTATGCTGCCGTCTTGCCTGCTGGCACGGATCTTTCCAAATTTGATTGGTATCACTACTTCCATTTGGAAACAATTTATGAGTGGTTGGAATCGTTGGCCAAGAAATATCCTAATCTCGTTACTGTTCTCGATATAGGCTCCAGTACACAAGGTGTGTCCATTAAAGGTGTTAAAATCTCCCATAATCCTGCCAACAAAGGCATTTTCATTGAATCTGGTATCCATGCCAGAGAATGGATTGCTCCGGCCGCCGCCACATATTTGATTAATCAATTGCTCACCTCCAATGAAGATTCCATCAAGAATTTGGTTAAAAACTACAATTGGTTTATATTCCCCAGCATTAATCCCGATGGCTATAAATACACTTTCGAACATGATCGCATGTGGCGCAAAAATCGCCAACTTTTTGGCACTGCCCGTGGTGTTGATCTCAATCGTAACTATCCCGATCATTGGAATTCCACCGGCAGCAGCAGCGATCCAACACGTTATGATTTCGCTGGCCCATCTGCTGGCTCGGAAATTGAAACTCAGCGAATTATAAAATTCATTGAAGATAATGTCCAAAAGGAACAAATAAAAGCTTACTTGGCTTTGCATTCCTATTCGCAGATGATTATGTTCCCCTATGGTTATACCAAGGATCGTGTGGAGAATTATGATGATCTAAAGGAATTGGGACAACAGGCCACCGATGCAATTAAATCATTGACTGGACGTGATTATGTGAGTGGCAGTATCATTGAAACAATTTATCCCTCCAGTGGTGGTAGCATGGATTGGGCTTATGCTGAGCATAAAATACCCATTGCCTATACCTTTGAACTGCGTGGACCACCCGATAGCCAAGATATGTTTATACTGCCGGCTGAAGAGATTTTGCCAACATCTCAAGAAGCCTTTGCTGCAATTAAAACCATTATTGAGGGAGCCACTGCCAAGGGTTATTTTAAATAAAGTATGCCATTTGAAATCGTATATTTTTTTGATTTTTTTTTTACTGATATCTTAGTTGTGTGTAATCTCATTATTTTTTATAAACATATACATATATTGTTATTATATTCTTCACAAACATTGTAAAAACGAATAAAAGATAACTGCAAAGATATATAATTGTTATGCAATTTTATAGTTCCAACAAAGGTAGACAACAACACAGTCAAAACAAATTTTGCTTTTCTTTCTAATAACATTTAAATGCTGTTTGTTGTCATCTGCTTTTCAAAGCGGTTGTAATGTGATTCCTTGGCGAAAGTCTTGGATCAAATATGGCATTTATTTGTACATGGCAACCTAAAATAAACAAGAAAAATTAGAAAAGTTCCAAGGAAATGATTGATTATTGAAATGTCATACCATTTTCCATTAAAAACAACATTCGATCATAGAGTATAACACTTTCTATCAGAGGGGCAAAGAACAAACGCAACGTATAAAATATCACAATATTTTTCCAGTGAAAAAGATCGTTTTGAGTGGTGCAAGTATTCAGGTCGCACAGTGGTATGGTGGAACAAGGTAGACCCTTAACAGCTTTATAAAAGTAACTTGAAAGAGAAGAAGAAATTACATTAAAATATCAATGGGGAGGAGATATTCTTAAGGTATTCTATGGATATATAAAGGTAGATGAACTTCAAAAGGTCTAACATGAATAAATCTTTTAATGGTCTTGGAAGACCTTCAAAAAATATCTTTTGAAATTCAAAAGGTATTTTGTTCATGATACAATTCAATAGTTTCTATAGATGAATAATCATGTAAATTTGCATACTAATATCAATAATAAATCAATAGATTTATCCTTACTCTGAAAAACTCATGTCAGGTAAATGTTTGACACTGCTCAGCCGGGTGTGTCTTAATTCCGGATAATGTTTGACAATAATTCTCTCGGTTGCCGCTCTAAATGAATGGACTTTCAGGTACTCATAATCCTTTAAAGACAATCTTTCATGATACAATTCAATGGCATGGCAGGATATCTCTCTGGCCTCATAACTTAACGTGGATCTTGTGTTATTACTTCGCAAATAATTACTCAATGGGTAACCACAATCTGCCGCCCGACATTCCGCAGTTGACAACTTCATATAACAACAGCCAACAAAATTTAAAAATTTCGCCTGTTTACATTTTAAAAACATACGCATTAGTATTGCACCCAAATCCCCGCAAGGATGTAAGCCTATGATGCCAAAAGTATAATCTTTATTTTCTATTCGCATACTCCTTTCAATTGTTTCGAGGAACTCTTCAGGGTTCATATCTGCGGTTAGGCATAGATCGACATGTTCAGGTTTTTGACTTGGTATATCAGGAACATATTTCTTCTTTAATTTTTCCATATTTTCATCCATTTCATAGGCTTGTTTATTTAATTTGCTTTGCATTTCCAGGCAGCATACTTTTATGTTATATGCATAGCCTAGATTTCTTGCCAAATGTCCCAAACCGGCTCCGAAATCAACCACAAAGTCCACGGGATTTTCTTGGCATATTTGTTTGCAGAGCGAGGCCATCGATTCCAGTTCATGACGTTTCTTGGGTTTTACACCCTTGTTGAAGACGTGCTTTAGCTTGGCGTGATCCAAGAGAGGACTACTTGGAAGTGATTCCTGTTAGGATGTAAATATTATTAATGGTATCAAATTTGTTGATGATTACTCCAAGGACCTTACCCTACATTTCTGTTTTCGATCTATACAAAGTCCCTTAAATGCCTCCTTTAAGGCCAGTATACTTAGTGGCCAAACTTTAGTTGTTCCAGTCTGTTGATTGCTATCAGAACTTAGAAGGTAACACAACTGTTCGGGTGGTAGTTCCTCAAAGTATAAACGCCAAGCTGGTGGTAGCTTCCCCCAGTGATCGTTAACATAGAAATCCTAAAAGAAATGATGATTACTTCAGCCGAAAAAGTGTACAGATCTGGACTAAACTTACCAAAACATAGGAGTTAATCAACCAATCATATTTTCTAATAATTTGTAGACATTTATTTAATTTAGCTTGTAATGTGGCTTGTGTTTCCATTGTTTACATTCCCTTATTTCACAAATTGGACAAAACCACAACATAATTTTGACAGGAAGCGGGCATAGACTCAGTCTGAATTTCTGTTCTACTCCCTTATTGTACCATGGAAAATATAAGCAACAGCATGCGTCTGTTTGTTGAACGAGTTGACGCCGTTATTTAAAATGACTCGGCATCACTTTTCGTAAGCAGCTGTTGTGCAATGTTTACAATTTGTTCTTTGTTTTTCTTCTTGCTGTTTGAATTGAACAAGTGTATTTACTGAATGGCTTTGCGCGTAAGGAGCTAGTTCATTTCCTTATTCATAAATTATGATAAATAGAAATAGATGATTTCGAAATTTATTTCCATGAAACCGCTGAAGCCTCCCACCCCTAAATATTTAAATACAGCGATCTTGACAGATTTTCCCATGGCTTTGTAAATAAATTCATTAAATATCCCAAAAGACACTTAACTAGTTCTAACTGCTCGTTTTAGTGAGTAATATTTTGAACTTCGTATGGAAACGAAACGAGAGAATTGTAATTGTTGTAATAGTCGTTTTATTTTCACATAAAACTGAAACAGGGATTGCTTGAGTGTTATGAAATAAAGTTTCAAGTTTTTAATGTAATCGTTCAAGATTCTTCTTTATAATCCCTCCTTGTATTATATTTTTAAGAATATAGAAATGAGAAAGATTCAAATGAGGAGATTGATTGTGTTTGAGATAAGTGACCACCAATGAATGGTCTTAATTGGAACAGTAACACAGAAGCAAAGATAGATCACAACATATTTGGGAATATTTGATAAGCATTGTGCCTTCCCTTCACCCCTGTGACACATTTCAGTTCACCCAGCTGTTATCAAGTACATAACCATTTTTGAATGTAGAATCCAGTCAAAGGTCTCTGTTGTATCGCGCTGCTACTGCAATTACTTACGCTTAACTTCTGTCCGAGAGAATATTACTGGTGTTATTAACTTGTTGCCACAAAGCTATGTCGTTCGTTTAGATTGCGACTGACCATACAACAAGTTAGACAGCTTTAGCGGGTTAACTCGCGCGTTACGAGATCAGTCATTTAAGTAAAAAACAAGATTGTTGAACAACTATTGCATTCAACGCACTGATTCTAAAGTCTCAACGAAGTGACGGAGTGTGCCCGCGAGTGTGTATGTGCCTGGGTGGATTGTGAAAAAGTTGTGAAACTGCATCCAACGAATAAAAAAAAACAACAAAAGTCATTAACTGAAACCAAAGCGTGATAATGAGTGTAAAAATTAATCCCGACTTGCAAAAAGAACGCAATACTGCCACATTTGTTCCAGAGGAGTTCACTGTTTGGTGGAAGGGTGGCCAAAAAAAATATGAACAAATTCTGGCTTTGGGTAAATATTTAAAATTGTAACTGTGATATTGACGATCTTTTTGACCTTTTACTAATCGTATCATAAGGATCCTTTGTTCAAAATATGATAATAGAAATATTCTCGTTGTTATTCAAAAACCATAATAATAGTTTGTCCCCCAATTTGTACTTGACCGAAATTTTTATGGATTTGCTTTTATTATTTTTTTTTTTTATTTGTCGATAAGTTTTGCCAAGCATTAAGCAGTATTTAAAACGCCTTTAAGCAATTGTAATTGTTTTCGTATAGAATCAAGTGTTTGCTATTAAAATATATTGCTGATTTGCAGATAATTGCAAGTGACTGGCAAATTTTTGTATTTGTATAAAATTGGCAATATAAAACGGAAAAGTCGATTTCGAATTAGGACCAGAGATAAGTGCATTTTGTAAAGTTCATTACTTGAATTAATGGATCATCAATTTCGAACGAATGTATATATATTTGAATAATTTTTGTTTTAATAATAGAGGGACAAAACAATAATCAAATAAACTTGCGTAGTAACGTATTGAACTTAGCCCTCTCCGCCTCGCTAAAGGAAATTTGACACAAATCCTCCGATATTCAAAGACTTGGATTAAAAACATAAAATAATCCCACTTTAATGTCAAATTGTAACCTGTTTCCATTCGCTTATACCGTTGACTTTTTAAAGACGCGTGTTTTAATTGAATAATTATTTTGTTATATTTTTTAATTATTCAAAAAACTGGGATCAACGGACTTTCCAGTTCCTAACACATGTCATTTGTTCGATATATGTAAATATTAAAATAGGCAGCCGATTGAAAATGAAAGTGTCTATGGAAATATGTGGCCCATTTTTTAAGCAATGGCATAAAAAAATACTTTTTAGTTTGAATTATATAAATGGTTTTACGATCTTTGATTATATCTATTTGTTTAAAAGTATTGCATTTTTAAGATAAGTCTTTCGAATTTGTCATAGATGTGTTTTTTTAAAAAATAGGAGAAAATTGATTATCCATTTAAAATAGTCCCGTAGAATCGAATCATTAAGGCTTCCTTTTAGGGCTTCCTAATATCAAACCGTGCTATACAAAAATGGCGAAAAGGTATGAAGTCCGGCCGATAGGCTTAGTGTAAAAGCCCCTATTAGATCTCCCCCCATTCTTGTTTCTGAAGCACAGATTTTTCTTCTTTGACACAAGAGCCTTTTCGTGTCTAAGTGGGAGGGTAACTTTCAGCGGTGTGAGTAGATAACATCATTCGATGGAATTCTCTTATATAAATTTACCATGCACGTTCAGACCTATTCATTCGGATGACGGTTACATCCCAGAATGGCATACTCTCCTTTTTTGTTGGAAGAAAATAAATGCCAAAGAATAACACTATCTGTGTATAGGGCCACCAATGAATGTATATTTTCGTCAACATTTAGCCACGCTTTTCTTTTCATGCCGGGATTCTTCATGCGTCAATGTACCTTTCGTCCCTCAAACTACACAAAGAAATCCAATTATAAGTACTAAGAAATTCTTTCAAGATTGTTTGTGAGATGTGCCTTTTATTTGTCCAAAGACCAGGATTTACGAAATCATTTCCCACCAAAAAAGGCTTTGTTGTTGCTATAACAGGTTCATATGTTTTGTTCGATTTCTGATAACCCGCTTCTAACTCCAGGTTCAAATATTCGTCTAATTTAAAAAGCTGAAACCAGTGACCTTTTTTATGGGGTGAGTGGGGTAGGTTTGGTGCAGCATATTGTGCGGGACTATATCGCCTGCATCATGATGGTGGACTCCGAGAATCGCATTCTTACTGGAATTGTAATGAGTATGAGTGCCACTTAGACATGCCTGACCTTCTCTCCAGATCATGCCCATATGGTGGCTTGAATGAGCCCCACAATAACACCCAAACAGGTACTTCAATGAAAACATACGGTTATGCTGAGGTACCAAAAGGACATTCGCCTCCTCATGTAGATGGTCCACTGGCGTCATAAGGTGGTACCCTGTCGCAGTTCTCAGGGCAGTATCCTGACAGTTGGATGTTCTTCCACTCTGGATGTTCTTCCACTGCGTTGAACTTATATTTGCAAGCCGCCACACTAGTCCGCAAAGCTAACCAAGAAGAAGAAACAAGACATTCGTTGGTTACGTTTGACAAGCCCACAATATAGGAAGAACACATAATCGATTCGTAGTCCTTTGGTAGAATAGTCCCACCCCCTGATAAAGTATTTAGAACGCCTTAATCTTTGGTAAATTAGGGTTAACAAAAATGATTAAACATTGCCTAAAGGATGTCAAAACCGGTCCGAATGTATGGCTGTCTAAATTGAATAAGAACAGTATGTACAGTAAATCCCTTGCTTTCAAGCTAGAATTCAATAACGATGGTATGACATATATAAATATATGGTCCAGAATTATGTGTTTTTGTTTAATTTTCGTCCCTTGAGATCATCGAAACGATTACAAAATTTATTTTTGATTATCTTGATTGTCCTCTTATCCACCTTCATACCCTATTTGTATTCTTTTCCTAAAAGTTTCATATTTGAGTATTCAACCAAGTATAGTCAGATTGTCATCATGGTATCTTCATAATTGTTGTGAGCATTCTTCCTTCCAAACCTAATTTTAAGATTGTCATTATTCCAAGTAGTTGCAATATTTCAAACCTGTATACGTGCAAATTAGCAAGCATTAACAATTATAAAATGCACATGTATATAATTTTCTTTGTTTCCAAACAATAGCAATTGGAAATTGTCGTCAAACGTTCAAAAAAACATTGGCTTTGATTAAACGATAAAACTATCAAATCCAGGAGGTATTATTATACATGTTCTAATCTTATCTCAGTAGCTGGTATGGGTTAAGTACAACCATCACCCCATGAGGGCTAAGAAACCAAATAAAAAATTGATATTTTATTTTGAAAAATGTAGTATTTTTATGGCGTGTGGCTGATCAAGCAAAAATTAACACCAATAGAGATCAAGAAATTTAGTTTAGTTTAACACGTAGGCTTTATATACTGCATACATGTTCCTGAAATATTTCTATATGCTTCCTGATAAGCTTATAAATCTTGTACTTCAAAGATAATCAAATCGATCTATACACCGTGGGTAAAGTTTAAATTTTAAGTAGGATTGTTTTTGCTTTGTGTGTGTGCTTTTGGCGGCATCCAATGCAAACACACGATGTGCAAAGTATGTAGTTTGCTTTTAATTATAGAAGAAATGGTAAAAATAATGCGAAAAATTCCATAATATATTCATTTAAATATTTTATTGTTTTTATTCTTCATAAAAATGATGATGATGAGAAAAAAAAACTTGTTCCCAAATTGCATTTGCTGGTTGGCGATAATCGTAGCGCATGAGTCAACAGTTTTTTTCCTCAACAATTTCTGTTCATTGTTGTCTGGACAAAACAAAGTTCACCAGCCACAATCCGACAAAACAATAGAATAGAAATGTATATACATATTTAAATAACAAACTATTAACTTATAACTTTATTAGCCCTCGGTTTAGACCCTGCCTGTGTTTAGGTAGTGCTGTATGGACAGTGTGCTTAAACTTGTCTATAGTTTAATTACACCACATCTGTTTGTTGGCCTGTGTGATGTTAAGTTCTAAAGCCCGATTAATGTTGGAATGTTTTGTTTTTGTTTTACGACTCGCAGTTAATGCAAAGGTCAGTCGACAATGACTTAAAACTTAACTTAAAATGTATCTCATGTAAATGTTCGTTATGTGGGCCATAAAAATTTGTAAAGAAACATAGATGGTGGGGTGGGGGAGCTTCAAC
The DNA here is from genome assembly GCF_030504385.1 of Musca domestica. NCBI lineage: Eukaryota > Metazoa > Arthropoda > Insecta > Diptera > Muscidae > Musca > Musca domestica. Next base: position 1,852,746 of record NW_026712315.1, on the reverse strand, counting down.
TAAAAATGTATCTTTTTTAATGATTGTGGGTTGTTGCTTTTATCTTTTCACTATCGATTCCGCGGTGTTTCCAAATGCTCCCTCTGATGGTCCTTTGAATGTAGGTTGCAAAGGAAGGAATTAATTGTATCATGTCTCTGAAGATCGTTTATAAACTACTAAAAATCCACTTTATTGGGTTGAAAATATTCAAAAAAAGCACACAAATCCAAAATATTTAAAATATTGAATATTTAATAATAATAATATTGAATATTAAAAACTCGCTTTAAATGTTTTCTGAAAAATCGACGTTTATAAAATATTGAAAAAAATAAAAGTTATATAGGTTGCAAGTATTTAAAAAATCATATTTCTAAAAATCCACTTTTTAAATATTTATAAAAATATTAAAAAAAAAAAACAAACAAACAAGTAAAAAAGCTGTAAGTTCCAGGCCTATTTGGAAAACATTTGGCAATTTCCAAAAAAAAAAAATCCGTTAAAAAATTCGGTTAAAATTTTAAAAACAACGAATGTAGCTTTTATATTAGGTTCTATGCCACGACGTGGACCTGCATAGGCAACTTTTGTCATAAGCCATTACAATATGCAAAAGGGAAACTTGAAAAAAATAAAATAAGGAATATCGGCAGGTACTGTTATATGAGGGCTATACGCGGACGTGGACTTGCACAGACAAATTTCTGTCATAGGCTGAAGCATCCATTACGAACTTCAAATACCGAATTTGAAACAATTCCGGTGAATAATGTCGCTTAAATTATCAAAATACTGAATATCTGGAGGTACGGTTATATGCGGGCTATACGAAGATGTAGACTTGCACAGACAATTTCCTGTCATAGGCTGAAGGATCCATTATGAACTTCAAATGTTGTTACAAACGGAATGACAAACTTAATATAACCTCTGTACTATGGTGGAGGGTGAAAAAAAAAACTTTCTTTCTTTATTCTCTTTATTTCTCACAGTTCTTCATTTCCTACAGTAATTTTTCATCGCGACCGAAGCATACCATACGGAAGGTTGTACCGTGAGGGGAGTTTTGTCGCCTTTGGCGCCTAATTTTGTTCGTGACCACCTACTTGTCACACTTTGCCCTACCCTTTTGTTTCTTTCCATTTGACACCTTTGCGGTAGGTGGGGATGGCAAAGTCACAATATTTCAAAGCAGACTACGTCTTTCTCGTATTTTTTTCAGGATCTGCGGTTCTGATGACTTCGTCGAAGCCTTGCCTTCCTCCGAATTGGTTTCCGTCTCCTTCGACGCCACCTTTTCCGGTAAGCATATGCTTTCCACAGTCGTCTCCTTTTTAGGAGCCTCGACAGGTTTCACTGCTGCTAGTCCTAAGATCTTTTGATTTTTTCTTAAAAAGTCTTTTTAAAAAATATTCCTAAAGTTCCTTTGAATATTCCTCTTAAAAGTCTTCGTTTATGGGTCGGAAATTCCTTTAAAAATCTACTTTTATACTTTGGAAGATCTTTTGCAAATGTTCCTCATGACATCCTCGTTTTTAAGTCGAAAGACCCCTTTGAAAATACTTATCAAATATTTTTGAAAAAAGCCATGTTTATGTGTCTGAATATCCTTTGAAAAATTTTAACAGCTGTCGGACGAGTGGCTTTGAATGACAGCAGTCTGAAGTTGGTTGCAGTTTTTTCATCTCACCCTGTAGTTGATAAAAACAATTCACGATCCTTCAAAACATTATTTTCAAATCAATAATGATCATTCTAAATGTTCTTTAAAAAATATTTTCAAAAATCTAAGAAAATTGCAATGACATGCAGAATTTTTGAAATCCTATTTTGTTTCTTTTTACAGAGGAAATGTTCCTCAACGATCCCGAACTGAAGGATGATCTGCCAATTTCTTATATGTCACACAAGGAACTTTACGAGCATGCCATACGTAAATCGGTAAGAATTGCCGAAAAGATACGTGAGATTCGTAACAATGGTGAAGACAATGTCGAGACCTATAAGTGAGTAAATAATAATAATTTAGATCTCATACTTATTTTCAATTGCTTTCTTTTCTCCAGTGCCCTCTTGGGCGGTTCTCTGGGCACCGCTTTGCTCAAGGAGGGCAATCCCATGGCATTGCATTTTGTTATGTTTGTACCGACCATTATGGGCCAGGGCACAATGGATCAACAGGTTGAATGGTTGTCAAAGGCATGGGACTGTTCCATCATTGGTACATATGCTCAAACCGAATTGGGACATGGTACTTTTTTGCGTGGCCTAGAGACCCGGGCGGACTATGATGAAAAGACACAAGAATTTGTTTTGAACTCACCCACGATTACATCATACAAATGGTGGCCTGGAGGATGTAAGTTATAGCACAATTTCTTCCCTGATTTTATATTTTTTTATATCTATAATTCCTTTCTTTAGTGGGTCAAACCGCCAATTATGCCGTTGTTGTTGCTCAACTCTTTACCAAAGGCGAATTCCGTGGCCTGGCTCCCTTCATTGTCCAGGTGCGTGACGAGGAAACCCACATGCCTTTGCCGGGCATTGATATTGGTGAAATTGGCTCGAAATTGAGTATGAAATCTGTTAACCAAGGTTATTTGGGGTTCAAAAATGTGCGCATCCCCCTCAATCACATGTTGATGAAGAATCAACAAGTGCTGCCGGATGGTACATATGTACCACCCAAAAATTCCGTCTTAACCTATGGCACCATGATGTTCGTGCGTGTTGCCTTGGTCCGTGATGCTGCCATGGCATTGGCAAAAGCCTCAACAATTGCCTGTCGTTATTCGGCCGTACGTCGCCAAAGTCCCATTGATCCCAAAGAACCGGAACCACAAATTATGGATCACACGACACAACAGCTTAAAGTATTTCCCATCATAGCCAAGGCCATTGTGTTCAAAGCGAACGGTGAAAATATATGGAATATGTACAACACAATTACAGCTGAGGTGGAGAAGGGGGCATTGGATCGTTTGCCCGAAATGCATGCGTTATCTTGTTGTCTAAAGGCTATTGTGAGTGCAGATGCTGCTGCTGGTGTAGAGACATGTCGTCTGTCTTGTGGTGGTCATGGTTTCATGGATAGTTCTAATTTCCCCACCTTATATGGTATGGCCACGGCTGTGTGTACTTATGAAGGTGAAAATACGGTAATGTTATTGCAAACTGCCCGCTATTTGGTGAAGGTCTATGGCCAGGCATTGAACGGTGTTAAATTGGTACCGACCGTTGCGTACATCAATGAAGCTGTCAAAACAAAGGAGTTCCGTAATTTTGATGGTTCGATGGAATCGATTGTGCGAGCCTTCCAGTTCGTTGCTGCCAAGTGAGTTCTGAAGAAAAGGGGACGTAATCAAAAATCATTAATTATTAATACAAACATTTTCTCTTCTGTTTACAGCAAAGTTCGCATTGCCTATGAACGCATGGAACAGCGTCGTAAACAAGGCTATGGCCCTGAAGTAAGCGCCAATATGTGTGGCATTGAATTAACCCAAGCTGCTGATGTAAGTAGACTTATTTTTGAAAAAAAAAAAAAAAAAACACAATTAATACTCTTATAAACCTTTGAAAAATATTCTTAAAAAAAGAAGATTATAGCACCTTAAATATTGTTAAAAATTAGTTCGTCTACCATTGACAACCATTGGCTCCACGAATATAGTTCTGATAGTCCCTGTAAAACACTCTAAAAAAAGCACAATGGTATTTTACAAAATAAATAAAAATCCAAATTATTAGATCTAATAGCCATTGAGAAAATATTATTTTCATAAAAAAAAAAACACGACAATAGCTAGAATTGTCCTTGAGGATATATTCCTAAAAACACTTCTTGAGACAATATTCTTTAAAAAAAAATCAAGGCACTAAATATCATATTATTTTAAAGAAATCTCCAATATACTAGGTGAGATAAAAAACTGCAACAAAGTCAAACGCCATAATTTTTCCTTTTTTTTTTGAATGAATGAAAACAAAAATGTCGGAAATAGCATCAAATTTTAGAATAAGTTTAGATATGTTCGAATTGGTCACCTTTGGCACGAATAATGACCTTCAAATGGCCAATGAAACCGTCACACGCTACCCTAATGTTGCTCTGCGGTATTTTTGCCCATTCCCTGGGAAGCGCTTGCTTGAGGTGATCGACACTTTGGAATTTTTTAGTGCTAACCTTGCTTTCCAAAATACTCCACACACAATAGTCCAACAGAATGGTATCCGGTGATTTTGGTGGCCATTGTGCGCTGGAAATGAAGCGAGGAACCTCATTTTGTAACCATTCTTGGGAGGCGCGTGCTGAGTCCTCTTGGAATGTCCAAGGTCTGCGGCTAAAATGTCTGCGTGCCCATGGCTTTAATACACCCTCCAGAATGTTTTCGCGATAATATTCGTTTGAGTTCTGGAGGCCAACCGAAGGTGCACATTTTCAGCTGACCTCTTTGGCAAGTAAACACGATCGTTTTGTTTGTTACAAACTGCTGGACAACGAATGTTTTCTCATCGGAGAAAACCAAATTCAGCAGTTCACCAATTTCGGCCAAGCGAAGCAACTCTTTAGCTCTTTTGAGTCCATTTTCTTTCCGTTGCGGTGTATGTTCTTGCACTTTTTGGAATTTCAATGGCTTTACCTCGAGTTTATTTTTTAATATTTGCCGAATGGAATATTGCGATATGTTCATCTCACGAGCCATTTTTCGGCCACTGCGACGCGGGTTTTGATCAAGTCGCTTTCTTACTTTTCGAACGATTTCTGCAGATGTTGCTATTTTTTCCATCAACTTCCTTGACTTCGATCAACGCTACCAGTATTACGGTAACGAGCGATGGTACAAGACATTAAAGATTTATTTACATTTAAATGCTGGAGTGCTCTAACGATTGCCACTTGTGGTTTTCCAGCCAAATATAAGGAAATCACACTATCACGCTTGAATTCCATCACGAATAACTTTTTTCCTGGAAAATTCTCCCGAAAATGCATTTGTACGCTTGTAAACAATGTAATGAGCTGTCACTGGAATAATGTTAACAGATGTCGGACGAATGACTTAGAAGTGACAGCAGTCTGAACTTGGTTGCAATTTTTTCATCTCAACCTGTCTTTTTTTTTGACTGTATCGAAAAAATATATCTTCAATATATTTTTGAGAAATTAAAATTAAATTTGAAATATTTAAAAATTCGAAAAAAATGATCATAATTTTTTTTATTATATCAAAAAAAATTATGTATTTCTCTTTATGTATTGCAGCTCCATGGTCGTGCCTTCTTGGCCTCATCTGCCCTCTATGAATTAACCAAACTATCTACACAAGTTTCCAAAGCCTTGGCCGAGGTATTAATGGTGATTTTGGAATTGTATCTCGTTGATGCTTGCCTGAATCGTCTGGGCGATTTCTTGAGAGTAAGTAGAGCAAATTATTTATGAAAAATTATATATATTTTTATTTCTTTTATCTCTCCTTCAGTTCATTGATCTTACGGACAGTGATGTCAGCAATTTGGAATTACGTTTACAAAACTGTCTTAAACGCCTGCGTCCCAATGCTGTGGCCATGGTAGATGGCTTCGGTATCCACGATCGTATTTTGGATTCGGCATTGGGTGTTTACGATGGCAATGTGTATGAGAGAATGTTCGAAGAAGCCAAAAAGAGTCCATTGAATAAGGAACCTGTAAATCAATCATTCCACAAGTACTTGAAACCATTTATGAAGGCTAATTTGTAAATGTTTTTTTTTTTTTTTTTGGTTTCTTTCTAAAAAGTACCAAAACGTGTAATTTTTGTACATAGTATTATGTATGTATGTATTCTTGTAGTTAGTGTTTTTATAATATTCATTGTAAATTAGTGTAAATATTTGTTGAACATTGTTATAAAATGGTTGTTATTTTTTTATACACCAAATACATTTTTTTAACCTTGATAATTTACGCTTTCGTGTGGAATTTTTAATGACCAAAGAAGATGACATTGGAAATTGAAATCTAGCAAAGTCCCATGCATCAACCAGTCTGTGAGGCGTTTCGCCTTTGGTTAAGCGGCTCATCAGGCATATTATATGCTATTTTAGTGACTAGACAAAGATAAATTTGAAGGTCAAAGTTTTGAATAATTTCAACTCTTATAAATAATAATTACAACTCTTATAAATTGTGATATAAGAATCAGATTGTCTTAAAATTTCACACATCCCAATATTTTTATAAACTCAAGATCTGGTGTTAAGATGCAGTATATCGGTCCACTCCTTCTGGCACCTCCCCCACAAAAGGTCGAAATTTTGAATATACATTCCATTTAGACTTGGCACACCTGAATATTTTCCTTAGCACAGGAACTGTTATAAAAACAATAGAGATCGGACCATTCCTTGTGGTACCTCCCCCACAAAGGGTCAAAGTTTTGAATAATCAAAGCGTTTATAAAATCCAAAATAATCATCAGATTCTCTTTATATTTCACACATTCCATTATTTCTACTAACAAAAGATCTGTTGTGAAGATGTGGTATACCTGTCCCCTCCTTCTGGTACCTCCCCCACAAGGGGTCAAAATTATGAATATCCATGGAGCTCATAAAACGCGAAATTAACATCCAATTCCATTCAGACGTGGCACATCTCAATATTTCTATCAACACAAGATCTGTTATAAAGATGGAAGAGATCGGACCATTTCTTCTGGTACATCCCCTACATAGGGTTCAAGATTTTGAGAAACCAAACGCTCAAAGTAAGCCAATTAAGCATTCAACTCTCTTCAAATTTCTCACATACAAAGATTTTTGCTTACACCAGATCTGTTGTGAGGATGATACATAGCTGCGAACGCCTTCTGGTACCTCACCCACAAATGGTCACAATTGTCAATATTTTTTTTCTGTCAATTTGCTATTTTAATATAGCAAATTTTTCTCATCCACAAACTTGTTATGAATATGGATTTTATGATGAAGTTACCAATATAACCCCAAACCTGACACGTCGCAATATTTATTTAGGTCCGATATGAAATTGACAATATTGACCCATTCCTTCAGAACCCACTCCATAGAGGGTCAAGAATTTGAATAATCATGACAGAAGTCAAAATATATTTTAATAATCGAACATTGGCTGAAGGTATACGTCTGCCGGCAGAACCGACTGATACTTTTAAACTTGTTTTTTTTTTCTAATTTCCAACTTTTTTCCAAATGGTGGAGGGTGTTCGGCTTTTTTACTTGTTATTCTTGTCTCCTTGCTTTGAAAGAAAACCCCACCAAAAATTTCTTAGCTTAAATGCGTTTATTTTCAATATTGGATTTTCTTTTCTTCATAATTGTATAATAGGATCAGATAGAAATATAAATTTTCAAAATTAACATAAAAGAATTGTAATCAGTTTATACATAATTTATTTACACATTTGGAGATCGTTAGTTTAGTTTGTAAAAAAAAGAAATCATTTAAAATCAACGGAATGTCATCATAGTCTTGTTTTTGGCAATAAATACAGGAAGTGGTGGATCTCAAAACACTTCCATCGTATCAATTAGTTGATTCTAAGCCGAGCCTATTCGTTTTTACTATTCGCTGGTATAAATTCATTTTTTCTTCTGCCATCAGATTAGGATTTCGAGAAACAGCAATAGATTCCAAAAAGGTAAAAGTTTAAATTAAAAAAAAAAAATAATCGCTAGCCTTCAATGTTTGGTTCTTCTTCTCTTTTTGTAAAGGACTATATAATTCTATACATCATCATATGGAATTTGTTTGTTCGTTTCGTTCCCTTTTTAATTCTAAGCAAATTGTGCACTGCTAAGGCCATTCGTTTGTGTCTCAGATTCATCTTCATCGCTGTCGTTTTGATCGAGTTTCTCAAACCCACTGCGTTTGTTGCGTTCCAAGAGCAGACCACCCAATTTAAAGCCATCCGGTTTGGCGGGAAAGTCCCATGCATGGCGACGATTATTGTTACCAAATGGCATGCAACCTGGAAAGATGCAAATAAGAAAGGTATTTTTGTGGGTTAAATATTTTTGAAATAACTGAAAGGTATTTTTTTGGGTTGATAAATATTTTAGCTATTTTTGTAATACAAATAGAACTATATTTCCACGACAGAAGGTAGATTGCTTTCCAAGGATATGTTTTAAGAGCTAGATAGATAGATAAGAGCTAGATTGTATATTTTTGAGATTACAAATGACATTATAAAAAATGTTTGGAACTTTTTTAAATATCTCTCGAACCTTTCAAATCCACTGTGTTTTTTACAATCCAACGGCTGACTTGTTAGACCCTCAGCCACATGGCTACATTTGAAATGTCCAAAATGTGCCTCATCAAAATAACGGTTTTAGAACCCAGGTCTTTTTGGATTGTCAATTTTCACCGAAAAAATGTACCCCATAGAACTAGAAAGGATCAAGATTTTTAATAACCCTAACCTTAATAGAAAGCAAATCGAGCACCCGGTTCTTTTCGAACTTGGCACATCGTAAAAATCAAATTTAGCGTTTGCCATATTGATCTACTCCTTGTGGTACTTCTTCCACCAACGGATCAACATTTTAAATAATCAAAACGCTCATAACTTGCTTAATATACCTTCGATTCGTTTCAAACCCGACACAAGATCTGGTGTAAAGTTGGGATTTATTGGTTCACTCCTTATGGTAACTTCAATTTTGTCCCCTTGAAAAAATGTTTATTAACAAAAACGCTCATAAAACGTGAAATATGCACCCGACATTCTTTGACGCTAGATATGATGTGAAGATGATATATACACAGGATGGGATAAAAAAACTGCCACAAAGTCAAACGCCATAATTTTTACATTTTTTTTTTTGATTTTGTTAAATGAAAGCAAAAAAATGTCGGTAATAGCATCAAATTTTAGATTAAGTGTAGATTTGTTCGAATTGGTCACCTTTGGCACAAATTATGGCCTTCACACGGCCAATGAAACCGTCACACGCTGCACGAATGTTGCTCTGCGGTATTGTGGCTCATTCCCGGCTTAGCGCTTGTTTGAGGTGATCGACACTTTGGTATTTTTTAGTGTCAACCCTGCTTTCCAAAATACTCCAGACACAATAGTCCAACGGATTGGTATCCGGAGATTTTGGTGGACATTGTGCGCTGGAAATGAAGCAAGAAATCTCATTTTGTAACCATTCTTGGGTTGCGCATGCTGAGTGAGTCTGCGGCCAAAATGTTTGCGTGCCCAATGCTTTAATACACCCTTCAGAATATTTTCGCGATAATATCCGGCATTTATTCTGATGCCACGTTCAATCAATACAAGCGGAGAGCGACCATCGGCTGATATGGCGGCCCAAACCATCGCCATGGCCGCCACTTGAATTCTGGTGGCCAATCGAAGGTGCACATTTTCAGCTGACCTCTTTGGCAAGTAAACACGATCATTTTGTTTGTTTACAAACTGTTGGACAAATGTTTTCTTATCGGAGAAAACCAAATTCGGCAGTTCACCACTTTCGGCCAAGCGAAGCAACTCTTTAGCTCTCTTGAGTCTATTTTCTTTCTGTTGCAGTGTAAGTTCTTGCACTTTTGGAGTTTCAATGGCTTTACCCCGAGCTCATTTTTCAATATTTGCCGAATGGAATATTGCGATATGTTGAGCTCAGGAGCCATTTTTCGGCCCTGCGACGCGGGTTTCGATCAAGACGCTTCTTTACTTTTCGAACCATTTCTGCTGATGTTGTTTTTTTCTTCCGTCCACTTCCTTGACGTCGGGCTACGCTACCAGTACCACGGTAACGAGCGATGGTACGAGACACAAAATATTTATTCACATTTAAATGCTGGAGAGCTCTACCCATAGCCACTTGCCAAACCTAAAGAAATTACACTATCACGCTTGAATTCCATCACGAATAACTTTTTTTCCTGGAAAATTCTCACCAAAATGCTTTTGTACGCTCGTAAACAATATAATGAGCTGTCACTGGAATAATTTTAACAACTGTCGGATGAGTGGCTTAGAAATGACAGCAATCTGAAGTTGGTTGCAGTTTTTTCATCTCACCCTGTAGACTCACTCTTTATGGCACCTTCCCCACCAAGGGATCAAAATTTCAAATTCTTTAAATTTTACACATACCAATATTTTTACTAACACAAGATCTGGCGTGTACCTCCCCCATGAAGGGTCAAAATTTTGAATATTTATGTCTCATAACTTCAAAAAAAAAAAGTCAGCGATTCTTTTCAAATTTGGTATATTTAAAAATGTTTCTCTCTACCAGAGATCTGATGTCACTCCTTCTCATACCTTCCCCACAAAAGTTTAAATATTTACCCGCATAAAATTGGAAATAACATTTTGATCTTGAAATTTTGCATATTCCAAAATTGTTATCAGTATTAGATGAAGTGAAATAAAGTTCAAAGGAAAAATGTTTCGATACTTTGTTCTTCAGTTAATTTTGTAATTTTGAAATTAATTGTTAATACGATTTGATCATTGCTAAAGTTGAATGTGCAAAAGTTTCATTTGCATGCTCCGATTAGTAAGCCTAACAAGTTCCAAATAATGGCGATGGATGATCCAGGCATTTGAAAATTTCAGGGACACAACAAAAGACAAAACACTGATGAAATAAAGACAAACAAAAACACACACAATGTTGGAGGGAAATAAAACATTTATTGTTAAAACAAAAAATATTGTTGTATACAAAATGAAGAATTGAGGTGAAAAATAAAATAAATTGTTTAATATAATTACAAAAAAAGTATGTAAATATAATTTAAACTATAAATACAAATGTATATAAATTATAAAAAAAAAAACAGATCAGAGACTATGGAAGTAGCATACAGTGGACCATACAGTAGTATGTGATAGCAATTCTTTTAGTCTTTTTTTGAAAAAAAAAAAATTACTTCACAATACTCCAATGGGACAAAATAAAACGGAATGACTATGGAAATTAGAACAATTACTACTGTGATAGGAAAAAAATAGATTGATGTTACCACTCAATACGTAATGGACAACAGAAGACATTCGAGCCAGTACATACAAATATATAAAGCTTTTAAATACAAAATTAGTTGGACATACAAAAAAAAAATTAAATATGAATAGATCTTTCATGTCTAAGTAGCAGCCTTATTAAATAAACAAAATCACAAAAGTTTTAAATATTAAATTCAATGCAATACAATACAAAAAAAAAAAAAATGGTTAGCAATGTGCTGTATTGTGTTTTAAGGTATATCTTCTGAAATATTTTGTGCTGAGGCTACCAATTTGCGATAGACCAATTCACTGGGTTGACCGACACTTAAACCCCCAGCATTACCTCTTCGACGCCTTCGGGCTATCAGTAAAGCCATGGCGAATGTGAGAAAGGCAAAGAGAAGCATAAGTGTTGCCACCAATATGGCTGTGGCCCCTGGCTTATGATGTTCCGCAGCCACATTGTCTGTCATTACACCAATACGACCATCAGCTGTCAGACCGGCTGCAACTGTTAAATTTACACCTTGAGTTTTATCATCAACCTCTATATTGGCTTTGGGTTTAGCTGCTGATAGCGATACGGTTTTAACCAATGATTTATGCAGGAATTTGTGTATTTTGGTGGGATTCAATTCGGCAACATATATTTCATTGCCATCCATTGTGACAGCAACATCATGAGGATTGGAAAATGTCAAGTCGTTGGGACCAAATTTGCCAATGACTTTGGTGGTCTTGAAATCCATAATGTAGCCACGTACTTCGTTATATTGTTCGGTTTTAACGCCAATTTCAGCGGTGGGACCATTTACCACAACAAATTGGCCACCTGTAATGAAATAAATTTTAAATATTTTAATTTATTTATTTATAGAGAAACATTTGCAAGAAAAAAGTAAGTTAACTTCACAAAAACTCAGTTTTTTCATAAAATTACAGTGTGAGATGAAAAAACTGCAAACAACTTCAAACTGCTGTCATTTCCAAGCCACTCGCCCGATAGCTGTTACAATTATTCCAGTGACAGCTCATTATATTGTTTACAAGCGTACAGAAGCACTTTGGTAAGATTTTTTCAGAAAAAAAGTTATTCGCGATGGAATTCAAGCGTGATAGTGCGATTTCTTTATATTTGGCTGGAAAACCACGAGTGGATATCGCTAGAGCACTCCAGCATTAAAATGTGAATAAAACTTTTGTGTCACATACCATCGCCCGTTGCCGTTATGCTGATAGCGTAGCCCGGCGTCAAGGAAGTGAAGGGAAGAAATCAGCAAATTCAGCAGAAATGTAAAAAGAAAAGTAAAGAGGCGACTTGATCGAAACCCGCGTCGCAGCGGCCAAAAAATGGCTCGTGAGCTGAACATATTGCAATATTCCATTTGGTAAATACTGAAAAATGAGCTCGGGGTAAAACTATTGAAATTCCAAAAAGTACAATAACTTACACTGTAACAGAAAGAAAAAAGCCTCAAAAGAGCTATAGAGTCGTTTCGCTTGGCCGAAAATGGAGAAGTTCTCAAAGAGGTCAGCTGAAAATGTACACTTTCGATTGGCCACCAGAACTCAAGCACCGGCCATGGTGATGGTGTGGGCCGCCATAACAGCCGATGGTCGCTCTTTGCTCATATTAATCGACCGTGGCATCAGAATAAATGACGAATTATAGCGAAAATATTCTGGAGGGTGTATTAAAGCCTTGGGCACGCAAACATTTTGGCCGCAGACCTTGGACATTCCGACAGGATTCAGCGCCATCGCACTCAGTACGCGCCACCCAAGAATTGTCACAAAATGAGGTTCCTCGCTTTATTTTCGGCGCACAATGGCCACTAAAATCTCTGGATACCAATCTGGAGTATTTTGGAAAGCAGGGTTGACACTAAAAAATACCAAAGTCTCGATCACCTCAAGCAAGCGCTTCGCCGGGAATGAGCCAAAATACCGCAGAGCAACATTCGGGTAACGTGTTACTGTTTCATTGGCGGTTTGAAGGCCATAATTCGTGCCAAAGGTGACCAATTCGAATAAATCTAAACTTATTCTAAAATTCAATGTCGGAAATATTTTTTTCATTCAATAAAATTAAAAAAAAAAAAGTAAGTTATTGCGCTTTTACTTTGTTGCAGTTTTTTCATCTCACACTGTATATGTGCTTGAACACCGCATTATATTTGTCTAAATTCAATTCCATTACTCACCTTGAGCTGGCGTATAATCCATACTAAACAAACGATCACCAATCAATTGTGAATGATACTGCGAATGGAAAGTGCCGTTTGACCAGAAGAAACATTGAATACGACCATTTTCACGATCTGCCGTACACACCAGTTCCTGTTCCGGTACCAATGTCAATGCATGCGGTATGGCGAAGAAATTTTGTGGGGCCACATCGAATGATGTTCCCGAAAAAGTATTCTGACCCCAAGACAGAATGCGTTGTCCATCTTTGGAATATTTCAAAATTCGTGCATTACAATAACCATCGGCCACAAAGAAATCACCATTTTCCAAGACAGCAACAGAGGTTGGCTTACAAAAGGTGGATTTATTCGAACCCGGTGTAAATGCCGTGCCCAATTTCATGAGTGGTTTATCATCGGAGCCACGTGGTCCAAATTTAAACACCTGATGCAGAGCGACATCGGTTATCCACACATTATCCTCGTGGTCGATGGTAAGACCATGTGGCATATAGAATCTGAAAATGAAGATGGGGAGAATTTTTTTAGTTAGTAGAATGTACGTTACAGAAAACGCTATAGAGTTGAGTGTATACAACATACTCTTAGTACATTGATCAAAAAGCTTACATCAAAACCCAATGATTTTTTCAAATAATCAATTTGTATCCAATAATTGTCCTTCGCGTTCACTTTCGTAGAGAAACGGGAAATACATTTTTAATTGCGCTTGCAATACTTCGAAGTATCCTTCGAAGAGCTCATAATTTACACAAACATATATTCATGATCAATTTAATTGTTTCTATGACGAGCTAGGCATGTCTGTGTCCCTGTCTATATGTTGAAATTGCGATAGAGGACGCTCTAATAAAAATAAAACTTTGAAAATTTATCCAGATATTGATATTTTTTAAGAAGTTGTGGTATCGATAATGGAATAGATTTGTCCAAGTTTGGGTATAGCCCACCTATATGAGCATTTCTCTCCTTTACATAGGGGAGGCAAAGGCCGTTTCCTTTTTGAAAAAAGGTGAAGTTCTGGTCTCATAGTAGACCATATCAAAAAGACCCAAGACCATCTTCTTTCATAGAAGACCAAAAGGATTTCTCATGGAAGTCCACTTTTTTAGCCCCCAATAAAGCCACCTTCTGATTTTCGGTATTTTGAAGACTTCAGAAATAATCAACCAAATACCAACTTTATATTCGCATTCTCAATATCTAAAAAAAAAACAATATCTATAATATAAAGGTTTTGATCCTAATTTCAAATTAAATTAAGTGGTATTGTGGCATTCAATAAAAGGGTTGATAAAGTTCAAAGAGCAGCATCGTTACTAATTACGACTGCGTTTAAGAGTATGCCCCAATCTGCACTCCATACCCTACTCAACTTAAAATTTTAAGTCTCTTTGTAGAGGAACAAGCTGCAAGATGTGCCTTGAGTCCTCAATGAACTAGGTCAATGGCAGAGTCAGTCCTTTGGGCACTCTGTCATACTTAAGTATGTGGAGAACATAGGATTTCGGGCCATAACCAGTGATTACATATCACCTAGGCAAAGTTTCGAATCACTGGACGACTGCAGCGTTTTTAGGCAGAAATCTTTGCTCTTAGGAAAGCCCGGTGACTATATACGTCCATAGTCAGGCGGCCTTGAAGGCTCTTATTTCTTTTACAATCAAGTCCATGGCAGTTTTGGAATGCAGAAATGCTCTGGTAAGGTTTAAATCGTTAGCCATTGTAACATATTTGACGATACCGAATACTGTAGTCTCTGTCAGGACGAGGAGGAATCCGAGACGGTAGAGCACTTACTCTGCCAAGGTCCAACTGTCTTTGGAGTCGGACAGAGGCTACTGCAAATTCTGCCCGGTTTGTCCTCCTTCTCTCAATGTGAACCAGCAGCTATGATTCAGTTAGCCAGAAGACTGAAATGACTAAGGACAACACGCCTATTACGGCGAAGCTGAACTATCATAGTTTTCTTATCCCTATCTTCTAACTCTATCCTTCTTCTCCATTTTCTTACCTCACCTTCTTTCCATTTATCCCCATTTATTCTTTTTCAGAAAGGATGAACACAATGGACCAGCGGGTCGCCAAGTGGAGTTAAAACAACCATGTATCCTTTAACCTAAGTGGTATAGGACATTTCAGATTTAGGGCACTACTTGCAAAAAATAATTAATGTAGATCCACTTCTTGGTATGGCCACAAATAACGTTACCTCGTGAATTTTGGAAGTTCAGTTGTTTTGGTCCCATGCCCAAGCAAATTTGCTGTATTTTTATATTTCGACTTCTCATTGGGCATTTTAACCCCTTCCCAAAAATATTCAATGTAGGTCCACTTTTTGGTATAGTCCACATATAAGAGTACCTCCTGATTTTTGATATTTTTAATGTTCCTGCTCAATTACCAACCAAATCAGCTGTAATTTAAGATTTCGGATTCTTTGTAGGTATAACCCCTATAACACAGAACAACGAAGTTTAAGGGATTTGGCCATATTCCAAATTGTTTACATGGCCGTTTTTAGTTCTTATATTTTCCAACCAAACAAGCTGTAATTTGAGATTTCATGTTCTTTTTGGGTGGATTAAGACCTTTCAAAAATAATCAAAATAGGTATAGCCTATATATTTGGCCATATTCCAAATATTTTACATGCCCGTTTTTAGTTCTTCTGTTTTGTTCTTGTCTAATTTTAAATTCTCACTGCAAATTTCTAAGAAATTGTCCAATTCATTTATCGCTTGCGCACATACAAATCTTTCTATAATCCCTTCTCTGGCTGAAACCACGGGATATTGCCAAAGATATAAAAAACGTGAACATTGTCTATAAAAGTTGATGCGGAATATTTATGCATGATAGGGTCTAAAATTATTTTTTCGACGAGTAACAAATTTACATTATACATTAAATTAAATGGTACTTACAAATTTTTACCCCAATCGTAGGCTAAATTGCCAGTTTCTCTATCCAATGCCAAAACAGTGCTATCACGTATGGGTCCCTTGTTGCGTTGACGAAACACATTACCCAACGTAAATGTATTTTGATCCCAAATGCGATCACAACGATGAAACAATACAATATGACCGTCTTTATCAAAACTTACAGCTGTAACCGAGCCCAATTTTACATCCATTTTTGGCCATGATGATTGATAAACATATGCTACAATTTAAAAACAAACAAAAAGATTGTGAATTTCCATCGCGTTAAAAATATTATTCTAAAAATAAAATTAATGCAATGACGTATTAATAACGTTGCACAGATCTACTTACTTATGTTTAACTTATTGATTTCTTGCTGAACATTGATCTTGGGTTTATCCGGCCATAAACTGGTATCGGTTGAGGAAATGCTGGCACTGTTCAAACCGCCGACATTGCTGCTGACTCCTCCTCCACCCTGCATTATTTGTAGGAATCGTTTATCATTATTTAGCAATTGATCATCGGCTACTAGAGGAAAATAGCGCTGTAAGTTGATCTTCTATAGGGAGAGAGAGAGAGAGAGAGATAGAGATTAAATAAATATGCATTAGTTTCAAATGTGTTTACAAAAGTCTACAAACAATTAGTGTTAACGTGTAAATATTATCATATTATTGCTCTAAACCAATAATTGTTGAAAGCTTATTAAGCAAATTAATACGATTTGTTTTCAAAGTTATTTATATAACCTTTTTACTGCTGTTTTGAAGTATATAAATCTTGTTAGTGGAGATGAGAGGGCAAAAATGCGAGCATGTTGTAAAGGTTAAACGTTTCGAAGATGTTACAATCGGTTAAAATATAGATATTGTGAGGGTTAGATGAAAAAACTGCAACCAACTTCAGACAGCTGTCATTTTCAAGCCACTCATCCAAGAGCTGTTAAAATTATTTCAGTGACAGCACATAATATTATTTACAAGGGTACAAAAGCATTTTGGTTTGATTCCTTTATATTTGGCTGGAAAACCACAAGTGGCTATCGTTAGAGCACTCCAGCATTTAAATGTGAATTAATCTTTTGTGTCTCGTACCATCGCTCGTTACCGTGATACTGATAGCTTAGCCCGACGTCAAGGAAGTGGACGGAAGAAAACAGCAACATCAGCAGAAATGATTCGAAAAGTAAAGAAGCGAGTTGATCGAAACCCGCGTAGCAGTGGCCGAATAATGGCTCGTTAGCTGAACTTATCGCAATATTCTACTCGCCAAATATTGAAAAATGAGCTCGGAGTAAAGCCATTTCAAAAAGTGCAAGAATTTACATCGCAACAGAAAGAAAATAGATTCAAAAGAGCTAAAGAGTAGCTTCGCTTGGCCGAAAGTGGTGAACTGCCGAATTTGTTTTTTTTTTCGTTGGTCAGCAGTTTGTAAACAAACAAAATTATCGTGTTTACTTGCCAAAGAGGTCAGCTGAAAATGTGCACCTTCGATTGGTCACCAGAACTCAAGCGACGCCCATGGTGATGATGTGGGCAGCCATAATAGCCGATGGTCGCTTTCCGCTCGAATTAATCGACCGTGGCATCAGAATAAATGCCGAATATTATTGCGAAAATATTCTGGAGGGTGTATAAAAGCCTTAGCCACGCAAAAATATTGATCGCAGACCTTGGACATTCCAGCAGGACTCAGCACCATCGCTCTCAGCACGCGCCACCGAAGAATGGTTACAATATGAGGTTAGTTGTCTGTGTCTGAAATATTTTGGAAAGCAAGGTTGACACTAAAAATACCAAAATGTCGATCACCTCAAGCAAGCGCATCGCCGGGAATGGGCCAAAATACCGCAGAGCAACATTCGGGCAGCGTGTGACGGTTTCATTGACCGTTTGAAGGCCATAATTCGTGTCAAAGGTGACCAATTCGAACAATTCAAAACTTTTTTTTAAAATTTCATGCTGCTTCCGACATTTTTTGCTTTGATTCAATAAAATTTAAAAAATGTAAAAATGGTGGCTTTTGACTTGGTTGCAGTTTTTTTATCTCACCCTGTATGAATACACTTTGTAATTCTTCTCTTGGTTTTCTCTTTTCGAAGAACATCTTAGAACCATATAGGCAGAAGATTTAGAAGAAGATAGGCAGAAGATTTAGGACAAAGAGAATGGGAGGTTATTTGTCGGTTGGGAAGAAATATCATTACAGGATCTTTTATGGGTGCAAGAAAGAATGCTCATCAAATGTAGAAGATCTCTAGGAGACCTTATTCTTTTAAATGCGGATTTTATCTAAAGAAGGTCCTATAAAAGGTATTATGTGCTTTTTGTAAGGCCCATAATTAAATCTCATGTTTTAAATTCGGGGTTCAACGGCAGCCAACTAGAGAATGGCAATCTTAAAATAAGAAAGAATCTGAAAATTATCCCTTTCAATAACTAGATTCTCCCAAAAACAGTTTTTACGTTTACGCAGATAAGAATCGCGCAACTTTCGCAACCGCCCCTCGTGTAATTGCCTCAGTTTTCGTTTATGATATACAATATCTAAGAGATAACCAGCGGGGCCCAAACAAATGACGTTACAGAGGAGGCATAAACAAAAGATAAACAAACCGTAAACCAAGACGGACAATATAAATAAATAAATGATTTGTGTTTAAGTGTACACAAACAATCACGGGCAACCACTATGGGATGAATGGATGCAAGCAACTAGCAAACATATGTTAACATTTGGGTAAATGCAAAATTAGAATTTTCGACCGAATTGAAGTTCTATACCATATTAAATTGTTAAAAATAATAATTTGCCCCAACTCGAAGCATGACTCCAATCACTACTCCAATTCTACCAAATATTCAACTTGGAACATTCACGCACGCACTCACATACATACAAAACATATACAAGTTGTTTCACTACTTACCTCATCTGTTGCTCTGACCGTTGGTACAATTGTCAGGGTAAATAGCAGCAGCAAAGACGTTAGGGCCAAATATAGTACTGCTCCAAATAATGACCGTGATGCATGAGTTGAGCTTAACATTATTGTATCTGGCGTACGCTACGTGTTATCGCTAAGCTGGGTACGTGAGTGTGTGTGTTCCTTTCTTTATTTTTTTTCTTTAATTCTTCATGAATGTAAGATGTGGCTGGTTTTTGTTGTTGCTGATATTAAATCTTTTGTTTGGAAACACTATTTATATGGAATTTTTAGAAGGGAATGATATTTAATACAATTCACCACTGCAAAATCATTTATTGTTATTTTTGGTTTATTGCTATACACTTTTTTTTTTTTTTTTTTTTTTTTTTTTTTATGTATTATTTTGGTTGGCCCACTTTCTATAGGGATAGAAGGTTTAGTGCCATGTATCCGTATGTAGCTTTGCTACGATTTAATGGCATGTTCAGTGTTGGCAATATTTTAAATGTCGATTTCAGCTTCTTTGAGGAATTTAGCTACTATGTTCAGACGCTCTAAGCCTTGTGAATTTACGAAGTCTTCAACAGTGAAGAAATCGCATAGTGTTAGGAAACATCTCCGTTTGGTATTATACTTACTGCATTCAAAAATAATGTGGGAAGCAGTTTCATCAACCCCGCAATCATGGCATAATTTAGATGTAACAACATTCATTTTGGCTAGTGTATTCTTGCAAAAACAATGGCCGCTAAGTACACGATTTATCTGTTTTTGAGAAAAGGAATTAAATTTACAATTTTTAAACCAAGGTGTTCTGGATAAAGAAGGAAAGATTTTATAAAAATGAGAATTACCGTTTTGAGCTATTAAATGATATTCGCTGCTCCATTCGTCCCAGAGTATATTCGATATTTGATTAATGGCATCCGCTAGGGGCCATGGAATTTCAAGACTAGTTCCATTCTGGATTGCGTTTTTTGCAGCTATATCAACGATTTCATTAATGGGAATGTTGGAGTGACCAGGAATGTAGTGAATTTGTACGTCAGTGGCAAAACTATTAATCTTGTTTATAAAAGCATCAATCAAATAATTTCTATGCTTTTGGTTGCTGATGGCCTGAATACCACTTAAGCTGTCAGTAAGAATGGCAAATTTTTGAATTTCATTGTTTTCTGCATACTCAGCTGTTTTGAGAAAAGCTAGAACTTCGGCTGACATTGAAGATAGTTTTTTTGAGGCGCAAAAAGACATTGTAGTATTTGTATTAAGATGGTAGAAAGCAGCCCCAATGGCATTGTTGTTGACTGAACCGTCAGTGGAGAAAATCTCATATCCGGCATTCCTAAGATTATTAATTTTTTCAGTGGCAATTGCGGTAATTATTTCGTGATTGGCTTCCGCTTTTTTAAAGTTGGTTCCCTTGAAAAAGAAAGTGTCAACTTTAATTATCAAAGAATTTGAACCCTGGACTTTAGTACTAGCAATATCTGATAATATATTTTCAAATTTTGACCATACCTTGGCATAGCTGGTATTTATGCTTGTATTATTTCTTATGATTTCAGCACCAGGAAGGTTAAAAGCAACGCATTTAGCAAGCTCCTTGGCAGTAGCAAGTTGAAATCTGTAGCTAGGAGGTAGTTCACATGATAAATTGTAGATAATAGCGGTAGGAGTTGATCTTATGAGTCCAAGGGCTTTTCTGAGACTTTCTTGAATGCATGTTTTGAGTCTATTTTCAGATTCTTTTGTTAAATTTGATAAGGATGATGCGCCATATTCGATTTTGGATCTGACAAATGCTTTGTAAAAATGCAACGCTCTAGATGGATTGATACCAAATTTGCAACCACTCAAAATTTTTAAGAACTTGCAACTAGATTTGACAGCCGATGTTGATTCATTCATATGTACTTTAGCTGAACCACTAGATGTAATGGTTACCCCAAGATATTTGATTGAATTTGTTTGATTTAGTCTGATGTTGTTAATGATGATACCTAGTTGTTGAGGTTTCCTGCTAAAGTGGACAGTATTAATTTTTTCCATGTTGAAGTGTAAGGATAATTTATCGCATAATTCTTGAAAATCATTTATCTTGCTTTGCAGCGTAGTTTTGGCGTTGTTGATGTTTTTGTCATGGCAGATGATGAAGAAATCATCAGCAAACTGAAATAGATTGCAGCTATCGTCAATTATTTGGTGTAGCGAAGCCGTGTAGATGTTGAAAAGTATGGGACTCAAACCGCTGCCTTGAGGAATTCCATTGCAGACTGATATGGATTTGTTACCCAATAGTAATGTTCTCTGTGACATGCCATCATAGATCCATTTTATGATATGGGTGTTGAGTCCTGATTTAAAAAGGATTAATGCTAGTTTACCAATATCGGTGTTATCAAAAGCTTTCTCGATGTCAATGCAGGCACCAACAACAGTATTTTTGTTTTTCTTGTGAATTTCAATGGTGTTAACTAGGTCATTTATACAATTTGTGGTGGATTTACCCAAGGAGAAGGCATAAGAACTTTTTGGAACTATTTTCTTAGTCTCTATGTGTTCTAATATTAAAGGTTTGATCGCAGCTTCAAGTATTTTTTGTGGGGCACACATGAGAGCAATCGGTCTATAATTTTTAACGTCGGATAAATCTTTGTTTCGTTTGGGTATAGGGGCTATTTTAATATTGCGCCACTCACTCGGAAATGAGCCATCTTTCCATGGTTGCAACAGCACATTGAGATATTTATTTTTTTCAGAAGCATCCAGATTGTTAATGATGTTGTATGAAATTCGATCTGGTCCAGGAGCTGAATTTATGTTCCTTTTGACAAGAAAACTTTCCATGTCACTTATTTGAAGTTCCGGTTTATTTGTGCCAATATTTCCAAAAACAACAGAAGTTGGTTTGGAACAGATACGTGAAGAACTAGTTATGTGTTTTAAAAAGTTTTCGTTCTGTTCATCACTCCAGGTATTGTTGGGTGACTTGATTTTCTGATATTTTTTGACATTCTTCATTTTAGACCATACTTCTTTGATGGGAACATTTCCAGATATGTCGCTTTGTAACTTTTTAAGATTTTTCTTTTTTAATTTGGCTATAAGATTGTAAAGTTTCCTTTCTATTCTCGCTAAATTACAGGCATCTGTGAATAAGTTGGTTTTTTGATAGATTTCTCTGAGTGCAGCTCTTTCATTATATAGATCATTCACCTGGGCGTTCCACCACGGTTTGGGAACATATTTGTTATTCGAATCCACCACAATTGTATTCCGGGTTATGGCTTGGTTTATTTTGATATTAGTTTGTTGTAAGTTGTCCTCAACAATAATACCTTTGATATCATTGTAGAGGTTATCTTTATGCAGTATTTTACTATTTTTAATGGCTACTTTGTTGCAAGTTTCAATAATGATAGGTAGATGATTACTATTTGTAATTTTGTTCTGTCTGACTGACCAAGAAAAGTTGAAGAAAGTACTGTTGGAAAAAGCAATATCAATGGCTGAACGTGTATTATTTAAAACAAAAGTGGGCTCTCCAGTATTGAGACATGAGAAGTTGTTAATATCCGCGAACCTGGCAAGCACATCCCCTAAGGGATCGGTGTGGGTATTTCCCCAAGAAATGGATTTAGCGTTGAAGTCACCCACAAGTAAGGTAGGATGTTTAAGACAGTTGATTTTCTGAAAAACATCTGTAATTATGTCTATATAATTAGATCTATTAGTATTAGGAGGTATATAAACAACTACAATATTGAAAGGATTTTTGATATTCATTATAGAGATTCCAATTACCTCATGTTCATTATCAAAATTAATGAGTGAGTATTTAAATTTGCGCTTGATATAGATGCCCACACCACCGTAGCCATCGTCTCTTTTTTTTCCATAAAAATTGTAGTTGCAAAGATTGGTACTTGTTTCATCTCTGACCCAAGTTTCGGTTAGAAGAGCTATGTCAATTTTTTCTTTCTCAAGAAAGAGTTCAAGGATGATTTTATTTTCAATTTTGTTTATACTTTGTATGTTATACTGCAGTATTTTAAGCGTCATAATAGATTATTTGGAATTGGAGGAGATAATCTCCTGGATAATACTGGTAGTTTCTTTAGGTTTCCTGTTAGGATTAACCAAAAGTACATCAATGTTAAGTATTTCGTTTAAGATTTTATCTTTAATATTTTTAAGTGTTATTGATTGTGCTTCGTTTAATTTACCTATTTTTTCGGATGTTAGTTCATTGATGTTGTTTAGCACAGTGTCTAGAATTTCTTGGGTTTTACGTATTTGTGACCCATTGGGGGAGGAGTAAATTTCCCCTTCCTCCAAAGCATCCTTGTACTCCCTCATATTTTTTCTAGCATTTTCCTGCTCTCTAATTCTATTCTTGTTAACTTTCGCTACTCTTGCATATGATGATCTAGCATGAATGAAGTTAGCTGATTCAGTGTAATTATTAATGGTGTTGTTGTTGCCACTGGGGTGTTTAGAATTTTTGTTGGACCTTTCTAGTGTTGGGAAATTTTTGTCGATGTCCTCATCGAGTATGCTATATGAGTTAAAATGACCTGCATATCTCTCTCTAGCTTCTTTTTTGGACAAGTTTTCTATTGTCATGATTCTTTTGGTTTCGTACGCTCTTTGCCTGGCAGGACAGCCTCTTTCCAATGGGCTGTGATCACCTTTACAATTGATACAGATTATTTTTTCAGCACAAGGCTCATTTTTCTCATGAGGAGAAAAACAACGTTTACATGACTCTATTTTTTGTTTGCAGTGTTCCGCCGTATGTTCATGTCTATAGCATCTATAGCATCTACCAAATTGGATGAAATGCTTGACCTCTTTTCTGTGAAATTCATAGATTTTGACAGTTTGTGGTAGGTTAAGACCTTTGAACCATATTTTAACTCTTTGGGTAGGCAAACGTGTTCCTTCTACCATCCTGGTCACTCTCATCATTTTTATTATAGGAATTTCGGAACTTATAGCGGCGGAGAGTTCCTCATCAGGAATATCTACCGGTATGCCAAAGATTATGCCAATTTTGGAAACAAAATGCGAAAAAATTTTAGGTTGGTAACCCATTTGGATTAGGGTATTATTGTCTGCCAGCAGATTAGCATTTGATGCACTGTTTAATAATATTTTACTACGTCCGAAACCAATTTTCCTTATATCCAAAACACCTTGAATTTTCAAATTGAATATAGTTCGCGTTAAACTGACTGTATTTATTCCTACTCGATCATTATCTTTACTGATTTTGTCAATATACACGACATAGGGACCTTTATGGTCTTGATCATAAAAAAAATTAAAATTGTTAGGCCTGTTAACCATTAATTGCGGGGTCTTACCTGTAGAGATGTTACCTGTATTACTTGGGATGAATTCACTAAGGCTACTGATTGGTGCGTCATCACTTTTCGCTAGCCTCCCCTGTTGATCGTCATCTTCCAATTTTTTCTTCTTGTTATCGTCCACTCTACTTCCACTTCGACTTCTGCTACGGTTTGTTTTTGGTTTTTCTATTTTGGTGGTTTGCCTACGCGGCGACAAAGGAGGTGGAGGGAGGACCACGTCCTCCTCCATGTTGTAGTTTTGTAGTTTTCACTATTTAGCTTTGTGCTATTCTGTACGTCAGTTTCTGTATACTGACGCCACAGAGATCCCGTTATATGAACGGTACAGCGACGCCAATGTTAAGATGTTTCACAAATTCAAACACGAGGTTAGCAAAAACTTATTTTCAAACAATTGAAAAAATGAAAGTTTTTTAAAATAGAAATTTTTTGTTGTTAGTTTATAACACTTTTAAACAGTTTATAGTCAGTTTTTGTATTTTCGTCACAATAAGTATTTTGATTTTAATAAGTATAGTTTATTCGATGTTTCATTTAATGCGTAATTTTTATGAAGCGTCACTTTATTAAAATTCACAAGTTTTTCTTTTAAAGCGTAAGCTTTAAAATAAGTTTATTAATGTTTTTCATATGAATATATGAATTTCGAATTCTTTTTAATAAATGCGTTTTTTTTAAAAAATCGATGGCGTCACTTTTATTATATTTGCACTTAAATTCACACTTCTTTACTCTTGCGAAAGCAACCGTCTGCGATGGCGTTGTCCAAGATAATGTGCTATACACTTTTTCGTCACATTTAATTCGGTTTGAAGAAAAGAATTTGCTAAAAATTCAGCGCATATCCCCCGTCTTTGGGATTTTGGTTAATTCCACTTAGGAATATGTAAGTCGACTATCGACTTTTGGCTGGATTATCGACATGAATCGAATAATCGTTTTTTTCTGTTTTTGACAACAATGACAGTGGCGCGCATAGACTAGGTTTACACTGCAACCGTTTAGATTAAGAATTAATAAGCTGCCCTCAGACACACCAACAGTTGGCCCAACTTGTCACTTTTAAGTTGTATGAAAAAGTTGGTCGGTCTCCTCGCACGTACCAACTTTTCATACAACTTTTCATTTACAAAGTATTTTTGAAGCGTCAACATGAACTCGGATGCTCTTGCGCTACTTGGAATTAATATAATTTTAGAGGAAGAAGAAGAAAGACAACTGCAGAGAAAGAAAAAGCTTATGATTATGTTTTGTTTTCGTTTCTCTTCTTGCGCTCAGCGCTCAGCTTATGTATGTGCTGCTTCACCAAAGTCAAGACATAAATTAAGAAAACACTGAAGTTGGTACAACTTGCCCTCGCACGCACCAACAGTTGGCCCAACTTACAAATTATCAAAATTTTTTGATATTTCCAACCAACTTCAACCAACTATCGAAAAAGTTGTACAACTATCCCTCAGACGCACCAATAGTTGTACCAACTTGTCACAAGTTGGGTTGGAAAATGTTGAATGAAAAATTATTGAAGTTTGTAAAAAATGTTGAAAAATACATATTATATCAACCACCGATTCGCGTCGTATAAGAAAACATAAAAAATTACTTATTTTTGACAAAACATTTTGCAATGTTTTATCAAAAATAAGGATGTTTTTAAATAATTTCTTATACGACGCAAATCGGTTGTTGTTATAATATAAATTTTTCAACAAATTTTACAAATTTAAATAATTTTTCATTCAACATTTTCCATTCCAAAATCGGTTTGACAGTTCATTGTCCCAGCAGCTGTTTCGATCCGGCTACCTGTATTCTTCTACCATGGTTACACCCTAAATTTTCATCCAACCAAACCTTGCACACTTGCCTTATAACTTTACCAATGGCTGTGATCCTACCTTTTTCTTTTTTTCTCACGCAGTGTGAACCCTATCCAGCTGTTATGATATCAGTTGCTTCTTCTGTTCATTCGTCAACAATGGACATACGTTTGCCTTTTCCCTTTTCCTTGATTCGCTACGCTTTCTACCATTTGCTTGTTCTTTCATTCGCCAACGTCTGGTTGCCTCCAACGACACAACTCAAGTTCATTGAATTGATGGGTATAGTTTACTTAATTTCACCACACTAATATGGACCATACGGGTGAACAATTGCATCCCAACTGGCGAGCCTTAGCTACACTACATATTCCATTGAAACGATTTGTCAAAGAAGGTACCCGTGGGACCCAGCATGGAACGCACACAGGAACCAAAGAAAAATATGAAATTCACGGAGTTGATGGTAGTGAAGTTAAGGCATTCTATGAGGAGTTGTTATGTGAAGAAACGAGGCAAAGGAAGGAACATGTTTGCAACACCATCTCAGAATCAAAAATCAGCGAAAGAGAGGAGGTTAAGCCCTTAGTTAGAAGAACCCCCTTTGAGGTGGGAAAATATCATCGATTTGCAATGGAGAATAATGTGGAAGAGCTACAGAATCTCGACTATAGAAATCAAAATATAAATGTCTGTGATAATTATGGCTGGTCAGCCTTAATGATGGCAGCCTGCGAAGGCCATGAGCAGGCGGTAAGATTTCTGATTTCCTTGGGAGTTGATAAAAACCTTAAGGATAAAAGTGGGCAAACTGCCATGGATATGGCCAGAAGAAAAGGACATTTTCATATTGAAAAAATATTAGAAAATCCCCCAGAAGAGATTGTCACAAGCAGTGAAGATGAAATCGACGACATTGAACCATTTTATTGTGAAATATGCAAAAGAACCTTTGCCGAAACCACGAAACGTGAACATGAAACGTCCACTGTTCATCAATTTAATGTAAAAGCTCCAACCACTAGTAATAAATTGCAAAAATTCAATATACCACCACGGAATAAAGGCCTCCAATTGATGGTAAAACAAGGTTGGGACAAAGAAAGTGGTTTGGGGCCCACACAAACGGGTCGCTTGTATCCCGTCAAGACAGTTATACGTAAACAACGTACTGGTCTGGGCATAGAACAAGATCCAGCCAAAGTCAGTCATTTTCAGGCCTATGATCTGAGGGCTATAAAGCGCCACAACTCGGACTATTATAAAAAGAAGCCCAGAAATCGCAATGACATCAAAAGAGAAAAAATCAGGGAATGGAAGCGAGATAGGCGTCTAAGAAACGAACTAAATTAGGTGCCATGTGGGATGCCATTGTGTGCCCCAAATTATAACAATAACCATTTTTCATATGAAAATATTACAAATTTTAGGAATAAATTAAACCACCAAAATGTCTAAAACTACGGAGCAAAAATGTATGGAAATCTTGAAATCAACGGAAGAGGTGGGAGACCATGTTATTGGAAAACTTGAGTTTACTTTAAATTCAGAGTTCTCTTTTTTAGGTGGCCGATAAAGTTTTGGTCAACAAACAAGAATTGGTTGCCCTAGACAAACGCCGTCAACAAAATCGTGAAGCCATACGAGAGCTGGAGAAAAATACTGACAACTCGGAAAAGAAAGTGTGGACCACAATTGGCAGCATGTTGGTTAAGATGGACAGAGCAAAGGCTTTGGAATTGTTGAAAAAAGGTTTACCTATCTTAGGGAATCATTTGAAATGGAAATAATAATACTAATTTTTTGAAATTTCTATATCCAGATCAACAACAAATCGAGCGAGAAATACAAATTCTACAATCGGATCAAAAGATATTGGTAAACAAACATCGTGATTTGGAACATTTCAATCCGTATACTGGCACCCATCTGAAACCGTTGGACCCCAAAGAGTTTAGTGCGCTCAAAGCAAATTTGCCAATGCTGTAGAAAATAGGTGAAATAGAATTAATTCAAATTTAATAAAAAAAATGTTTTATATTATTTTATGTAATTATAAGTTTTAGTTTATCAATTTATTTAAGACCTATGGGCCTTCTGTAGGAGGACTTTTTGGTCTTTTAATTGTAGACTTTTTAGTCTATGAGAACTTCTTCGGACTTCTTTGAGAATAAGTTGTTGATTTTTTGGGTAGACCTCTTGGTTTTC
This sequence comes from Musca domestica, assembly GCF_030504385.1. NCBI lineage: Eukaryota > Metazoa > Arthropoda > Insecta > Diptera > Muscidae > Musca > Musca domestica. The sequence goes on along the minus strand of NW_026712315.1, from coordinate 1,824,287 downwards.
TCGAGAAGACGTTTTTGGCCATCTCTAAATACTTTGAGAATTCCTTGTGGTCTCTTATGAGAAGATCTTTTGGTTAGAAAATGAGATGTCCTTTAAGTCTTCAGTGAGAAGATATATTGGCCTTTAATGAGACGATATTTTGGTCTTCTATGAGAAAACCTTTTGGTCTTCTATGAAAAGACCACTTGCTCTTTTATGAAAGGAGGCGAACACGTCTTCTCAAAGAGCTATTGGTCTTCTATAAGAAGACCTTTTGGTCTTCTATAAGAAGACCGTTTTGGTCTTCTACGAGAAGACCTTTGGGTCTTCTTTGAGAAGTCCTTTGGGTCTTCTATGAGAAGACCCTTTAATATCCTATGTGTAGAACCGTTGGTCTTCCATCAGAAGACATTTTGGTCTTCTATGTGAAAGCTTTTGGCACCTCTATGATATTTCTTTATATAAGGGACTTATGGTCCACTATTACATTTTTAGACCTTCTTGTCCAGATTTTTTGCTCTATGGGAGACCAAAAATGTTTCAACGGTGGGACCAGATCTTTTGCTCTTCATTAAAAAGACCAAAGTTTCTGCCCTTCATTGAAAATACCTGCTTTTGTCATTGAAAATACCAGACCGTATGTTCTTCATTAGGAAATATACTTCTATTAGAAGACCGTATCATCAGATTTTCTATGTGATGTCCATAGGTTCCATTCATATCTAAAGAGCCAGGCATTAGATTCTTTGAAAAAATTTTAATAATAATTTTAATAAAAATAAGTTATCTATAAAACCTGATACCATGGGGAGGTTGCTGATCTACAAAAACGACACCTGCTCTCTCATTAGAAGTTCTTTTGGTTTTCTATTGAAAAGCCTCTTAGCCTTATTTGAGAAGATCTAATCTGAAATGGAGAGACATTCTGGATTGCTATGGGAATAGTATGGGGAGTTTGTTGGTCTACAAAACGGCACCCATTAGAAGTTCTTTCGGTTTTCTATTGGAAGACCTCTTAGTGTTATTTGAGAAAATCTAATTTGCAATGGAGAGACATTCTGGATAGTTATGGGAATAATTTTCGATTTTTTTTTGACAAGGGTCTTAAGCTTTTTTATAAATTACACATTTAAAGTCTTCTGAAAGAAAAAGGTTGTATTAAAACAAAAGTTCCTGTTTCTTTTGGGGAGATACCACTACTAAATACTCGTTCCCACAGGAAAGTATGATCGAAAGTTTCACGATTCCCTTAAAAAAACGCGGCACCATTAAACATTCACGCGCGCTTTAACCAACAATCATGCACAACTCATCTCGCTGCAACGTCACTTGAAAGTGAGGTGAAATTTTGTAATAAAACCTGACTCTTGACTTGGTTTAGCGGAATGGGGGTGGGGGGTAATACGTTAACTACCTTTTCTCGCTCTGTGCTTACTAGCTGGCATGTGGTGAATATGGCTCCGCCTGTTGGCCAAGCATTTTTGTGAGTGTGTAAGTGCGGAGCTGCCTGCCAGTGGTGTGTTGATATTCTCTATGGTTCTTTCTCATCGATGGGCCATAGTGGGGATTGGGGGGACTTTTGTTGTTTGACTTGGCGTAAATTAAGAAAACATTTTACGGATTTCAGTCGTTTGTCAAACTTTGCAAAAGACAAGTGCCGTCGTCGCTGTCGTGTCGCGTAAAAAAAATAAAAACAGTAAAAAGAAAACAAAAACAAAACCTGCCCCTGACCCTCGTTAGCATTGTGACAAACGTTTTATAAGCTACGTTTCGTTTCGGTGTTATTTCTTGTTTTATATATTTTATCTCGTTCGTTCGCTCGCTCAGACGGACAGACAGACAAATGTTAATGAAACACGTTTTCAAAACGCTCGATTAAACGACATAAAAAAGTAACAATAACAAAATGCGTGGTTGATTACTACAAATCAAATAGGAAGAGCAACAACAACAACAATTGTTACAATTTGTAAATCTACAAGATACCTATTACACACCTACATGGCTACATACATATGTGTGAAATGTTTCCCAGTTATCTCTTCTTTTGAAAGATTACTACTCGAGTACCTTAATCACGAGCAGAGTTCTGTATTGTGAAAGAATTGTTTTCTTTTTGAAAATCATTGAGAAAATATAAAACGCATTTCCTTGAAAGTGCCATATTTTGTTGGTTTTGGAAAATTTCAGCAGGAAATGTTTAAAATACTAGTTGTTTAAAAAGCCCCATTGATTAGGAGCCACCAAGTTTACCACACATTCGAGGGGGCCAAATGTAATAGTGAATTTCTCAGTGTATTTGAGTGGAGTGGAGAATTGAGAAAAGAATAAAAAAGAAAACGTAAAAACAACAACATAGAAAAAAACGTGCGCTTACGTCGTCGTTGTCCATTAAAGAAAAATAAAATACAAAACTAAGTGAAAAACTTGCCAGCGCCATTCAATTATTACACCACACTCGCATTGAATTCACCACGGCATGCATACACAACCCAGCTCCCTCATGAGAATTGATGGCAAACACAAACAACAACAAATACGAGCAGAATAAGTTGGGCTGTTAATAAAATTCTTCTCCCAGTCCCGGATAACAACAAAATGTATTTATTAAAAAATCATTAAACCCCATTGGCCATTAAAAAGTAATTTTCCCCCGATTTGAAAGTGAAATTATTATGAAATTTGATTTGTGTTAAAAGATTTAATTCCCGCTCTTTTTTTCGCTACTGGCTGCTGGTGTGCGAAGAATTAAAACAAAACAAATTTGCATTTCCTCTCAATCAAGCAAAGAGGAAATAAAAAAGTCATGAGCATCAATGCATTGTGAATGACAAGAGAGAGGAGAACCGAACCGACAGTTGTGTTGGCACTTAGAGAGTGTATTGTTATGTGGTGCTGGCTAATCACCTATACAACTTGATGGGCACTGCCTCCCAACCTCCCACCTGCTGCTGAGCTCTCGCTCTCTCTCTCTCACACACAACCCACTGTATTGATGGCTGGCCATTGAGTGCAAAACAAGAGAAGTGCAAAATAAGAATAAGAAAGAATCATAAATTGTGTGAATAAATAATAACAAAAAATAAATACAAAATCGGAGAATAAAATTCTCTTTTAAATAAAAACAAGTTTGTATGCATATTAATAAAAAAATTAAATAAAACCACTAAAATAATATTTGATTTTCAAAAAAATATCAGCAACAATAAAGTGCTAAACAAATTAATGTTTCTCTGCTGTAATTTAAAGGTAAGTGGCAAACTTAAGCCATTAGTGTTTTAATGACTTGCTTCCCAGGCCCTGTAGGCCCTTTACACATCTACCTCAGTAGATATTTCGTATTCTTCTTTGTGTTATTATCTTTAATGTTTCCAACCACATAGTTTTTTTTCTGCCATGACGTATTTACTGTCCTTGTCTTGTAACCAAGTTCTTGTTCTTTATGTTTTTTACATAAAAAAAAATCATTCTAGCTTGAGTGCTAGGGTTCTTGTACCTGTATCGTTGTTGTGGTGGTGGTGTTGGTGAGTTCTCCATGGACGACCTTGAAATCGAGAAAATTCCTTAAGCTTTTTTTATTGCTTTGTATGCAGACCGGTCGGTCGGTCATTCGTTTCGTATGTTTTTTGTGTTTTGTTGTTCGGTATTTGTTTGTTGTAGGTATATGCTGCGCCTCAATGTTTTTTGCGTCAGACTTCCATGTAACAAAAACACAGAGTTGTATTTTCCGGAGGGGGCATTTCCATATCCGTTAAAGGATGTTTACAACGACAGGAGGGGCTTCGTATGCTGAAAATTTAGGACAAATATGTTTGAATATCCAAATATTTGTAAAAATTACACAGAAGTTCTGCACAAGAACGCATGAAAAGTGTAAATAACGCCTTTGCGGAAAAACTTGAGACTTTGGAGTGTGCCGCATATGAAACAGTGATACATTCCGTTATATGTAGGTTCCAGACCGGATTTAAAATAAACTATGTCGTGAAAAGATTTTTTTTTTTGTATATTAAATCTGTCCTTTTCCTGGATTTGCACTCCAATTTAGGTATACGCATGGTACAATAAAAAGGTAAGGTAGAGCTCTCAGCTGATTACAATTTTTCTTCTAAGTGTGCCCGACTCTTGCCAATTTTGTGTATGTATTTGTAGTTTTAAAAAATAAAAATAACATATTTTCAAAATCAATGATTGGAAGACGCGTAAATTGCAAGACGCGCATTAAAGATATTCCCTAGTTTTTGCAAGATAGAACTGTTTAGATCATATTTTTGAAAGAAAATCCAGGCATTTCATTCATTTTTTCCGCTGTTTAACAGATTTTAAAAATGAGGAAAAGTATTGAATAAATGGAAATAACTTTTTGCATACAAATTTGACAGGAAACGGACATAGCCAGAGGGATGTATTTATGTAGTTTTTACGAAACTATTCTACCTCCTTATTGTACCATGGGTATACGTAGGTCGGCTTTTGATTAAGCGACTCTGCCATCACGTACAATATTCTAAAGTGACAACCGATTATTCCTTTGTGACATTGAAAGAAACCCGCAAATCTAGTAGATTCTTGCCGTTTTGATGCGAGAATACATAAAACGCTTTTTTGACTTGCTTAAGGTTGCAAGTACGCAAGAAGCTTGAGGTCATAGCTAGGCATATTTTGTGACATTTCATTAAGGGATTACAGAGTCGTTTTCCTTTATAATTTGACATTAATATGCTTCAAGCTTTTTGTGTACTTGCACCTTAAGTCGTCGGCTGGCTTCTTCGTAGAAGAACAAAGGAGTTTTAAGTTGACTTAGTTTGATTTTAACCCTATTTGGCAATTTCGACCGAATTTGGCAATTCTCAAAAACAATAAAATCCGTTAAAAATGCTGTTAAAATCTTTAAAATACTGGATGTAGCTGTTATATTAGGGTATATACGACGACATAAGCCATTACAATATTCAAATGCGAAATTTAAAAAAAATCGATGAATAATGTAGCCGAACATCAGGAGGTAAATACCGAATTTCAAACTATTCCGGTTAATGATGTCGCGAAAATCATCAAAATACCGAATATCAGGAGGTACCGTTATATGGGGGCTACACGAAGACGTGGACCTGCATAGACAATTTTCTATCATAGGCTGTAGTATCCATAACGAACTTCAAATGCCAAATTTGAAAAAATTCCGGTGAATTATGTCGCTAAAATCATCAAAATATCGAATATCGGGAGGTACCATTGTATGAGGGATATATGAAGACGTGGACCTATATGGCTCATTTTCTGTCTTAGGCTGTAGTATCCATTACGAACTTCAAATTCCAAACAATTCCGGTAAATAATGTCGCTGAAATCATCAAAATACAGAATATCGGGGGGTACCGTTATATGGGGGCTATACGAAGACGTGAACCTACATGGCCCATTTTCTGTCATAGGTTGTAGCATTCATTATGAACATCAAATACCAAATTTGAAACAATTCCGGCTAAAATCAACAAAATACCGAATATCGGGAGTTACCGTTATATGGGGGCTATACCAAAACGTGGACCTACATGGCCCATTTTAAATACCAAAAGTCCTGGGGACATAATATAAATTTGAGTAAAATTTTATCAATCTACTTCAATTCGTTCGGAAGCTCGAGTGATTTCCACAGACGGACGGACATCGCTAAACCGACATAGAATTTTATGCTGATCAAAAATATATATTATTTGTGGGGTCTAAAATGTATATTTCGAGGTGTTACAAACGCAATGACAAACTTAATATTCCCTCCATACTATGGTGGAGGGTATACAAAAAAACGTCAAATGTCAACACTGAAATACCTGTCTCGAAAATTGTTAAAAATATCCAAATATTTTTTATTATTAGAAATCTGGGTCTCGTTTTGATTTTAATTTTTTATGGCACTAATTGAAAATTCACACCGTAACTATCAAAATACTAGGTTGGAGATTGTATAATTTTGCAAATTCCTCTAATCTTGTCTGGTCTGGTCTGGGCTAAGCCAAGCCGAGACAAAGGAAATCCAACAACAAAAGCAGCAGCAGCAGCTTCAGCAAACATACTGGAATTGGCTTAAAGTGAAATGAGTGGCCATAATTGATAAATTATTTAAATTTATGATTGACCCCCGCACCGCTTCAGGCACTTGGATCATCCCATCGTATTGTTTGCTCCATCCATCCACCGTCGTCGTCGGCGCTGTTCGTATCGTCATCATTGTTGCTGTTGTTGCCATGTATGTTCGCAGCTATTTGTTTATCTATTTAGTTTTGTTTTTCAAATCAATTATGCTTATTTTCATTGCTTTTGTGTGTTTGCAGTTACGGCGCAAATCTGCTGGCGAAGAACCGCGGAGATGTTGACAATAACGAAAGCAATAACGATAGGGTAAGAGAGTGGCGTCTAGTAGATTTTTATTTTTTTTTTCTGTTGTTGTAGGTTTTTGAATTCAAAAAATGGTTTTTTGTTTTCAGAAAATTACAAATTCAAGCTTGTAAATGCAAAACGAAATTGACATTTTGACAGAAGCATAGGAAATGTCATGACAGCTCATCGCATAATAATACAGAACGCATACAAAAGATGCAAAAAACGCATGACGACGACAAGACTTCAAATGACAGTAGTAAAACAAATGACGAAAAAAAACAACAGCAGAGAGCTATTATCTTATCGTCGTCGAAATAGCTGGGTGATGACGGAGTCTTTACACGATAATTTCGCAAAATCATTGGAAATGTTATCGAAATTTCATCCATAGGTGTGGAAAGTTGACGGAAAAGGGTCTGTTCCAGAACTGCTAGGATGTAAAACTTTTTACAACGATAACCGATTTTCCTTTTATGACATCGAAAAAAATTGCAAAAATTGTAGATTCTTGCAGGTTCTGAAACAGGGCAAATGTACAATTCTTGCAGTTCTGGAAAAGACCAATAGGTGATTTATTTTCTACTGGAAAGTGTAATCGATAATGTTTTCCATGAGAAAAATGTTATCGATGATATTTTTCTATAGAAACAAGTTATCGGTGGAAATATTTTTTGGTGGAATTAGTAACTTTTGTCTGCCGAAATTTTTGTGTCAATATTTTTTATCTATAATAATGTTTTCAATAACTTCTTTCATAAAAAAATCATTGATGACATTTTTTGAAGGACAGAAGTGATCGATAACCTTTTTTATTGGATGTTATCGATTTTCTGTTTATTAATGGAATGTATGACTTTTTTCTTCCTAAAAAATATTATCATCTTCTGTTTTTTTTTTGGAAAAATATGTTATCGAAAACTTTTTTTACTTAGTATAGATGTTATCGATGATTTTGTCGCTATAGAATTGTGACTTTAATGGGGAAAACATTATCGATGACTTTTTTTCGAAGAAAGGATAATATCAATGAATTTTTCTCATGAGAAACATGTTATCGATAAATAATTTTCTATTAAAATGTTATCGAAGTTTATTATACCACTGTTACTGTTTTATTATTTATTATACCATAAATGCTGTCGATTGCTTTTTTCCTAAGGAAAACGCAGAGGTTTTGTTTTAGAAAAATGTTATCGATTGCCTGATTTTTGTGCTAACATTGTTATCGATGACTTTTTCATTGGAAAATGTTATCGATTTTTTTTTCAATGGGAAAATAGCCAACTATCACCTCAATCTGAAATAGCATAAGGAAAATATTATCGACAGGTTTTTTCCCTTGGAATAGGTGATTTCGATGATTTCGTCATTATAGCATATTTTCCGTTTCAGAACTACAAGAATGTAAAAGTTTTTATTACTATAATCGATTTTTGCTTTATGATATCGAAAAAAATTTCAAAATTAGAAGATTCTTTTTTGCAGGTCCTGGAATAGAGCAATTTTTATATTTCAATGAGAAAAGTATTATCGATGGATTGTTTCTAAAGAAAAGATGTAATCAATGACTTTTTTTTCCAATTAGTAACATGTTATCGATAAGACCAATTCTTTTATAAATGTTATAGAAAACATTTTTACACCAGAAATGTTATCGATTATCTGGTTTTGTAGAAAATATTTCACTTTTTGATTTTTTTATTAGGAAACCAATTTATCGACTTTCTTTAATTCAATTTTTTTAATTAATTTTTTAGTTAGCAATATTTTTGAAGTGAAAATAGTCGACATTTTGTTTGGGAAAGTTTTGTCGATAACATTATCAATGAGTTTTCCATTTCATAGTAGACGTGTTATCGTTTAGTTTTCCCACGAGAATGAAGTTATCGGTGACTCTATTTCCATAAGAAAAATTTTATCGATTACATTTTCATTGAGAAAAATGTTTTTCTCACAAAACTGATAACTGATTCCATGAAATAATAAATCGATAACTTTTTTCATAGGCAAAAATACAGTTTTCCGAAGGAAAAAATTTTGAATAATTGTTTTCTCCTGGGAATCTTATTGAAGATGTGTTGCCAATCATTTGTTTTATATAAAAAATGTTGTCGATAACTGCTTTTATTTATTTTTTATTAATTTTTTTTTTTTATTTTTCTCTCACAAAATTGTATCTTTTCGATGATGCTTTTTTTATAAATGCGCTTCTCTCGAATATTTTTTTCATTGAGAGCGTTCTGGTTCTGAATTGTTGATAAATTTAAGTGTTGTTTTTTCAAGCTTTGATGTGATTTTATTATACTCCGATTCTAATTAATTCTGATTGTGTTAATTCCCTGGCCGATTCTCGATGAATACACAATTATGTGAAATTGAAATATTAACCATTATATAATTAGCGAATTAACGAATATTCAGGACATGTTCCAACACAAGCTGCAATAAACGTCAATACATATAAATTAGTGATTGCTTCTAACTGTTTCAGAATAGTGACTCCATAAACTGCAACAACAAAAATTACTAGCGACGTCACTGGCATTCGGTTAATGTTGGCAATTATTGGCACTTAAGCCATAATTCATTCAAGGAAATCATTTGATGGTACCAGGTTTAAGGCCACCATCAATTTAACGACCTTGCCTCGACAAAACTATTCACATTTACATACATTCATACGAATATTTATCGAAAATCCTCTTACACAATACACATTAGACTTTGTTACTCTGCGCCTAACAGCTTTCTTCTTAATCCACCTGTCATATTTTCGTTTTTGCGTTTACATCGCCATTAGATAACCCGTAGACTCATTGGAACCTCCTGGTTTTATTTTGTTTTTTCTTTGTATTGGGCCGTAGTAACATTAAAATATACAAACCCAGCTGCGATGGATGGCATGCAGTGCGGCGGCACCAAGTCAGGCAATTGAGTCATGCTCGACACGCATATGGGCTGGCACCAGAAGTGGCAACCGCCAACTTTACCATTACCTAACAAGGAGCGTTAGCCACGGTGTTTATTCGAATCTACTGGCTGGCTGACTGACTGACGTATTGTTAAGCTTTAACAAGGAGATTCGTATTCAGAAATGCGTCATATAATCGCATTAGAGGTAAAGAGGTTTTGAGAGTTAATGGGATGGGGTAGAGGAAAAAGGGTGCATAATTTGGTTATGTTACAATGTAAAAATTTGGTATTTTCCTTTTCCTAAAAGATCATCGATAAAATTTTTATTATAAAAAGTCATTGATACCATTTTTCCTTTGGAAAGAAAGTCATCGATAAAGAAAAAAGAAAAGAGAGTCATCGATAACATTTTTACTAGTTATCGATAACATTTTCTCTATGTAAACTAGTTATCGATAGTTATCCTCTATGGAAAAAAGTCACTGATAACATATTTCCTATGATAACAGTCATCGATAACAATTTTTTCTATGGAAAAAAGTCATCGATAACAATTTTTTCGTCGGACAAAAGTCATCAATAACATATTTCCTAAGGAAAAGAGTCATCGATAACATTTTTTCTATAGAAAAAAATTTCGATAACATTTTCCCTAGGGAAAAGAGTCATCGAAAACATTTTTCCTATAGGAAAGAGTCATCGAAAACATTTTTCCTATAGAAAAGAGTCATCGATAACATTTTTCCTATGGAAAAAAGTCATCGATTACAATTTTCCTATGGAAAAAAGTCATCGATAACAATTTTCCTATGGAAATAAGTCATCGATAAGATTTTTCCTATGGAAATAAGTCATCGATAAGATTTTTCCTATGGAAAAAAGTCATCGATAACACTTTTCCTATGGAAAAAAGTAATCGATAACATTTTTCCTATGGAAATAAGTCGTCGATAACATTTTTCCTATGGAAAAAAGTCATCGATAACATTTTTCCTATGGAAATAAGTCGTCGATAACATTTTTCCTATGGGAAAAAGTCATCGATAACATTTTTCCTATGGAAAAAATTTCAATAACATTTTTCCCAGGGAAAAGAGTCATCGATAACATTTTTTCTATGGAAAAAATTTTAATAACATTTTTCCTAGGGAAAAGAGTCATCGATAAATTTTTTCCTAGGGAAAAGAGTCATCGATAACATTTTTCCTATAGAAGAGTCATTGATAACATTTTTACTATGAAAAAAAGTCATCGATAACAATTTTCCTATGGAAAAAAAGTCATCGATAACAATTTTCCTATGGAAAAAAGTCATCGATAACATTTTTTCTATGGAAAAAATTTCAATACCATTTTTCCTAGGGAAAAGAGTAATCGATAAAATTTTTCCTAGGGAAAAGAGTCATCGATAACATTTTTCTTATGGAAAAGAGTCATCGATAACATTTTTCCTATAGAAGAGTCATTTATAACATTTTTCCTATTGAAAAAAGTCATCGATAACAATTTTCCTATTGAAAAAAGTCATCGATAACAATTTTCCTATGGAAAAAAGTCATCGATAACAATTTTCCTATGGAAAAAAGTCATCGATAACAATTTTCCTATCGAAAAAGTTATTTATAACATTTTTCCTATGAAAAAAAGTCATGGATAAAATTTGTCATGTGGAAAAAAGTCATCGATAACATTTCTCATAACATATTTTCTACGTTGAAAATTCATCGATAACATTTTTCCTGTGTAGACAAATCATGAATAACATATTTCCTATGGAGAAATGTCAAATTTTAAAATTTTATTTTCGCAAACAAAATTTCATATTTTCTATAGAAAAAAGTCATCGTTGTGATTCTTCTATGAGAAAAAGCCAACTTCGTATTGCAAAAAGTTCTCGATAACATCTGCATTCATATCGATAAACTCATTATCTTTTTTTTTTCTCCATCCAAGTTGTAAATATTCGAAACTGAGAGTATTTACTGGCAATCGGAAAGTGTCACTCTTCATCATTAAATTGTTTGTTTTATTAATTTATTAGCACTTGATTTTGTATTTGGAGCAGTATTTGTCCTCCGCTCACATGCTAATGTGCGAGTGCGTGTGTATGTCCTTAATGGCGAAACGTGCCTTTGAATCTGTTGACGAAATTAATTAGCCGCTTCTTGGTGATTATTTCAACAAATATTAGATGATATTTATGGTGTGACCGACTGGAGAAAGGCCGTTCGGCCACCACAATTGAAAGGAGCATAGAATATTCTGGTAATATCATAAATATTTAATTAAGAGATTAGAGTTGGCAGTGTTTTTGTATGTTTGTTTGGTGATCATGTAATCTAAAATGTATGAAATGGTGGTTACATAGCAGTTTATGGGTGGTTTGGGTTTGGAAAACGGGGTTGAGTTATTTATAGTCAAGGACTTAATAGTAATAGTCAAGCAAATGGTTTCCCCTATTGAGAAAAATATTAGATTTCTCATTGGACATTTAATGTTTTTCTTTTACATCCTCTTTGTTTCCATTCCATGGAATGATTTCTACAAGTATTAATTTAATGCTGATGATTTCCAATATTGAATTTATTGCTCATAACATTTTACAAATCAAGTCGGCAAATAAACTTAAATATCTATTTAAAAATGTAAACAAATGTTCAATAAATCAAATCTTATTCTCTTCACCTACTACACCTTATCAAAGCCCCAAAAAGAGAGATAGAGAGTCAGGTAAACACGGTATTAAAAAAATTTAGTGACACACCGACACAAATTCCTATCAAAAATCCAACCAACCCACAAAAAAGAGAATTTCATATCTTAAAGATTCGTAACGGAAAAATGTACAAATATGTACAACAAAAGCAAAACCCACAAAACCGGGAAGAATAAACTTACAAAGAAAGCAAGACAAAGAGCAAAACGGCCATTAATTAACCACTTGTTGATGGCGGTCTCACTGAGTTGAACAGTTGAGAGGAACGAAATAGAGAGCGTGATAAGGGGAGCAACATTTGGGGCTCCATGAGTTTACTCATGAAATTCACCACTAAACAACAAATGGCCTTCATCTCATTGAGTGGGAGAGGCAGAGAGCATGAATTGCTCCAAAGTGTGGAGCTCTCTATACAAATTCTAATTGGGAGAACACGTTGAAAGAGGGTAGTTGATAGTGATTACATTTTAATCAATACATATTTATTTATGAAATTGAAATATCCCAACATACCAAATTGACTTGAGAATAATATTTTAATAAGCTTTCAAACATAAGCCTAAAGCTTGAGAAAATCTTGAGAATGTATTGAGAAATGTTTGTTTAACAATTATAGAATAATCGAAAAGGAACCCTTATTTATAAGCTTATTCTTGTAATTGCAGAATAAGCTTACGAAAGTAATATTTTATAAAGCTTATTTTTTCAATGGTAAAAAATATTTATTTATTCATTTTTTAATTATTTTACACATTTCATTCATTGATTGCCATCCCAGCTGTCACTGCATCCTGTTGCCTTGATACCTAGATGCTTTCTTTCCCCTTATTTGAGCTTCTGTATCTCCTCCACTTATTCTTCACTTCTGTTGAATTCCTGCAACTTTTTGACGCCTCCATTCTGAAATGAGATTGAAATAATTTATACTACAGATTCCCAGATTTATTATTCATCATTACCTTAGAGTTTCGTCCGGAAATGGGTCCTAAATTCGCGTGATTTTGATTTTAACCAAAGAAAATAATTTTTTGTTGACAATTTTCACAAAAAAAATCAAAACAAATTTGTCAACAAAGGACAGATTTGAGAAAAGTTTGTGCAAAAAAGTGTTTCTCAAGCATTGTTGAAAAATTCTTATGATAAACTATTTTCATAATATTATTCTCAAGCTGTATTGTATTTTTGGTATGTTGGGATGAATTTACAGCACTCAGGCGCTCCAACGCTTGGAGCGCATATTGGAATATTTACCTTTACTCTCTCTCTCTCTCTCTGGCCATTGTCGTTGGTAATTGTTGAGTGCAACTTGTATAATTGTCTATTATTGTTGTGTGTTGTTTTTGTTTATTCATTCTCGGTGGTATTTTGGTGTCTTACTCAACCCCACTTATGTTAACCCTCCTTCTTCTGTGCCAGCTCCACAACCCATAAGACCATAACCTAAGTAGTCGAATAGAATGTTGGGTGGACATTCACACAGCTGTTTACATATTTTTTTGGGAAAGGGAAATTTACTTAAGGGACAAATAGAGCTTTTGATGTAGGGGCTTTGAGTACAACAAATTGGTATCGCTGTATTTATTTAACAATAGGAAAAGAGTTATCAATTATTTTTAACAAAGGAAAGGTTTTATCGATTTTTTATTAAATTATGTTATCGATGACAATTTTCTTTAGAAAAATATTTTCGATCAATATTTGCCTATAGCAAAAATTTTATGTATACATTAGAAAAAGTGATAACGGTGACTTTTTATGCATGGGATAAATGTTATCGATGACTTCTTCCATAGAAAAATATTATCGATGACTTTTTTCCATAGGAAAAATATTATCGATGATTTTTTTTCCATAGGAAAATGTTATCGATGACTTTTTTCCATAGGAAAATGTTATCGATGACTTTATGCATAGGAAAAATGTTATCGATGACTTTTTTCCCTGGGAAAAATGTTATCGATGACTTTTTTTTAAACGAAAAATGTTATCGATGACTTTTCCATAGGAAAAATGTTATCGATGACTTTTTTTTTCATAGGAAAAATGTTATCGATGACTTTTTCCATAAGAAAAATGTTATCGATGACTTTTTCCATAGGAAAATGTTATCGATAACTTTTCCAAAGGATAGATTTTATTAATGACTTTATTAGATAAGAAAAACTTCAGAAATCACATTTTTCGATAGAAAAAATGTTATCGATGACTTTTTCCATAGGAAAATGGTTAAGGATCACTTTTTTCCATAGGAATAATGTTATGGATGACTTTTTTCATAGAAAAATATTATCGATGACTATTTTCTATAGGAAAAATATTATCGATGACATTTTTCTATAGGAAAGTGTTATCGATGACTTTTTTCCATAGGAAAAATGTTATCGATGACTTTTTTCCATAGGAAAAATGTTATTGATGACTTTTTTCCATAGGAAAAATTTTATCGATGACTTTTTTCCATAGGAAAAATGTTATCGATGACTTTTTTCCATAGGAAAAATTTTATCGATGACTTTTTTCCATAGGAGAAATGTTATCGATGACTTTTTTTTCATAGGAAAAATGTTATCGATGAATTTTTTTCAAGGAAGAATGTTCTATAAAAATTATGGATTTTTCGATGTGACAGCGGCTGAAGTGGTTAGGGTGCTCTAAGGTGGGGGCCATTGGTTCCATGTTTTGCTGTAGAAATGGTCATTACAAAGTCCATCTGAAATGTGAGTGGGATTTAACGATAATTTCTCTTTTCAATTCCTGGTCTCGTTTATTCTCTTATATCTTCCCATTAATGTAAATTGTGTTTTCTGCCATTCGTGACTATGTTGTGTTTATGTTGGATTCGTTGTTTGCTGTCGTTGCTGTTGTTTTACGTTGCCATCATTGGCAATGTTCTTGTTTGGATAGAACCCAACCCGTGCCCCAGCCACCACCCAGTGTCCATTGTGTTGGGTTTCTTTATCAAGGTCATTGTGGTTTGGTAATGTATTTTATTTCTTCTTCTTCTTCTTGGCCTTCTTGTTCGCCTTTCCATCGGCAAAAGAGATAAGTGTTGTTTATCTTCTTCTTCTTTTTTTTCTGTGGTTTTTGTTTTTCAGAGAAACCATTTTTCCAGTTTCCTTTAATTCAGAAGTTGCTTTTTGTTTTCTGCATAGACCAGGTTTCCATCCAGTGCTATTTAGTGTGTGAGTGTTTGAAACATTCCTGGTTGGACAGGTTCTTTAGCTGAGCTTGTTTTCTTTTGCCTTTTTATGATGCGGGCTTAATTAAATGAATCTTTGCCATCTCTACTTCTGCTCTTTGGTTTTTGTTTTCCATCTACGAAAACATTCATCCATCCATCCAATCCTCCATTCAATTGGTTTCCATGTCAACCTATGGTGCTCCTTGTTTTTGTTGGGGATTTTTTTGGTCCTTTGAGTGCTCTCAGGACAACTGTTACCAAGTAATTTAATGAAATAATTAATTTCCCCAATCAGCTTAGGGAACGAGGAGTGGGGAAAATCCAATTATGTTAAAAGTTTCCAATTGGTGTTTTGAGTTGTTGTTTTTCATTGTCAGGATATGCCCGGGAGTTCGCTAAAATACACATCATAAAATCGAAATCAACTTTTTGATGAAAAGTCAAAATCGAAAATGATTCATTGATGTTGTTGGGAAATCTGCATACAATTTCGATATTATCCTCCGCTGGAGACGCATACGCATACCAAAGATTCATCAGGCGGTCCGTAAATACTTTCATGGAATACTTAGATTGTTTTTTTGTTTTTTTTTTCATAGGAAAAATGTCATACTTTATTTTTTCCCTGGGAAAAATGTTATCGTTTATTTTTTCCATAGAAAAAATGTTATCGACGACTTTTTCCATAGGAAAAATGTCATCGATGACTTTTTTCCATACTAAAAATGTTAGCGATGACTTTTTTCCATAGGAAAAATGTTATCGATGACTTTATGCATAGGAAAAATTTTATCGATGACTTTTTTCCATAGGAGAAATGTTATCGATGACTTTTTCCATAGGAAACATTTTATCGATGACTTTTTTTTCCATAGGAGAAATGTTATCGTTGACTTTTTTCCATAGGAGAAATATTATCGATGACTTTTTTCCATAAGAAAAATGTTATCGATGACTTTTTTCTATAGGAAAAATGTTATCGATGACTTTTTTCTATAGGAAAATTGTTATCGATGACTTTTTTCTATAGGAAAAATGTTATCGATGACTTTTTTCCATAGGAGAAATGTTATCGATGACTTTTTTCCATAGGAAACATTTTATCGATGACTTTTTTTCCATAGGAGAAATGTTATCGTTGACTTTTTTCCATAGGAGAAATATTATCGATCACTTTTTTCCATAAGAAAAATGTTATCGATGACTTTTTTCTATAGGAAAAATTTTATCGATGACTTTTTTCCATAGGAGAAATGTTATCGATGACTTTTTTCCATAGGAAACATTTTATCGATGACTTTTTTTCCATAGGAGAAATGTTATCGTTGACTTTTTTCCATAGGAGAAATATTATCGATGACTTTTTTCCATAAGAAAAATGTTATCGATAACTCTTTTCCATAGGAGAAATGCTATCGATGACTTTTTTCCATAGGAGAAATGTTATCGTTGACTTTTTTCCATTGGAAAAATGTTATCGATGACTTTTTTCCATAGGAAAAATGTTATCGATGACTTTTTTCCATAGGGAAAATGTTATCGATGACTTTTTTCCATAGGAAAAATGTTATCGATGACTTTTTTCCATAGGAAAAATGTTATCGATGACTTTTTTCCTTAGGAAAAATGTTATCGATGAAAAAAGTCAAGGCGAATTCGATAACATTTTCCCTATAGAAAAAATCATCGATAAAATGTTTCCTATTGGAAAAATGTTATCGACGACTTCGTTAATTTTTTTCCCTGGAAAAAATGTTATCGATGACTTTTTCCCTGGAAAAATGTTATCAATGTCCTTTTTCTATAGGAAAATTCAGACTTGGTACATCTCAATATTTCCATCAATACATGAGCTCTTATAAAGATGGCAGAGATCTGACCATTTCTTCTGGTACCTCCCCCTCATAGGATTCAAGATTATGAATTTGAAATTTGGAGGGCGAAATGAGCATTCACTCTCTTCAAATTTTACACTGATATAACTTGCGAAACAAGTCAGTGATGCTTTATAACTTTCCGGCCAACTTAGAATAAAATTTCGTTACATATTTCTTGGTTCGATACTTTCATGTAAGGAAATCTTTCAGTTTTTTTTTGGAAAAGTCATGCTCATGAAATGGTACTCATGCTTTTTTCTATTTCAATTTATTTTTTGTTAAATGTGGCAACTTTGTATAATTGTTTTATATTTTTCTTTGGTTTGGAATTTTATTAGACAAAATTTATGTCTAAAGAAGTTCGAGAATAAGTCCATGGACTATTGAAATCAATTCCTATTCCCAGCCAAACTCCTACAAATTCAATTGATTTGTTAAAAAATGTGAAAACCTTGTACAAAATTCAAGTTTTTTCTTGGCTCGACACTTATCAGTCCTTCTATTTTGTACTGAGAAAACTTTAATTTTTTTCTTGAAAAAAAAAAAAAAAAAAAAAAAACTTTTAGAAATACAATCCTTTTGCACCCATTTTCCCCCGGGCCATCTATATATAACACCCACATTTTAACCCAAAGGAATATTTTATATATTTGTTGTTTATGATCCGAATTCAAACAATCATGCGCGATTCTCAACAATACCAAACACATGCCGCCTGCAGGAAAACCGCATCGAAAAAAGAAAAAAATCGGGGGCAAATCACATGGAAAGCACACCCATGCAGGCGGACAGGAACGCACACACACACTCACCCACACATCAATGGATAGCTGCCTGGATGACAGGCCTCAAAAGTAGAGCTTTCACTTTACCTACCCACACACGCACATAGTCTCACATGCTCACCCATGGCCCGAGACATTGGCCAAGCTCATTTACCTCCACCCAGCCATCCAAACTGCACTCAGGCGGGCAGGCAGGCCGAGGCACATAACAACAAGTTCAAGGTTTTGACGTCACTATGTTGTGCGCTGAGCTGCAAAAAAATGCACTTACCGGTTGGCTTAAATGTGCGGCATGTGTATGACAATGTGTGTGTGAGAAAGAGGGGGTCGGGGTATCTGTGTGTGTTTGGAGATGGTTCGTTGTTTTGTGTTTGCTTGCATCAATAATGAACATCGTTAAAATGCAATGACAGCAGCAACAACAATCCCAACAAGAATTTTATCCAAAAGATACCATAAAACAGGGTTACCATTTTGCAAAGAAATTGAAGAAATTGGGGATTACTTTTGTGAAATTCTTGGAGTGAAATTTTAGAAAACCCAACCATGAAGGTTGCAGTTTGAGTGTGATCGTTCGGAACAGATATTGTTTGTGGATATTGAAGGTCCAAAAAATCCATAAATTTTGATACAACTCTGAAATTCCATCATGTGACTCAGAAGGTCCTTGAATAAAAACCATTGAAGAAACCACATTTGGTGTTCAGGAGGTCCTTGATAAAATACCTCGTTTGTGGTCCTTGAAAAAAATTTAAAAAAATCCACATTTAGGGTCAGGCGGTCCTTGATAAAATACTATTAAAAAAAAAATACATGTTTGGTGTTCAGAGGGTCCTTGAAAAAAGTTTTAAAAAATCCATGTTTGGTTTTCAGGGGGTCCTTGAAATAAGTTCCACGATTGGTGTTCAGGACGTCCTTGAAAAATACCATCCAAAACTCCAAGTTTGGTGTGCAGGAGGTAATTGAAAAAATACTATTAAAATCCATATTTGTTGTTAAGGAGGTCCTTGAAGAAATATTCTTTAAATAATCCACATTTGGTGTACCCGAGTTCCTTGAAAAATACTATTAAAAAATCTACGTTTGCAGTTCATGAGGTGTTTGAAAAAATACTATTAAAAATCCATGTCTGGTGCTCTGGAGGTCCTCGAAAAATTATTCTTTAAGAAATCCACGTAATCTGGTATGTAGGTTCTTAAAAATTATTCTTTCAAAAATCCATGTTTCCCGTACAGGAGGCCCTTGAAACAAATATCCCTCTTAAAATCCACGTTTGGAGGTCCTTGAAGAAATACTCCTACTAAAATCCACGTTCGGAAGTCCTTGAAATAATACTATTAAAAATCTATGTTTGCTGTTCAGGAGGTCCTTGAAATTATATTATTAAAAATTCCACATTTCGTGTTCAGTAGATCCAAAAAATATTCGTTTAAATAAGCCACGTCTGTGTGGCCCTTAAAAATATTCTTTAAAAATCGACATTTGGTTGTCTGGAGGTCATTGTAAAATATTCTTTGAAAAAATCCACGTTTAGTGGTCTGAAGGTCCTTGAAGAGCTCTAATGGTCCTTGAAATAAGTATTATTTAAATAGTTCAAGTCTTGAGGTTTGTTGATCCTTGAAAAAATATTCTCTTAAAAAATCCATGTTTGGTTGGAAAATAATCTTTGGGTACCATGAAAAAGTATTATTTGAGAAATTCACGTTTGTTTCATCCATCGGTGATCCGATGGCAATTTACAAAACATTCCTTAAAAATCCACGGTTGCCAGTTGGTCTTTGAAAAATATTCTTTAAAAATCCACAGTTGCCGATTGGTCTTTGAAAAATATTCTTTAAAAATCCACGTTTGGTGGTTAAGAGGTGGTTTAAATATTCTCTAAAAAACCACGCTTGGTAGTCTGGAGGTCTTTGAAAAAATATTCTTTAAAAATGAGTTGATCCTTGACGTTTGGTGTTCAGAAGGTCCTTGTAAAAATATTTTTTAAAAATCCATGCTTGGTAGTCTGGAGGTCCTTGAAAAAATGTTCTTTAAAAATTCACGTTTGGTGTTTAGGAGGTCCTTGAAAAAATATTCTTTAAAAATCCATGCTTGGTAGTCTGGAGGTCCTTGAAAAAATGTTCTATAAAAGTCCGCGTTTGGTGTTTAGGAGGTCCTTGAAAAAATATTCTTTAAAAATCCACGTTTCGTGTTTAGGAGGTCCTTGAGAATTTTTCTTTAAAAATCCATGCTTGGTAGTCTGGAGGTCCTTGAAAAAATGTTCTCTAAAAATCCACTTTGGTGTTTAGGAGGTCCTTCAAAAAATATTCTTTAAAATCCATGCTTGGTAGTCTGGAGGTCCTTGAAAAATGTTCTTTAAAAAATCCACGCTTGGTAATCTGGAAGTCCTTGAAAAATGTTGTTTAAAATTCTACGTTTGGTAGTCTGGAGGTCCTTGAATAAATATTTTTTAAAAATCCACGTATGATTGTCTGAAGGTTCTTGAAAAAATGTTCTTTAAAAATCCACGTGTGATTGTCTGAAAGTCCTTGAAAAAATATTCTTAAAAAATCCACGCTTGGTAGTCTGGCGGTCCTTGAAAAAATATTCCATAAAAAATCCACGTCTGGTGTTCAGAAGGTCCTTGAAAAATATTCTTTAAAAATCCATGCTTGGTAGTCTGGAGGTCCTTGAAAAAATGTTCTTTAAAAATCCACGCTTGGTAATCTGGAGGTCCTTGAAAATATGTTCTTTAAAAATCCACGCTTGGTAGTCTGGAGGTCCTTGAAAAAAATGTTCTTTAAAAATCCACGTTTAGTTTTTAGGAGGTCCTTGAAAAAATATTCTTTAAAAATCCATGCTTGGTAGTCTGGAGGTCCTTGAAAAAATTTTCTTTAAAATTCCACGTTTGGTAGTCTGGAGGTCCTTGAAAAAATTTTCTTTAAAATTCCACGTTTGGTAATCTGGAAGTCCTTGAAAAATGTTGTTTAAAATTCTACGTTTGGTAGTCTGGAGGTCCTTGAAAAATGTTCTTTAAAAATCCACGCTTAGTAGTCTGGAGGTCCTTGAAAAATGTTCTTTAAAAATCCACGTTTGGTAGTTTCGAGGTCCTTGAAAAAAAGTTCTTTAAAAATCCACGCTTGTAAACTGGAATTCTATAAAAAAAATTTCTTTAAAATTCCACGTTTAGTAGTCTGGAGGTCCTTGAAAAATGTTCTTTAAAAATCCACGTTTGGTAGTTTCGAGGTCCTTGAAAAAAAGTTCTTTAAAAATCCACGCTTGTAAACTGGAATTCTATAAAAAAAATTTCTTTAAAATTCCACGTTTAGTAGTCTGGAGGTGCTTGAAAAAATTTTCTTTAAAATTCCACGTTTGGTAGTCTGGAGGTCCTTGAAAAATGTTCTTTAAAAAATCCACGCTTGGTAATCTGGAAGTCCTTGAAAAATGTTGTTTAAAATTCTACGTTTGGTAGTCTGGAGGTCCTTGAAAAATGTTCTTTAAAAATCCACGCTTAGTAGTCTGGAGGTCCTTGAAAAATGTTCTTTAAAAATCCACGTTTGGTAGTCTCGAGGTCCTTGAAAAAAAGTTCTTTAAAAATCCACGCTTGTAAACTGGAATTCTATAAAAAAAAATTCTTTAAAATTCCACGTTTAGTAGTCTGGAGGTGCTTGAAAAATGTTGTTTAAAAATCCACGCTTGGTAATCTGGAGGTCCTTGAAAATATGTTCTTTAAAATATGTCCTTGAAAAAATGTTCTTTAAAAATCCACGCATAGTAGTCTGGAGGTCCTTGAATAAATATTCTATGAAAATCCACGTATGATTGTCTGAAGGTCCTTGAAAAAATATTCTTTAAAAATCCGCGCTTGGTAGTCTGGAGGTCCTTGAAAGAATGTTCTTTAAAAATCCAGGCTTAGTAGTCTGGAGGTCCTTGAAAAAAATGTTCTTTAAAAATCCACGTTTAGTTTTTAGGAGGTCCTTGAAAAAATATTCTTTAAAAATCCATGCTTGGTAGTCTGGAGGTCCTTGAAAAAAATGTTCTTTAAAAATCCACGTTTAGTTTTTAGGAGGTCCTTGAAAAAATATTCTTTAAAAATCCATGCTTGGTAGTCTGGAGGTCCTTGAAAAAATTTTCTTTAAAATTCCACGTTTGGTAGTCTGGAGGTCCTTGAAAAATGTTCTTTAAAAAATCCACGCTTGGTAATCTGGAAGTCCTTGAAAAATGTTGTTTAAAATTCTACGTTTGGTAGTCTGGAGGTCCTTGAATAAATATTTTTTAAAAATCCACGTATGATTGTCTGAAGGTTCTTGAAAAAATGTTCTTTAAAAATCCACGTGTGATTGTCTGAAAGTCCTTGAAAAAAAGTTCTTTAAAAATCCACGCTTGTAAACTGGAATTCTATTAAAAAAATTTCTTTAAAATTCCACGTTTAGTAGTCTGGAGGTGCTTGAAAAATGTTGTTTAAAAATCCATGCTTGGTAATCTGGAGGTCCTTGAAAATATGTTCTTTAAAATATGTCCTTGAAAAAATGTTCTTTAAAAATCCACGCATAGTAGTCTGGAGGTCCTTGAATAAATATTCTATGAAAATCCACGTATGATTGTCTGAAGGTCCTTGAAAAAATATTCTTTAAAAATCCGCGCTTGGTAGTCTGGAGGTCCTTGAAAGAATGTTCTTTGAAAATCCAGGCTTGGTAGTCTTGAGGTCCCAAAAAGTACTATTAAAAAACCCACGTTTGGTGTTCAGGAGGTCCTTGAAAATGTATTCCTTAAAAATTCACGCTTGGTAGTCTGGATGTCCTTGAAAAAATATTATGTAAACAATCAGCGCTTGGTGAACTTGTGGTCCTTGAAAATTTATTCTTTAAAAATCCACGTCTGTTTGGTGCTGAAAAAATATTCTTTAAAAATTCACGTCTGTTTGGTGCTGAAAAAAATATTCTTCAAAAATCCACGTCTGTTTGGTGCTGGAAAAAATATTCATTCAAAAAACCCACGTCGGTTGGGTCCTTAGAAAAATATCTTTTAAAAATCTAGGTCCGTTTGGTGCCTGTGAAAAATTCTTTAAAAAATCCTCGGCGGGTGCTGAAAAAATGATTTATAAAAATCCCTGATTCAAGCTATGTTGGCCTTAAAAATAATGTTCTCACTGTGGCAACACTCTATTGAAGTTTCGCTCTTTTGGGAGAGCAGGAGAGAAAAAATATTATAATTCTCTTGCATTTCTCTGTCTTCCTTTGGCATTGTTTTTAACTTCGTATAGCTTAACTCCAGTTTTTTTTCTCCAATGGCAGGTTTCATATTTTTTCTGTGCTACCCACCGCCAAGCCCACAGCATATTTCAGATTCCGACCAACAGTCGCTGCCACTTTCATATTCTGCCAATTCCCTTATTCGTCTTTTCGATTCTCTTAGGACTTCAAATTGTAATCATACCGGTTTTCTTTGGGTGTACCCTACAGCCAGTCGATCCACTTGGGAAAAGTATCTGTTATTGCCATTCATGTTTCGATGGAATAATTAATCCACCTTGGGTTGAGAATTTTCTTTGAAGTTCCTTTGGGCAACCTTCTCTAGGTCTGAATCCTAAATGTCCCTCCCCATTGAAGTATTAAATAAAATAAGTAACTTAAAATATATCCTCCCCCCAAATATCCCAAATGACCCCAGATGTGACCTAGGAGATAGAGGTGAGGCAGGTTACTCCAATTAACCTCCATAAAAATCCAGGGAGGATACCTTAATAGTCATTATCTATTCACCCATTACAAAAAAATTGGTCGATTTGTTTATTTTCCAATAACCGACATAGGGTCATAACGAGTTTTCTTCGATTGTTATGGGAATGCGAATCGATGTGTATGTGTGTGGCGTTATGATTGGTAGCTCTAGTCTAAAAATAGTAACCGCTCATTAGAACGCATTTCCAAAAATAGACTCATAAATGCTTGGGGATTTATTTTTAGCTTGAAAACGGGTAATAATACCAAAGGCAGTCGAGAAGTTGATAGCTTCCATGGTTGAGGGCAATGGGATACTTCGATGAGAGGCAGGGAGGTGATAATGGTGTGGCCAAAGAGTTGAACAACAGGAGGTGTATCGAACAATCCAAAAAGCGAACAAAAATACCCAAGTCATGCTCAACGAGAATGGACAATGAAAAGGGAAATAGCCGAGGCACTTAAGAAGATTGTTCTCCATCAGGCACACAACACAACAGATGATGGGCAATGGAGGAGTAAACGACAATGGCCCAAGCATATGACCCTACATGGAAGGTGACAAGGGTAGGGGAACAATTGATACAATAACATTCGAAACAACAATGCTGATGAAGTGAACTAGTAAAAGCTGGCAGGCCAATAATAATCAGTTATTCCCTACCCCCAACACCCCTCCATGTTCTTTAATCGTCATCGCCAGCGTCATCATCATTTGTTACTCTTTTTTCTTCTTCCTCTTGGAGAGACAGCTCAAAACGCCGGACAAGCGAGACCAGAAAATGATAGCTGATAGCGAATAACGTTGCCATTGCTTTGGCCGTCATTATTATTGTCCACTGATTGGAGGCCATTCCACAGCGACGACGGCGACGACGCCGAAGATGGTACGCATAGCTGTCAGATGTCATCGTTGGGACTGATGTTTGTGTGTCGCCTGGTGTAGCCATTCGCTGCAGAAAATAAAAGATGGGCAAATGGGTTTAGTGAACTTCATCAAAGAAGCAGCAAAAAAAATCCCCTAGAAGAATATGAAGAAGCACAAGCTCTTAATGATAGTTATTTACTGTTGTTGTTATTATTATTGTTCTACTACAATATTCATTACATGTGTAAAATGTTTTTTTGGATTCCTTTGAGAAATGATGTTGAAATATACCATCGGGTGGAAATGAGAGAGATTTTTCATACCTTCAATACTTTTATGAAATAAGGCACTCCAGATCTTCTAGGAAAAAAATATTTTCTAGAAAGACCTGCAGGACTTCTATGAAAAAACACACGGAGGCTTCTATGAAATGCAGACATCCAGGTCTTCTCTGAAAGAACACCTTTAGGTTTTCTCTTCTATATATGAGAAGATCATAAGGTTTTCTCCTCGATATGAGAAGACTTCCAGGTCTTCTATGAAAGAAAACCTCAACCACGTCTTCTATAAGAGAATACCTGCAAGTCTTCTATGGAAGAAGTCCTCCAGGTCTTCTATAAAAGAAGATCTCCATGTCTTCTGTAAAAGAAGATCTCCAGGTTTTCTGTAAAAGTCTTTAAGAGAAGAACTCGAGATCTTCTATAAGAGAAGATATCCAGGTCTTCTATGAAGGAAGACCTCCAGGTCTTCTATGAAAGAAGACCTCCACGTCTTCTATGAAAGAAGACCTCCACGTCTTCTATGAAAGAAAATCTTCAGATCTTATATGAACGATGGCTTCCAGGTCTTCTATGAAAGAAGACCTCCAGGACTTCTATGAAAGAAGACCTTTAGGTATTTTTTGAGGAGATCTCCAGGACTTCTATGAAAGAAGACCTTTAGGTATTTTTTTTGAGGAGGAGCCCTCCAAAACTTCTGCGAAAGAAGATCTTCAAATCTTATATGAACTATGACTTCCAGGTCTTCTATGAACGAAAACCTCCAGAACTTCTATGAAAGAAGACTTCCACCAGGTCTTCTATGAAAGAAGAACTCCACCAGGTCTTCTCTTATAATAGATCTGGAGGTCTTATATTTAAGAATAATTCCAGGTCTTCTATAAAGGAAGACCTCTAGGTCTCCGATGAAAAAAGATCTCCAGGTCTTCTATGAAAGAAGACCTCCAAGTCTTCTATGAAAGAAGACCTCCAGGTCTTCTATGAAAGAAGACCTCCAGGTCTTCTATGAAAGAATACCTCCAGGTCTTCTATGATAGAAGACCTCCAGGTCTTGTATGAAAGAAGACCTCCAGATCCAGGTCTTCTATGAAAGAAGATATTCAGATCTTATATGAACTTCTATGAAAGAAGACCTCCAGACCTGGAGGTCTTCTATTTAAGAATACCTCCAGATCTTCTATAAAAGAAGACCACCAGGTCTTCTACGAAAGAGAAACTTCAGGTCTTCTATGAATAAAGACCTCCAGGACTTCTATGAAAGAATACCTCCAGGTCTTCTATGAAAGAAGACCTTTAGGTCTTTTTGAGGAGATCTCCAGGTCTGCCTTTGAGGAGACCTCCAGGTCTTCTTTGAGGAGACCTTCAGGTCTTCTATGAAAGAAGATCTTCAGATCTTATATGAACGATGACCTCCAGGTCTCCTATGAACGAAGACTTCCGGAACTTCTATGAAAGGAGACTTCCACCAGGTCTTCTATGAAGGAAGACCTCCACCAGGCCTTCTCTCAAAGAAGACCTGGAGGACTTCTATTTAAGAATACCTCCAGATCTTCTATAAAAGAAGACCTTCAGGTCTTCGATGAAGGAAGACCTCCAGGTCTTATATGAGGGAAGACCTCCATGTTTTCTATGAAAGTACAGGTCTACTATGAAGAAAACGTTTGGTTATAGATAAACAGGGTGAGATAAAAAAACTGCAACAAAGTTAAAAGTCAAAGTCAATATCGGAAATAGCATCAAATTTTAGAAGTTCAGATTTGTTCGAATTGGTCACCTTTGGCACGAATTATGGCCTTCAAACGGCCAATGAAACCGTCACACGCTCCCCAAATGTTGCTTTGCGGTCTTTTGGCCCATTCCCGGCGAAGCGCTTGCTTGAGGTGATCGCAACTTTGGTATTTTTTTAGTGCCAACCTTGCTTTCCAAAATACTCCACACACAATGGTCCAACGGGTTGGTATTCGGAGATTGTGGTGGCTATTGTGCTCTGGAAATGAAGCGAGGAACCTCATTGTGTAACCATTCTTGGTTGGCGCGTGCTGAGTGCTTGGTGCTGAGTCCTGTTGGAAAGTCCAAGGTCTGCGGCCAAACTGTTTACGTGCCCAAGGCTTTAAAACATCCTCTAGAGTATTTTCGCGTAATATTCGGCATTTATTCTGATGCCACGATCGATTAATACGAACGAAGAGCTACCATCGACTGTTATGACGGCCCATACCATCCCATGGCCGGCGCTTGAGTTCTGGTGGCCAACTGAATGTGCACATTTTCAGCTGACCTCTTTAGCAAGTAGACACCATCATTTTGTTTGTTTACAAACTGCTGGACAACGAATGTTTTCTTATCGGAGATCGGAGAAAACCAAATTCGGCATTTCACCACTTTCGGCCAAGCGAAGCAACTCTTTAGCTTTTTTGAGTCTATTTTCTTTCCGTTGCAGTGTAAGTTCTTGCACTTTTTGGAATTTCAATGGCTTTACCCCGAGGTCATTTTTCAATATTTCCCGAATGGAATATTGCGATATGTTCAGCTCACGAGCCATTTTTCGGCCACTGCGACGTGGGTTTCGATCAAGTCGCTTCTTTACTTTTCGAACCATTTCTGCTGATGTTGCTGTTTTCTTCCGCCCACTTCCTTGACGTCGGTCGGGCTACGCTACCAGTACCACGGTAACGAGCGATGTTATGAGACCCAAAAGATTTATTCACATTTAAATGCTGGAGTGCTTTAACGATATCCACTTGTTGTTTTTTAGCCAAATATAAAGATATCAGGCAATCAGGCTTGAATTCCATCGCGAAAAACTTTTTTCTGGAAAATTCTCATCAAAATCCGTTGGTACTCTTGTAAACAATATAATGAGCTGTCACTGGAATAATTTTAACAGCTGTCGGACGAGTGGCTTAGAAATGACAGCAGTCGGTCTGAAGTTGGTTGCAGTTTTTTCATCTCACCCTGTATATCTAGATCCCCTCTTCTTATAGCAGAGCCACAGGTCTTCTCATTTATATAAAAGTTATATATAATTTTAATGACTTTGTTATTTATCCAAATATAGTGTTCCAAAAGAAAACCTCTTTGAGATCATCACCTATGGCATCAATTAGTAAATTAATCGGATTTAAGCCTCACCCACGTGGTGTATGTGACACATGTTCACATTAGCCGTTATTACAATAATTATTTCAGTTAATTGTTTTATAAATGCCGGATATGAAAATATCGACGTTGTCCCCGACCATCATCAGATTTATATTTGAATTTTCAAAAATAGTAATTGTTCCAATTATTTTTAGACCAGCTGTGTAAGGGTCACTGGCGAAGAGGAAATAAATACCTGACCAATTCAAATGACATGCCATTATCGGGGCAATCAAATATAAATACCAAACCTTCTGGAAACAATTAATGAGGCCCCTATTAAATGTGACAACGTAATCATAGGAAAATATTTCCCTACATGGAGTCAAGGACAAGGACGATGAGCAGGAAATGATTTGAATGAGTGAAACCACTTAAAGGCTATTAGATTTGTTGTTTTGAAGGGCTGGCGTATGGGAAATGTAAAAGCATTTTATGAAGAGAGTTCAGTTGTTCCGGAAAAGAAAATTGTACTTCAGGAACAAATGAGGGCTGTCATAACGGAATAATGTGGCAGTTGATGTTGAATTCTAGGGAAAATTTTATGATTATCCGTAATTAATATCGGTTCCCCATTGGGGTACCCTGTTTCATCTGACGTCCATCCATCCATCCATCCATCCATCCATTAGATCACTGTTAAACTTTCAATTTTTATTCACCACATTCTAAATGGGGTTCAATCATTATGTTGTCTTCATTTTGTTGTTGTTGTTGTTTTTCTATCTCCACATAACTCTGACGTTTGCTGGGCTAATAATAGTTCCAGTACCACGAAAAAACAACAAAAACAAATAACACATGTTGATAATCGTTTCGCTTAAATGTCTTACCTTGACCATCATTTATCAACTCCGATGACAACAATGGCTGTCAAATTCAAAATCGCCACAACCACAACTCTGGTTGGGCTCCCATCTCATGGTAGCTCCACTGCTGGTGGTGATGGTGGCTATGATGATGACGTCGTTAACCATCAAATGTTATTATTTGTTTAGGTATTGAAATGAGTATTAACAATTTGTTTATACCACGAATGGATAATTTACATAGAATGAATTGAGAATTTTTGAAAAATGTTTGAAATTCATTATTTACAGGGTGAGATGAAAAAACTGCAACCAACTGCAGAATGCTGTCATTTCTAAGCCACTAGTCCGATAGGTGTTAAAATTATTCCAGTGACAGCTCAGTACATTGTTTACAAGAGTACCAACGGATTTTGGTGAGAATATTCCGGAAAAAAGTTATTCGCGAAGGAATTCAAGCGTGATAGCGTGATTTCTTTATACTTAGCTGGAGAACCACAAGTGGCTATCGTTAGAGCACTCCAGCATTTAAAAGTGAATAAATCTTTTGGGTCTCGTACCATTGCTCGTTAACGTGATACTGCTACTGGTAGCGTAGCCCGACGTCAAGAAAGTGAAAGTGGAAGGAAGAAAACAGAAACATCTGCAGAAATGCTTCGAAAAGTAAAAAAGTGACTTGATCGAAACCCACGAAAAATGGCTCGTGAGGTGAGCTGAACATATCGTAATATTCCATTCCGCAAATATTGAAAAATGAGCTCGGGGTAAAGCCATTGAAATTCCAAGAAGTGCAAAAACTTACACCGCAACAAAAAGACAATATACTCAAAAGAGTTGTTTCTCTTGGCCGAAAGTGGTGAACTGCCGAATTTAGCTTTCTCTCTCTCCGATGAGAAAACATTCGTAGTCCACGAGTTTGTAAACAAGCAAAATGATGGTGTTTACTTGCCAAAGAGGTCAGAGGTTGGCCACCAGAACTCAAGCGCCGGCCAGGGTGATGGTGTGGGCCGCCATAACAGCCGATGATCGCTCTCCGCTCGTTAAACGTTATTAATCGACCGTGGCATCAGAATAAATGCCGAATATTATCGCGAAAATATTCTGGAGGGTGTATTAAAGCCTTGGGCACGCAAACATTTTGGCCGCAGATCTTGGACATGACAACAGTACGGATCGCACTCAGCTCGCGCCACCCAAGAATGGTTACAAAATGAGGTTCCTCGCTTCATTTCCAGCATACACTTGGCACCAAAATCTCCGGATACCAATCCGGTTGGTTGGCACTAAAAAATACCAAAGTGTCGATCACATCAAGCAAGCGCTTCGCTGGGAATGGATCAAAATACCACAGAGCAACATTTTGGCAGCGTGTGACGGTGTCATTGGCCGTTGGGAGGCCATAATTCGTGCCAAAGGTGACCAATACAGACAAATCTAAACTTATTCTAAAATTTGAAGCTATTTCCGATATTTTTTGCTTTGATTTAATTAAATTAAAAAAAAAAAAAATGTAAAAATTATGGCGTTTGACTTTGTTGCAGTTTTTTTTATCTCAGCCTGTATTTGTATACGTAACATTACTATTTGCAAGGGTTATAGATTCGATATTAGAAGATCAAGATCTAAAGTTCTCTAATTTACAAGAGAGAACAGGTTGTTTCAGTAGAAGGGCTCTAGGTTTTCTTCATAGAAGAGCTCGAGGTCTTCTCCATAGAAGAGCTCGAGGTCTTCTCCATAGAAGAGCTCTAGGTCTTCGCCATAGAAGAGCTCTAGGTCTTCGCCATAGAAGAGCTCTAGGTCTTCGCCATAGAAGAACTCTAGGCCTTCGCCATAGAAGACGAGCTCTAGGCCTTCGCCATAGAAGACGAGCTCTAGGCCTTCGCCATAGAAGAGCTCTTGGCCTTCACCATAGAAGAGCTCTAGGCCTTCGCCATAGAAGACGAGCTCTAGGCCTTCGCCATAGAAGACGAGCTCTAGGTCTTCGCCATAGAAGAGCTCTAGGTCTTCGTCATAGAAGAGCTCTAGGTTTTCGTCATAGAAGAGCTCTAGGTTTTCGCCATAGAAGATCTCTAGGTCTTCGCCATAGAAGTGCTCTAGGGCTTCGCCATAGAGGAGCTCGAGGTCTTGGCTCCCTGCAGGTTTTTTCCATAGAAGAGCTGCAGGTCGTCTCCATAGCAGAGCTGCAGGTCTTCTCCATAGCAGAGCTGCAGGTCTCCTCCATAGCAGAGCTGCAGGTCTTCTCCATAGAATAGCTCGCGGTCTTCTTCATAGAAAAGCTCGCGGTCTTCTTCATAGAAGAGCTCGCGATCTTCTTCATAGAAGAGCTCGCGATCTTCTTCAAAGAAAACGAGTTTAAGGTCTTCTTCATAGAAAAAGAATTTAATGTTTTCGCCATAGAAGAGCTTCTTTATATAAAACAGCCTTAAAATCTTCTCCATAGAAAACGAGTTTAAGGTCTTTGCCACAGAAGAGCTCTTTGCCACAGAAGAGCTCTAGAGATCTATGGGCAAATAGGTTTTCTTATATACGAAAAATCACATGGAAAGCTCTAAAGAACCATATCAACAGCCCATTTCTCATGTTCCTCACTCATCTCCCGCGCCACATCATTTGAGCTATTTAATCGATTGCGAATTAAGAAAGCATGCCAGTGATAAACAGTTGTGTAAAGTTGAGCTAATTATTCGCAACGAAACAATATTTCAACAAACATTGCCAGCAGCAGTAACGAAGCAATAATCACCCAGCTGCTCGCTCTGCTCACCTGTACGCCATCCGAACTTCAAATCATGCTTGGGGAGTTCACATGTCATAGCTGCTGCTGCTGGTGCTGTTTAACTGCTGGTCCGTTAAATCGCCGTCTAACACCCATCATCGTCATCCATTATCAATTTTAAGCGTCACGATTATTTTCCGCTGTCAAATAGAACACGACAAGAGCTTATCATTTGGACAGAGCAGCGAAAACGTTGTTGGTGTTGCTGATGAAAGCGGCGACGATGATGATGATGATGTCATTAGAACCCTCTGCGATCACAAAGTTCGAAAAAAAAGAAATCTTTACTCTCCACCGGACATTAAAGCTAAGCCACAGATATGGCATAGCTGCTGGCATTTTGCTATTCCGAGCTGAAGTCAATTTAAATCAGAAGTTATCATTTATTGGCACTTAGTGGCAGGGGGAGGGGGTTACTACAACATAACGTTGTCAAATGTTATGGCTTGTACAATATTGGCATATGGAGATCTCACCCCTACCCCTTCGCCATTTGGTGAGGTATTTAAGGTATGGGAGAGCTTGTAATTGTTTTTTTTTTTTTTTTTTTTTTGAAAGTTACAAACGTGGCCTGAGGCCCTATGTTCTTCGAATAGTTAAGAATGAATGGTTTGTAATTGTAGGTTTGAGGAAACCGATGAGCTTTAAGTACTTATGTCTAGACGCAAATAATTTACACGAAATGGCGAAACCGTTTAATGAGGATGAGTTAATCTGCTAAACTATGCCCTAATGGGTCCATCTACATTTTTTTAGAAAAAAAAAGAAAATAAAATAATAATTTGTTTTCTTTGAGCGTTTTGTTTTTCAAAATCTTGAGCCGCATGTGGGGGAGGTATCAGAAGAAATGGTCCGATCTCTACCATCTTTATAACAGCTCTTGTGTTGATAGAAATATTGAGATGTGTTAAGTCTGAATGAAATCGGATGTTAATTTCGCGTTTTATGAGCTTCATGGATATTCTTTGTGGGGAAGACACCAGTAGGAGTGGACCGATATAGCCCATTTTCGCACTAGACCATGGGTTAAT
This sequence comes from Musca domestica, assembly GCF_030504385.1. Lineage (NCBI taxonomy): Eukaryota > Metazoa > Arthropoda > Insecta > Diptera > Muscidae > Musca > Musca domestica. The sequence continues at coordinate 1,791,850 of NW_026712315.1, read as the reverse complement.
AAAAATATTGTGATGTGTGTAATTTGAAGAGGACCAGATGCTTATTTCGGATTTTATGATCGTTTTGGTTATTCAAAACTTTGACCCTTTGTAGGGGAGGTTCCAAAAGGAATGGTCCGATCTCAACCATCTTTATAGCACATCTGGTATTGATAGAAATATTAAGATTGGTACATAGGATGTTAAATTCGCAAAGAAAATCGGATGTTAAATTCACGTTTTATGAGTTTCATGGATATTCAAAATTTTGACCCTTTGTGGGAGAGGTAAGTTCCAGAAGGAGTGGACCCATATATCCCATCTTCACAGCAAATCTTGTGTTAGTAGAAATAATGGGATGTGTGAAATATGAAGAGAACCGGATGCTTATTTCGGATTTTATAATCGTTTTGGATATTCAAAACTTTGAACCTTTGTGGGGGAGGTACCAGAAGGGATGGTCCGATCTCTACCATATTTATAACAGATCTTCTGTTGATAGACATATTAAGATGTCCAAAGTCTGATTGGAAGCGGATGTTAATTTCGGGTTTTGTGAACTTCATGGATATTCAAAATTTCGACCCTTTTTGGGGGAGGTACCAGAAGCAGTGAACCGATATTGCCCATCTCCGATCTATGTTTGACAATAATATTACAATGTATCAAATTTGGATCCTTCGAGAGTTATCGTGCGCACCAGCCAGCCAGACAGACGGACGGTTCTAGATCGATGGAGCTGAGTCCTGTTGGAGTCTCCAAGGTCTGCGGCCAAAATATTTGCGTGCCCAAGGCTTTAATACACCCTCCAGAATATATTCGCGATAATATTCGGCATTTATTCTGATGCTATGGTCGATGAATACGAGCGGAGAGCGACCATCAGCTGTTATGGCGACCCACACCATCACCATGGCCGGCATTTGAGTTCTAGTGGCCAACCGAAGGTGCACATTTTCAGCTGACATCTTTGGCAGGTAAACAGGATCATTTTGTTTGTTTACAAACTCGTGGACAACGAATGTTTTCTCATCGGAGAAAAGCAAATTCGGCAGTTCACCTCTTTCGGCCAAGCGAAGAAACTCTTTATCTCTTTTGAGTCTATTTTCTTTCTGTTGCTGTGTAAGTTCTTGCACTTTTTAGAATTTCAATGTCTTTACCCCGAGCTCATGTTTCAATATTTGCCGAATGGAATATTGCGTTATGTTCAGCCCATGAGCCATTTTTCGGCCACTGCGACGCGGGTTTCGATCAAGTCGCTTCTTTTCTTTTCGAACCATTTCTGCTGATGTTACTGTTTTCTTCCGTCCACTTGTTTGACGTAGGGTTACGTTACCAGTCACCAATCACGGTAACGAGCGATGATACGAGACACAAACTATTTATTCACATTTAAATGCTGGAGTGCTCTAACGATAGCCACTTGAGGTTCTCCAGCCAAATATAAAGAAATCACTATCCATCACGAATAATTTTTTTTCTGGAAAATTCTCACCAAAACGCTTTGGTACACTTGTAAACCATATAATGAGCTGTCACTGGAATAATTTTAACAGCTGTCGAATGAGTGGCTTAGAAGTGACAGCAGTTTGAAGTTGGTTGCAGTTTTTTCCTCTCACTCTGTACTTATAGGTCTTCTACCAGTCTAAGACTTTTACCGCATAAGATTCTTCTATTAAGATTTTTGTTTATTCTTTAGGCTACTAAATCTGCAGCTATCAATAAAATATTTTTAACTTTATTTTGTTTTCTTTTTCTAGGTGAAAAATTACGCTGATGTTGGTGAGTAAAGGAAATTTTTTTTTAGTTTTCTCATTTTTTTTTAAATTAATTAATTTCGATTTTTTCATAAGAATTCCAAGAAAAAATCAATTTAATTTTCCTAGGTTTTCTGAATTGCAATTTTGTTGTTAATTATTTGAATCTAATCATTTGTTCATGCTCATAACTTGAATTTAATGTTAATTTACGGACATTAGAAACAAATGCATTGACTTGGCCGTAGGTTTGTTTTTCAATACGCCATAAACACCGGTGCGACACTCACACACTGACGCACACACATGAATTTGCCCATTCCATCATGTGTTTATTTACAAACTTCTGGTTTGAAAATAGCAAAAAAAAAAATTGAGCGAAATTCAAAAGATAAAAAATAATAAAAAAATTGAATATTTGTGAGAACTTAACAAACAACGTGTTGACTTCCAATATCGTGACGTGCCATTAGGTCTTGTTGGTTTCTATGACTGTTTGTCTGTCTACTCAGCTGGCTGTTTGTCTAACTGGGTAAATGTATGTCTGTATCACTTTTAGAGATCAATAAATATTATTTATTAGCTGTTGCTGCTGCACCAGCGGAGAAACTGAAACGATGACGTCGATATTGAATTGGCAACGGAAATAAAAGGCAAAGATTGTTGGCGATTGAATTGGATGAGAGAGCGAGTTGGAAGGGGGATGCTGGGGGTACGAGTGTGGAGATTAGTGATAATAATATGTTATGAAATTGAATAATTATTTATTGGGAATTGTTGATGATCTATTGTTTTTTTTTTTTTTTGGTTTTTCGAAAAGGTCATTGTGAGGAGTCATTGCTATAATTTCCCATGGGAGAGTATTTGAATATTCCCAACGGAATGTCATGGTTTCCAATTAAAATTCTGGAGAATTTTTAAAGATTTCTTCACAGAATGAGGGTTGCTTTGTGGAATTTTAGGAGTTTGTTTAAAGGACTCATAGAGATGGTGGGTATATTATAGAATATTTTTTCATGAAGCACCAAATCGCCAAACGTGTATTTTTTAAATGGCAATTTTTTTCAAGGACATTTTGAGTCATCAACTTGGATTTTTTGAAGAATATTTTTCCAAGGACCTTCTGAGTCATCAGGAGTGTGGATTTCTTTAAAGAATACTTTTTAGAGTCAATCAACGTGGATTTTTTGAAGAATATTTTTCCAAGGACCTTCTGAGTCACCAGGAGTGTGGATTTCTTTGAAGAATACTTTTTTAAAGACTTCTGCGTAATCAACTTGACATTCTGAATTCTCAGCATGGAATTTTTAAAGAATATTTCTTCAAGGACCAACAGATCCTCAAATATGGATTTTTAAAAAACATTTTCCAAGGATTTCCCGTTTAAAAAAAAAAAAAAATATTTTTCAAATACTTCAAGATCATCAAAGGTGGATTTTTTAAATAACATTCTTCCAAGACCGTTCTTAGGTTAGATCGTGGATTTTAAAGAATATGTTTTAGAGACATACAGCGGTTATTTAAGGAATATTTTTTCAGGGACCTGCTCGACCGTCAAGTCATTCTTTCAAAGCCAGGTTTTTCCAAGATCCTCTTAATTGTTTTCAGGACGATTTTCAAAGGACTAACAACGTGTTTTTTTGGAGGACTTCTAAATCATCTGGAGAGTGGTTTTCTTTAAAGAATACTTTTTCAAAGACTTCGGCGTCATTAACTTGACATTCTGCATTCCCACCATGGATTTTTAAAGAATATTTCTTCAAGGACCAACAGATCCTTAAGTGTGGATTTTTAAAGAATATTTTTCAAGAATTTCCCGGGATTTAAAAACACATTTTTCAAATACTTCAAGATCACCAAAGGTGGATTTTTTAAATAACATTCTTCCAAGACCTTTCTTAGGTAAGATCGTGGATTTTAAAGAATATGTTATAGAGACATTCAGCGGTTGTTTAAGGAATATTTTTTCAGGGACCTGCTTAACCGTCAAGCCAATATTCTTTCAAAACCGGGACTACTTTTTTCGATTTTTACAAAATCCTCTCAATTGTTTTTAAGACGATTTTCAAAGGTCTATCAACGTGAATTTTTTGGAGGACTTCTCAATGTTTTTTTTTTAAGTTTTTGGAACGATAACTCAAGGACTGTGAACCAGCCTATTTTAAGGATTTTTTTCGGATTTAAACTTATTTAGGAGGACTCTTTAAGGAATTTTTTCAAGGACTTTTGGTGCTATAATAGCAGATTAAACAAAAAAATATTTTTGAAATATTTCCTGATCACCAAAGGTAGATTTTTCATAAAACATTTTCTCAAAGCTCTCTTGAGCCAAAATCGTGGATTAAAAAAAAATATGTTTTTAAGGGCATTCAGTGGATGTTAAAGGAAAATTTTTTAGAGATCTTCTTAGTCATCAAACCAAAGAATATTCTTTCAAACCCAAGAACTATTAACTCGATTTGTATTGATTTTTACAAGGTCCTCTCAATGATTTTTAAAAGACCATCAACGTGATTGTTTTAAGATTTTTTAGGGGGTTTACAGGGGATTCTTTAAAGGACTTCCTAATGTTATTTTTTAAGTTTTTAGGACAACCTGCATATTTTAAGGATTTTTTGGGATTTAAACATTTTAGGAGGACTCCGTAGGGAATGGTTTTTTTTAATGAGTTCCCGTGCTATAATAACAGATTTAAAAAAAATGTTTTTCAAATACTTCCAGATCACCAAAGGTAGATTTTTTATAAAACATTTTCCCGAAACCCTCCTGAGCCAAAATCGTGACTTTAAAAAAAATATGTTTTAAGGGAAATTCAGCGGACGTTAAAGGAATATTTTTTTTAGGAATCAATCCAAAGAATATTCTTTCAAAACCAAGAACTATCAACGCGATTTTGTATTGATTTTTACAAGGTCCTCTCAATGGTTTTTAGGACGATTTTCAAGGGACAATCAACGTGAATTTTTTTTAAAGATTTTTAGAAGGGCTTACAAGGGATTTTTTAAAGAATGTTCGGAGGACTTCTGTATGATTCTTTTTAAAGTTTTTAGGACGACAACTCAAGGCCTATCAACCTGGGTTTTTAAGGATTTTTAGGAGGACTCCTCGAAAGCAATCAACAAGGATTCTAAAAAACTTTTCCAGGACATTCAACGTGGATTTTTTGAAGATGTTTGAAGAAAATCTTAGGAGCTGATTTTTGAAGGACTCTTTAAGGGCCATAAACGTGTATTTTTAAAGACTTCAGGAGGAGCCCTCAAGGACCATCAACGTGGATTTTTAAGGACTTCTTGGAGATGCTCTCAACAATGATTTTTAGAAGGATTCTTTAAGGGCCATAAACGAGTATTTTTTAAAGACTTCTAGGAGGAGCGCTCAAGGACCATCCATGGAATTTTTAAGGACTTCTTGGAGATGCTCTCAACAATCATAAACCTGGATTTTTAAAGACTTCTAGGAGGAGCCCTTAAGGACCATAAACTTGCATTTTTTGACGATTATCGTTGGAGAAAACCACAGAGATTTTTAAATATTTGTAGGAGGACATCTCAGAGACAAAAAAAACATGAATTTCTAAGACTTTAAAGACGACTACTCAAGGACATAAACGTGGGCTGTTTAAAGATGTTTTGAAGACAACCTCAAGGATTTTTGAAGGATGTTTTGGAGAACTATCCAAGGACTAACAATGTGGATTTTTAAAGGGTGGTAGGAGGACTTCTCAAGTATTATTAAAGTGATTTTTGTAAAGATTTTAAGGAGAATTTTTCAAGGATTACAAATGTGATTTTTGTAAAGATACAAAGATCACTTAAGGACTATCAACGTGGATGTATTAAAGATTTTTAGAAGGGGACTATAAACATGTTTTTTTAATATTTTTAGGAGGACAACATGGAATGGATTTTTTTTAAGATTTTTATGAGGACTTATCATGGACTATAAACGAGTTTTTTAAAAAATTTTGGGTGGATTCTTCAAGAATTTTAAACGTGTGTTTTTTTAAATCATCAGGAGGATAACTCAAGGACTAAATCATAGATTTTTAAATATTTCTAGGATGAATTTTTTAAGTATGACTTTTTTATGAGAACTAATCAAAGCCTCTAAACGCAGATTTTTCAAGATTTTTAGAAGGACTACTCAATCATTATGAATACTGTTTTTTCTCCGATTTTAAGGAAGACTAATCAATGGCTAGGAACAGGCATTCAGGAGTGCTCTTCGACTCAGAGAACTAAACGAATGGCGCAGTCAGCTCTTTGGACGTTCTGCGATTCTAAGACGTGTAAGGAATGTGGGAGTGGTAGCCAATACAAGTGACTCTATTTCACCACGGTTGAGCTTTGACCCCCCATTGACATACACATACCTAACAGAGACGCCTGGGCCCATAACAACCCACCTTTACGCGGCATAGCTGTTTATACCGACGGTTCAAATAGGGATTGTGGAACGAGAGCTGGTGTTTTCTGTGTTACCCTTAATGTTCGTGAATCCTACAAGCTTGGAAACGACTGTATCGTATTTCAGGCGGAAATCTTTGTGGTCAAAAACGCTACAGACCTGCTGGTCACGAGGAATACTGAGGTTAGCGGTCCGGTGAATATACATATGTCGATAGTCGGGCGGCACTGAAGGCCTTAAATTCCTATACCATTAAGTCTAGGGCTGTTTTGAACTGCAGAATAACCTTGGAAAACACTGGGTTGTCCATCAAGCTCTGTTGGGTTCCTGGTCACTATAACATCCCAGGTAATGAGACTGCAGACGAATTGGCCAGGCTAGGATCCGAATCAACCACTATTGAAGTAGATAACTCGGTTAATCCACCACTGTGCCACTTCTTATAGGTTATTCGCAGACATTGCTCTGAGAGAATCCAACAAAAATGGCTGGACGAAATGGGTTGCACCATCTCCAAAAGAATCTGGCCCACATTCTCGGAGAAGAGAACAAAGTCGCTACTGACATTGTCGAAACCTGATCTAAAGCTTGTGGTGGGTATCATCAGAGGGTGACTGTAAGGTGAGGGCAATGACCTCAAAATGGTATAACGACGACATTGACTACTGTAGGATCTGCCAAGATGAAAAAGAAATTGAGACATTCGAACACTTCCTCTGCCACTGCCAAGCTCTCATTAATGTGAGACACAGGCTGGTGGCGCAACTAGTCTCACATGATCTGTCTTCTTTTTCTAACACTGACCCTATAGTAATTCTTCAATTAGCCAGAAGATTCAAGTGGCTAAAGACGACACGGCAAATTCCTTAGCCGTAAATCACACTCTATAACTCTATCTTCTATGTTCATCCCATTCTATCAACCATTCCTTCCTTTTTTCTTACTATTCCTTCTAGGATGAACACAATGTACCTATAGGTCTCCGAGTGGAGCGGTTACCAAATGGTAACTACGCGTCCTTTAACCTAACCTAAATCAAAGGCTATAAACATTGTTTTTTTTTTTAAAGATTTTTAAGGTGACTACTCAAGACCTATCAACATGGATTTTAAGCAGATTTTTGGAAGGACTACCCAAGGACTATAAACGTAGACTTTAAGATTTTCAAGAGGACTAGTCACGATTTTAAACGTGTTTCTTGTAAGATTTTAAAGGCGAATTTTAAAGGACTTTAAAAGTGACTGTTTTATATATTGCAGGAACACAACTCAAGCACTATACAAGGGGATTTTAAAGGCTTTTGAGGAGCATTTTTAAAGGACTATAAACGCATATATTTTAAAGATTTTTAGGAGAAATTCTCAAGGATCAGCAACATGGATATTTTTTTGATTTTTTTAGGATGACTTCTCAGTGACTGTCAACGTGGTTTTTGGAGATTTTTTTAAAGATTTTGAGGATGACTACTCAAGGACTAGCATAGTGAATATTTTTAAAAATTTTTTTGAAAAAGACTTCAAAGATGGCTTAAGATTTTTAGGAGGATTATCAACAAAGATTTCTTTAAGATTTTTAGGAGGATTTTTGGTGTTTTTTTTTTTTTTTTTTTGAAGTGATGTTGGAATATCCCCGAATGTTTCTTAAAGATTTTGAGGAGGACTTCTCAAGGATTATTAGCTAGACTATTTCTTATAATTCTCAGAAGATGACCTCAGAGATTTTTTAAGGAGGAAATTTGAATGACTTTAATAGTAGATTTTTCAAAGGAGGATTTCTCATGGACCACAAATCTGGACTTTTCAATAATTTAAGAGGCATCCTTTAAAGGTTTCCCTTGATTTTTTTGTCATTACTTCATCATAATCACTTATTTTCCCAAGTATATTTGCCTTGAAAGATAATCGTGCATTTTTAAATTCCACCAACTTCCAAAATTATTCATACATCAATTTGGAAATCCTTGTAAAGGAAATACCAAACTTTGCCAATCCGTAATTTAATTCAAATTAATTCAATTTCCCACTTATCCTTTATGTCCAATTTTCCTTTGTATGCAAAACAAAGCAAAATAACACGGAAAACGTTTTATTATTTTTACTGCAGCGGCTAGTGAAAGTGTCAAAGTTTTGCCGTTGCTGTATTAAAAAGTTAAATGAACCGCCCCATCCCCTCTTTGCTTGCTTCTTGTCCATCATCCTTTCGTTGTGAATGTTGTGAAATGTCCTTAAAAAAAACAACTGTGTATAAATAAGTGGTAATATTGTTTATTTCCCTATCTAGAGAGAGGGGGAGAGAGAGAGTCACAAATACAGACACATTCTGAGAATTGAAAAAATAAAGAAACCGGAACTAGACAATCCATGTACATACATTTGACCTTTGCTCGCGGGATATCTTGAACTTTGTACTCTGCTGTCTAAAAAAGCGTTTGACTGGTGGACTAGGCGTGGAAAAAAAAAACACCAACGAGGATTGGGTGGAAAGGATGAAAATAAAACTTGTATTATTGGAAAACTAATTTAGAGAAATGGATTTCTATTATGGATTTTTAGTAGAACCCTTAGGCGGACTACTCAAGGTCTTAAAATAGAACTTTTATTTTTGGAAAGGTCTAAGAAAAAAGGATTTCTATCATGGTTTTTCAGTAGGAGCCTTCCAGTACCATGAATTTAATTATACCCTCAGTCAGATGGCTAGAGAGGGTATATATATCATTTGATACGATGAAAACGTGCCTAGTCGAAAAAACGGTTTTAGACCATAGGTATCTTTGGAGTAAATCCGTTTCTGGACATTTGGAATCGATCTAGCGATGTCCGTCCGTCCGTCTGTCTGTATGGCTGTTGCACACGATAACTCCCGATTTGGTCCAAACATCGTAATATTACTATAAAACTTAGATCCAGTTCGAAGGTGGGCAATATCGATCCACTCCTTCTGGTGTATCCCACACAAAAGATCGAAATTTTCAAAAAATATATTTCTGCACAGAAAGGGAAACGATAATCCGATTTTGTTCCATCTTTGCATCAGTGCTATGTCAGGTGCTAAAATGGATAATATCGGTTCACTCTATCAAGTACGTCCCCTACAAAGGGTCAACATATTGAATAATTACAACTCTTACAAAATGTGATGTAAAATTCCGATTTTCTTGAAATTTTACAAATCCCAGTACTTTTATTTATCCAAGGTCTGGTGTGAAAATGGATTATATCGGTCCACTCCTTCTTGTACCTACCCACAAAAGGTCGAAATGTAAAAAAAACAATATAGTTTCTGCACAGAAAGAGAAACGATAATCCGATTTTGCTCCAACTTTGAAAATCCTAATGTTTGCGTCATTGCTAGGTCAGGTGCTAAAATTGACAATATCGGTCCACTCTATCAAGTACCTCTCCCACAATAGATCAACGTTTTGAATAATTACAACTCTTACAAAATGTGATGTAAGATTCCGATTTTCGTCAAATTTCACACATCCTAATAATTTTATTAATCCAAGGTCTGGTGTTAAGATGGAATATATCGGTCGACTCTTTTTGGTACCTGCCCTACAAAAGGTCGAAATTTTTAATATTCATTAAGCTCATGAAACGCGAAATAAACATCCCATTCCATTTAGACTTGGCACATCTGAATATTTCTATCAACACAGGATTTGTTATAAATATGGTAGAGATCGGACCATTTCTTCTGGTACCTCCCCCATAAAGGGCCAAAGTTTTGAATAACCAAAACGTTTATAAAATTCGAAATAAGCTTCAGATTCTCTTTATATTTCTACTTGTAAAGATGGGATATATCGGTCCTCTCCTTCTGGTACCTCCCCACAAAGATTTTGAAAAACAAAACGCTCAAAGAAGGCTCTCTTCCAATTTCACGCATTCAAACATTTTTGCTAACAAAATATCTGTTGTGACGATGATATATACCTGCGAACCCCTTTGCAATATTTATATCTTATTTATTTAGGTCCGATATGAAATGGACAATATTGGTCCATTCCTTCAGAACCCACTCTATAGAGGATCAAGAGTTTGAATAATCAGAACAGAAGTCAAAATATAATTAAATAATCGAACATTGACTGAGGGTATACGTCTGTCCGCAAAACCGACCGATACTTTTTAACTTGTTTTTTATAGGTTTTAAGGACTAAAATAATGGCTGTATTAAAAAAATAAGAAAAGGGTGGTCTTCATAGGCTATAGGTTAAACAAATTTTTTCAAACCTCAAGGAAGCGTCCTGAAGCACTACAAACGTGGAGTTTTAAATAATTTTTAGGAAAAGACCTCAAGGACCATAAATGTGCACTTCTTCCTTTTGGTGGAGACCTCTTTAAGAAGGTTTGTTTCTTTCCAATCCTTTATTACCTACCCCCCATATTATTGTGAAAATTTCTATATCCCAAAATAACTCGCAGCAATGTATTGCTTACAAATGTTGCCGGTTTAAAAATATCCTCCAGCCACCATTACATATTCCACTATTACATATTCATAAAGCTCGATAGTTATACGAAGAAAACTGTCGGGAAATTTCTTAGCTCTTGTTAGTTGGTTAGTTAAAAATAAAAATAGCTAAACTAAGAAAATTATTAAAATATCCTGTGTAGCTATTTTAACTTGGCAGTTTATTGTTCTTCTTGTGCCGTGGGCACATATAAATTGTTCCTGTGTGAATTTTTGTACACAGCATGATTTATTGGCAGCTTTTGCATGTGCAATGCAACTGGACGTTTTTTTTGTTTGACCTTGGGATAAAGTATTGCACAAGCTTAACGATATCGTATACATAACGGCACAAATCATACGCACAAGTGTACTTTAATTTGAATATTGTTTTTTTTTTTAAAGGATTTTTATAGGGTTCTAAGGAGACTATATACCATTTTTGGGAGAATTCCTCAAGAGCTATAAACCTATAGCTGTAAAAATTTTAGAAGGGTTCCACAGGGAATAAAAACTTGGGCTTAAATTATTTTTATTTTTTTTTAAAGTAGATTAGGCAAGGAATGTCAGGTTTACAGTCCTTGATTAATCCTCCTAAAATAAATAAAAATTCTAATTTATAGTCCTTCAATAATATTTTTAGAAATCTTTCAAAATCTACGTCCTCCTATAAATCTTAAAAAAGTCCTGTATATAGTCCTTGAGTAGTCCTCGCAAAATCTTTTAAAAACAAGATTAAAGTCCTTGAAAAATCCTCTCAAATATCGAATTCAAGTTAATAGTCATTGAGTAGTCGTCTCAAAATTGTTTAAAAATGCACGTCAATAGTCCTTGATTAGTCCTCCTAAAATATAAAAGAAGTCCTGATTTATAGTCCTTAAATAATATTTCTAGGAATATTTCACAAATATATTTCCTCCTATAAATCTTTAAAAAACTCCTGTTTATAGACCTTGAGTAGTCCTCCCAAAATCGGTTTTAAAAGATTTTTGGGAGGACTACTCAAGGTCTATAAACAGGAGTTTTTTTTAAGATTTATAGGAGGAAATATATTTGTGAAATATTCCTAGAAAGTCCTTGAAGAATCCTCCCAAAAATCGAAGTTAATATTTATTAAGTAGTCATCCTAAAATTGTCTTAAAAATTCACGTTAATAGTCCTTGATTATTTATATTAAAAATCTATAAAAACCCTAGTTTGTAGTCTTTAAATAATCCTCTTAAGAATCTTTCTAAACCGACCTTTTGTAGTCTCGATAATCATAATATAAGCCGCTAAAAGCCATTTGTCCTACTAAAAGTCTTTAAAAAAAACCAAGTTTATAGACCTTGAATAGTCCTCCTAAAATCCTCCTAAAAATCCACGTTAATAGTCCTTCAAAAATACTTCTAAAATCTTCAAAAAAAATCCCCGCTTGAAGTCCTTCAAGAATCCTTCTCAAAATCTAAAAATCCTACGAGAAATTCGATCGACTCTTATAGTCTTGATAAGTCCACCCTAAAATCATAATAAAAGCCATTTGCCCTGCTAAAGACCATTAAAAAATCCCCGTTTATAGTCCATCAATATTCCTTCTAAAAATCTTCAAGAAAATTCACGTTTATAGTCTTTTAAGAATCCTTCTAAAAATCTTCAAATCTTTATAGTCTTTCAAGGATCCTTCTAAAAATGTAAAAGAAATCCACGTTTATAGTCCTCCAAGAATCTTCAAAAAACTCACGTTTACAGTCTTCAAGAATCCTTTTCAATATCTCCAAAAAATCTAAGTTTATAGTCCTTCTAAATATTTAAAAAAAATCAACGCTTATTGTCCTTCCAGAATCCTTCAAAAAATCTTAAGTTCGAGAATCCTTCGAGAAATTCGCGTTCAAGTTAAGTCCGCCTAAAAATCGTTAAAAAAATCCACGCTTATTAACCTTCATATGTCCTCTTAAAAATCGTTGGTAAGTCTTCACAAAACTTTAAAAACTTCACGTTTGAAGTTCTTTATGAGTCTTCCTAAAAATCTTTACAAAAAACTAAGTTAAGAGTCCATGAGAAGTTCTTCTAAAAATTTCTTAAAATCCACTAGACCTTGATAAATACTCCATAAAAGCTCTAAGAAATCCACATTAATTGTCCGTGATTAGTCCTCTAAAAATGTTTAAAATAGTCCACGTTTATTGACCTTAAATAGTCCTTACAAAAATCTTAAGAAAATTCACTTTAAAGTCCTTGATTACTATCCCAAACAACTTAAACAAATCCGCATGATTAGTCCTTGAGAAGTGATCCTAAAAATCTCTAAAAAAACCTTGATTAGTCTTCTTAAAATCATAAACATACTCCTTGATTGGTTCCCCTATTTTTTTCTACAATCCACGTTTCAAGAATTCTTCTAATAATTTAAAAGAAATCCACGATTATAATCCTTCTAAAACTTTAAAAGAATTCGACGTTTATAGTCCTTCAAGAATCCTTCTATAAATCTTCAAAAAATTCCAGTTTATAGTCCTTCAAGAATCCTTCTATAAATCTTCAAAAAATTCAAGTTTATAGTTCTTCAAGAATCCTTCTAAAATTTTAAAAAATCATCCTCGTTTATAGTCCTTCTAAAAATCTTTCAAAAATCCACGTTTATAGACCTTTAAGAATTCTTCTAGAAATCTTCAAAAAATCATCGTTTATAGTCCTTTAAGAATCCTTCTAAAAATCTTTTGAAATCCAAGTTTATAGTCCTTCCAAAAGTCTTAAAAAAACACCTTTATATTCCTTGGAGAATCCTCTAACAATCCTCGTTTATAGCCCTTGATAAGTCCACCTAAATCTTTTAAAAATGCTCGTTAAAAGTCCTTGATTAGTCCTCCTAAAAATCCTTATAAAACCCAAATTAGCAGTCCTTGAGGACGCCTTCTAAAAATTAGAAAAAGAAATTTACGTTAATTGTCCTTGAGTAGCCCTCTTCAAAATGGTTGAAAAATTTACGCCTATAATCCTTAATAAGTCCTTGAAAAGTGTTTCTAAAATATCTAAAATCTCCACTTTAATAGTCCCTGAGAGGTGCTCCTGAAAATCTTTAAAAATCCACGTTTGTAATCCTCGATTAGCCCTCAGACCTTGATAAGTCTTCCTAAAAATTTTTAAAAATCCACGTTTGTAGTCCTTGTTAAGTCTTCTTAAAAATCTTCAAAAATCCACGTTTGTAGTCCTTGATAGGCCTTCCTAAAAATCTTCAAAAATCCATGTTTATTGACCCTCATTAGTCCTGCCAAAAATTTTAAGAAGATCCACGTTTTAAGTCCTCGATCACTCCTTCCAAACATCTAGAAAAAATCCACAGTAATTAATAATAAAGTGCTCCTAGAAATTGTTGAAAAATCTGCGTTTATATTCCTTGATAAGTCCTGCTGAAAATCCTTTAATAGTCCTGGAAAAGTGCTCCTAAATATCTCTAAAAACACGTTTTTAGTCCTTCGAAAATCCTCCCAACATTTTTTAAAAAATCCACGTTTATAGTCTTTCACTAAAAAATTTGAAAATCTAGGTTTATAGTCTTTGATTGTTCCTCCTAAAAACTTTATAAAATCCTCTTTTATAGTCCTTCAAAAATTCTCCTAAAAATCCTAAAAAATCCACTCTAACCCTTGAGAAGTGTTTCTAAAAATAGTTAAGAAATCCACGGTTATAATATTTATCCCCTGGATGGTTGTTTACCACCCCACTTCGATTCGATGTATTTCGTGCATACATTTAAAAACAATTATCCTTTTGTCTATGGTTTCCTTTATACATCCTACTTTTTTGGAATAATTTTAATTAAAACCACTTTTTTTGGCATCGCAAAAATTCCATGAAAATTTAAAATATTGTTTGAAACATTATTTTACAACACGTACCATTCACCTTTACCAACATGAAAATGCCGTGATACTCACACACACAAACACCCTATAGGAGTAGGACGTATGACCGCATTATAAATTCAAAAAATGTTCGTAGGCAAAATCCAACAAACTTTAGTATTTCCGGTTTCACAGCAGAACCTTTGCCCTTGTTGAGTTTGTGTGTGTCTGTGTGCTTGGAAACATGTGTGTGTATGTGCAAATGTTCGCAGGAAAATTTATTGAATGTATTTAAGTTGTATGCACTGCATGTGCATGGCGCTTTTCTGAATTACCTGTTAAACGATTTGAATACATATATATTTTTCGCATTTCGTTAAAATGCAAAATTGAAGGAGCGTCTCTAGACGTGGTAAAGAGGGAGGCTTGTTATTTAAATAAATTATAAAAGGGATTAAAACTTAAGTCTATAATATTTGTGTATTTCATACGATATATTCGATGTTTGTAACGGTTGGCGTATTCGTTACTTTGATAATCATACGCACTGATGGTCAAATTCATACAGTCGATGTTATCTGCATCTGTAGACCTTAGTCTATGGCATCGAATTCCTCTTCCGAAGCAAATCCACAATTTGTCCTCCTAAAAATATATAAAAAAATTCACATACTATAAATCCAGGTGCTAAAAACCTGAATAATCTTCCTTAAATCTGTAAAAATAAACAAGTTCATAGTCCTTGAGTAGTCCTTTCAAAAATCTTAATTAAAACCAAGTTTATGTTCCTTTAAGGCTCCTCCTAAAAATTTTTAAACAATTTCAGCCCTATCCGTTTACCTAATGCTAATGAAAACATATGAAGTGCAACTTGGTACGTTTTGTACACCTATAGTAATATTTCCTATAACGGAAGTAAAAAATTGACGCTCATATTATACAATAATTTAACTTTTTTCACTCAATACTTAAGGTACCAAATATTTTTATACGTTTAGTACAAATTATAAGAACCAACTACTTGTCAAACTCTTACATACATAATAGTCGTGTAATCAACGCTTCGGGAGTCAATTTAAAAATCTTTAGAAAAATATTTAAGCGATTTTTGAAGTAATAAAAATCTTTAAAAATCTGTTTTTATAGTCCTTGATTAGACCTCTTAAAAAGCTTTTAAAAAACCACGCTTATTGTCCTTGATTAGACCTCTTAAAAAGCTTTTTAAAATTCACGCTTAAAAAGCTCTTAAAAATCCACGTTTGTAGTCCTTGATTAGACCTCTTAAAAGGCTTTTAAAAATCCACGCATATAGCCCTTGATATACCTCTTAAAAAGCTTTTAAAAATCCACGTTTGTAGTCCTTGATTAGACCTCTTAAAAGGGTTTTAAAAATCCACGCATATAGCCCTTGATATACCTCTAAAAAAGCTTTTAAAAATCCACGTTTGTAGTCCTTAGACCTCTTAAAAAGCTTTTGAAAATCCATGTTTATAGTCTTTCAAGGATCTTTCTAAAATTCTTAAAAAATTCACGTAAAAATCCTCTTTTATAGTCGTTCAAGGATCCTCCTGAAATTCTTAAAAAAATCCACGTTTATAGTCTTTCAAGGATCCTCCTGAAAATCTTTAAAAGTCGACGTTTACAGTCTTTCATGGATCCTCTTGAAATTCTTAAAAAATCCACGTTTATAGTCTTTCAAGGATCGTCCTAAAAATCTTTAAAAGTCGACGTTTACAGTCTTTCATGGATCCTCTTGAAATTCTTAAAAAATCCACGTTTATAGTCTTTCAAGGATCCTCCTAAAAATCTTTAAAAAATCGACGTCTACAGTCTTTCATGGATACTCTTGAAATTCTTTGAAAAATCCACGTTAATAGTCTTTTGAGGATCCTTCTGAAATTTTTTTTAAAAAATTCACGTTTATAGTTCTATAAGAATCCTATTTACAGTCCATCGAGAAACCTCCGGAAAATATCTAAAAATTTAGGCTTGTAGTCCTTTAAGAATCCCCCTAAAAACTTTAAAAAATCAACGTCCTTTAAGAATACTCGTAAAAATCTCTAAAAATACTAAAAATCTCCAAAGAATCTTTTAAAAATCCATGTTTATAGTCCTTAACTAGTCCTCCTAAAAATCTGGAAAAGGATGCATATATAGCTCTGAAAGGATCCTCCAAAAAATCTTAAATTCCATGTTTATAGTCCTTTAAGAAACCCATAACCTGTAACCCTTTTTAATACTCCTAAATTAGTCTTCTTAAAAATCTTTAAAAAGTCCTCTTTTATAGTCTTTCAAGAACCTTCCTAAAATTTATTTAAAAACCCACGTCTACAGCCCTTGAGGATCCTCTAATAATTTTCAACAAATCCTTAGTCTTTCAAGAACCTTCCTAAAATTTATTTAAAAACCCACGTCTACAGCCCTTGAGGATCCTCTAATAATTTTCAACAAATCCTTAGGTAGTTCTCTTAAAATTCTCAAAAAAAAATCACGTTTGTAGTCCTTGGTTCTTAGTCCCTCTAAGAATCTGTAAAAAAACCTCTCTGTTCCGTCCTTGAGTTGTCCTTCTAAAGGACAGTGACGGTGATATTGAGACCACTCTTGGTATCTGGAATTGAGATATGGAGAAAGTACTGAATTGGGTATTGGGTAAAAGGATAGAGCTGGAATCCTGAAATGTGATATTGAGAACTCTCTAGGTATCTGGAATGGAAATGTGTATTTAAATTGTACGAAAAGTATTAAGTGGCACTAAATTGGGTATCGGGTGAAGGGTAAAGGGTAAAGGTGAAGACTGGAATTTCGAATTTTAATATTGAGGTCTCTGTTGGTGTCTGTGGTTGAAAAAAAGGGCCTGGTTTTGGATATGCGTACTAAATGGTACTAAATATGATAATGGGGGAAAGTACGGAGCTAAAATTCTGAAATTTGATATTAAGATCACAGTTGGAATTTGAAGCAGAGCTATGGAGATTTTTTCGAAAATGTGTACTTTAACTGTACGAAAAGTTGAAAACGCCACAAAATGTGCCATTGAAATGGAGGTGGACTTTTAATCTCGTCATGAAATGGTCTAGGTCAGATATGCAGATATGGAATCCGAACCCCGTCCTTTCGATGTGACACATTTCTGACCCCTATTTCAATGGATTTGTGTAATTTAAACCCCTGACGTTTCCCCTTTGCCACGTCCCTGGCACATCGTGACTTAAACGTCTCTTTATGACCACATTAAATATCCATAAGCCACAATCAACCACTTAAATAAAAACAATAACACCAACAACTACAAAAGCGTAGCGTAGAAAAAAATCTGCAGTAACTTGGGTACTTATCATAAATTTCAATTTCAATTTTCTTTTGCGTTTTTTTGCCGTTGTACACCCGCCCCCCCCTCCCCATCTTTTGTAATAAATGATGGAACCATGTGCAAATGAGAATGTCCAGCTGAACAGCGGTGCAACACCAAACACAGAGTCACGAGTGTGTGGCACGTTCAGTTTCGCTTTCCTTTAGCTGTAAACAAGCCTCGGCGACGGCAATAATTGTAGAAGTATCTGGCAGCAACAACGGAGATTTCATGACAAAATCTTGGCGAACACTCCTTCCTTGTGGCCAAGCCAGTTGGCGGTGTTGTTGTTGTGCGGTTGAATATCTTGAAAGGGAGTGACTGTTGACTGCTGGATTCCCATACCTTTGGACACATCGTGATTCTCACACACACACGCACACACTTGCACACCGGTGTTGTCTTGGTTATTTGGTGACGAAGTCCATTCGCTGGTTGGTTGGTGATGGTGTTGTTCTAGCCCACCTCTCCGGCTTGCCATGCTAGTTTAAGGTCATACACCGCATGTTAATTGTCATTTAACGTCAGTTGACGTCGCATTTGAAACGGATGTCCTTGAAAATGTAAAAACTTCATAAACGGCCAACGGCAGTGGCAACGGCAACGACAAGAGAAACCGAAACCAGCGACAGTGACAGCATGTGAACAGAATGAATAATAGAAAGAATATTATTTCGAAGGAATAGAGGAAAGGTCGTGGTATCTACCACCGCCATCAGCCGGGAATATTAGTTAGCGCGAAATAGAAAACACGAATAAAATTCTCAAAACTGACAGCCACAAAAACCCGAAATGACAAATTTTCCATTTTCATGTAGAGGCGGTTTTCAGGTGTTTGCTGTTGGTTTTTACCAACGACTTGAGCAGCAATTTTCTGATGAGTTAAGCCAGATTATCTGTTGGGAGGGGCAGGGAGAGGGACTCACAATGTAGAGATCATGAATGACTTGAGGTTAATTAGACGAGGCAAGGGTTCCACTGATGTGTGACACATGTGGCGAAAAGTTTGGCAAGAGGTGAATTAAAGAGTGCCAAGAAAAGTTTAATTTTGGTTATTTTTATTAATTTTTGAACAGCCGATACTTTAGAGCGTATGAGTACTGATGTTGTTTATACGCCTATGCTTGCAAAGGGGCAATTATAATCAACAAAATTAAATAAGGAGGGTACAATGGACGGTATATTAACTATCCCATTCCGTTTGAAGCTCCGCGAAATACTGCTGATAGACCCTACAAAGTATATAGATTTTAGAGACATTGTTGACCGGAATTATTTCAAATTTCGTATTTATATAAAATTTGTAATGGGTACTACAACCTATGACAGAATATTGTCTATGCAGGTCTTCGTATGGCCCTAATATAACGGCTTTAATTTAAGCGGTATTTTTGGGAATTTTTTGTAATTTTTCAAATTACCCCCAAATGGTAAAGGGTATTAAAAGTTCGGCCTGGCCGAAATTAGCTGCTTTTTTACTTGTTAAAACTATTGCTGTGAAGTCCCTGTCGACGAAAAAAGGCAAATTAGGGAAGTTTGAAAATTGTAAAAAAATGTCAAATGTTCAAGGAAAAACCCAGTTAACATTAGTTTACCAAAAAAAGTTAATTATACCCTCAGACATATGGCTAGAGAGGGTATATATCATTTTATACGGCCATATATTTATACGTGCCTCATCGAAATAACGCGTTTAGAGCCTAGGTCTCTTTGGACCAAATCCGTTTCAGGACATTTGGAGTCGATCTAGCGATATCCGTCCGTCCGTCTGTATGTCTGGCTGATGCGCCCGATAACTTCCGCAGGGAGAATCGGATTTGATCCAAACTTGGTACACTGTAATATTATTATCAAACTTAAATCGAGTTCGGAGATGGGCAACATTGGTCCACTCTCAAACAAAAAGTCAAAATTTCCAAAAAAATCTGAACAGAAAGAGAAGGGATAACCGATTTTGCTCCAACTTTTCAAATCATAATGTTTTTGTCAGTGACAGGTCAGGTGCTGAAATGAACAGTGTCGACCCATCCAATCAAGTACCTCCCCCACAAAGGGTCAAACTTTTGAATAATTATAAGTCTTATAAAAAGAGATGTAACAGCCCGATTGTCTTCAAATTATACACATTACAATATTTTTATTAAACCAAGTTCGGATGTGAAAATGGGATATATCGGCCCATTGTTTCTGGTACCTCCCCCACAAAGGGTCAACATTTGGAATACCATGGAGCTCATAAAACTCGAAATTGATCTCCGATTCCATTCAGACTTGGCACATGCCAATATTTCTGTCAGCACAAGATGTGTTATAAAGATGGTAGAGGTCAGAATATTCCTTCTGGTACCTCCCCCACATAGGGTTAAAGTTTTGAATAAACAAAACGATTATAAAATCCGAAATAAGCATCCGATTCCCTTCAAATTTGCCACATCACAATATTTTTATTAGCCTAAGATCTGCTGGGAAGATGAGATATATCGACGCACTGCTTTTGGTACCTCCCTCCCAAACGGTTAAAATTTTGAAATCATGAAGATCATAAAACGCGAAATTAACATCCGATACCATTCAGACTTGACACATGCCAATATTTCTGTCAACACAAGATGTGTTATAAAGACCCCCACAAAGGGTCAAAGTTTTGAATATCCAAAACAATTATAAAATCCGAAATAAGCATCCGATTCCCTTCAAATTTGCCACATCACAATATTTTTATTAAACCAAATTCGGATGTGAAAATGGGATATATCGGTCCACTCCTTCTGGTACCTCCCCTCCAAAAGGTCAAAATTTGGAATACCATGGAGCTCATAAAACTCGAAATTGATCTCCAATTCCATTCAGACTTGACACATGGCAATATTTCTGTCAACACAATATGTGTTATAAAGATGGTAGAGGTCGGAATATTCCTTCTGGTACCTCCCCCAAGTTTTGAATATCCAAAACGATTAAAAAATCCGAAATAAGCATGTAAATGTTCGATTTTCTTGTAATTTTTCCCATGCCGATATTTTTATCTGTATGGTATACTTCGGTTTCTTTCAGAATTTCCATTGAATTCGTTTCATCATGGAATCATTATTTTTGTTTTTAATTTTTGCAACCGATTTTCGTCTACTATACATGTTTACCGACTTTGAAATATATGTGTACATGTTTATACATTAAACACATTTTGACCGGTTTTAGGCTATTGAAATAATCAAATTCAAATGGCTATTTTTGTGTATTATTTTTTAAACATCTTTAAATTCCAAAACATGAAATTAATTTGCAATCATGTTTGTCAGTTTGTTTGCGCGCAATTAAATTCTAAAAAATCCCGTTTTTTTTCAAAACTCGACACATTTCCATAATTTTATTGACCCCTCCCGAATTGAGAAGTAGAACAAATTCGCACAAACAATTTGAATTATTTTATTAGCTAGAAATGTTAGGATGACGTTGTTGATTTTAGAAAAAATAAAACAAAAACAACTCTACCGGCATTAATACGGTGGGACAAGATTGGGGTTTTAATCCCCGGTTCTAGCTCCTGGTGCTATAAAGACAAAATTGGATCAAGTCGGAAATATTGCAAGCTCGAAATATGAAAGCTTGGGAATCATAAATCGTGGATTTTTAAAAATTAGAAGGGTCTTCGCCAACATTTGGTGATTTTTTTCTAAAGGTCTTTTTTTTTAATTCAAGGCCAAGAATAGTACATGTTTTGAAAATGATTTAAGGATTTTCTGTCTATATTAATTTTAAATTTTTGAATTTATTTTCAAGTTTTTTATTAAAAAAAAAAAAAAAAAAAACAAAATCCTAATTTTTCAAAGAATTATTAGGGACATCTTTATGCTTTGAAATAAACGTTTTATAAAAACCTCCTGCAAACAGATGTAGATTTAAAGAATTTCATGGCCAAAAATCACGTTTTTAAGTACTTTTTTTTAAACTGTGATTTTTAGGACTTTTTTTTTTTTAGTTGTGTCGGACTTATGACTTCCAAGTTATAATTTCAAAATTATTACACATATTTTTCCCGAAAAATTTAAATTTAAGGACTTTTTGTCTATATTAATTTTAAATTTTTATGAATTTATTTTCAAGTTTTTTTCTGAAAAAAAAAAACCAAAATCCTAATTTTTCAAATAATTTTTAGGGACATTTTTATGCTTTGAAATAAACGTTTTATAAAAGTCACTTGCAAACAGACGTATTCTTCAGATTTAAAGAATTTTCAAGTTGTGTCGGACTTAGGACTTCCAAGTTATAACTTTAAGATTATTACACATATTTTTCCCGAAAAATTATGGAATTTAAAAAGTTTTTTTTCCCAAAAACTTCAGGTCCAGAAAATATGGTCTTTGTTAGAACAAAACTAAGATCTTAGTCAAAAAGAAAAAAAAATTTGCTCACCAGATTTTTTATACCCTCAGCCATATGGCTACAGAGGGTATATATCATTTGATACGGCCAAAACGTGCCTAGTCGAAATAACGGTTTTAGACCCTAGGTCTCTTTGGACCAAATCCGTTTCAGAACATTTGGAGTCGATCTAGGGATGTCCGTCCGTCCGTCCGTCTGTCTGTCTGTCTGTCTGGCTGGCTGGTGCGCACGATAACTCTCGAAGGGAGTATCCGATTTGGTCCAAATTGGCTACAACGTAATATTTTTGTCAAACTTAGATCGAGTTCGGAGATGGGCAATATCGGTCCACTCCTTCTGGTACCTCCCCCACAAAAGGTCGAAATTTTCAAAAAATATATTTTTTGCACAGGAAGAGAAAGGATAATCCGAATTTGCTCCAACTTTGCAAATCCTAATATTTGCGTCAGTGCTAGGTCAGGTGTGAAAATGGGGAATATCGGTCCACTCCATCAAATACCTCCCCCACAAATGGTCAAAATTTTGAATAATTACAACTCTCATAAAATGTTATGTAAGAGTCCGATTGTCTTCAAATTTCACACATCCCAATATTTATATTAACCCAAGGTCTGGTGTTAAGATGAACAATATCGGCCCACTCCTTCTGGTACCTAACCCACAAAAGGTCGAAATTTTCAAAAAAAAAAAAACAAATTTTTTGCACAGAAAAAGAAAGGCTAATCCGAATTTGCTCCGACTTTGCGAATCCTAATATTTGCGTCAGTGCTAGGACAGGTGTGAAAATTGACAATATCGGTCCACTCCATCAAGTACCTCCCCCACAATATATTGAAATTTTGAGTACCCATGAAGCTCATAAATCGCCAAATTAACATCCGATTCCATTTAGACTTGGCACATCTGTCGAAATATTTATATCATCTTTTGGCCCATTCCTTCGGGATCTGCTCCATAGAAGGTCAAACGTTTGAATAACCTTAACACTAGTCAAAATATATTTAGATAATCGAACATAGGCTGAGGGTATATCTCTGGCGGCAATACCGACTGATACTTTTTAACTTGTTTCTTAAAAATTTTAAGGTGTATATGTCAAAAATAGTGGATTTCTTTACTTTTTCAGATCCTCCTGGAAATTAAAGGTCTCCCTGGCAAAAGTTGTTTGTTTTACAGGACTTTATGGCGAAGAATCGGGTTTTTTAGATTTTTTAATTCTTTATATTTACTCGCAAGTCGTGGACTTAAAAAAATAGCATGAATCCAAAATCTTTTGACTTAAAATCTTAGATTTTTTGAGAGCTTCCGGAAAATGAATTTTTTATACCCTCAGCCATTTGGCTAGAGAGGGTATATATCATTTGATACGGGCAAAACGTGCCTCTTTGGACCAAATCCGTTTCTTTACATTTGGAGTCGATCTAGCGATATCTGTCTGGCTGGCTGGTGCGCACGACAACTCCCGAATGGAGTATCCGATTTAATTCAAACTTGGTACATCGTAATATTATTATCAAACTTAGATCGAGTTCGGAGATGGGCAATATCGGTCCACTTCTTCTGGTACCCCCCCCCACCTTAATGTCGAAAAAAAAAACTATTTTCTGCACAAAAAGCGAAGCGATAATCCGATTTTGCTTCAACTTTGCATTAGTGCTAGGTAATGTGCGAAAATGGACAATATCGGTCTACTCCATCAAGCACCTGTCCCACAAACGGTAAAAATTTTGAATAATTTTAACTCTAATAAAATGTGATGTAAGAGTCTGATTGTCTTCAAATTACACACATCACAATATTTTTTTCTTAACCCAAGATCGGGTGTAAAGGTGGAATGTATTGGTCCACTTCTTGTGGAACCTCTCCCATAAAGGGTCTTAGTTTTGCATGCCCATGAAGCTCAGACTTGGTACATATCAATATTTCCAACAAACCAAGATCTGTTGTAAAAATGATAGATATTGGACCATTCCTACTGGCATTGTGGGGAAGGTACCAGAAGGAATGCTTCAATCTCCAAAAAGAGCTAACGTTTTCAATAACCAAACCGCTCAAAGAAAGCGAAATAAGCATCCGATTCCATTCAGACTTGGCACATCTCAAAATTTCCATCAACACAAGATCTGTTACAAAGATGGTAGATATCGAACAATTTCTTCTGGTACCTCCCCCAAAAAGATTTTGAAAAAGAAACCCCTCAAAGAAAGCGAAATAAGCATCCAATTCTCCAATTCTTTTACATATACAACCATTTTGCTGATACAAGATCTGATATATATGTGCGAGCCCCTTCTGGTAGCTCACCCACAAAGGGTCAATCTCAACCAGAAACCTGGGATGAATATGGAATTTATGATTAAATTTATGATAAAATTGGATAAAAATGTTCGATTTTCTTGTGATTTTGCCCATACCAATATTTTATCTGTATTAGATAAAACAAGTAAAAAAGCTGTAAGTTTGGCCGGGCCGAACTTTTAATACCCTCCACCATTCGGTACAAATTTGACAATTTCCAAAAAAAAAGAAAAATAAATAAAATAAAAAATAAAATCCGTTAAAAATTCTGTTAAAATCTTAAAAATATCGAATGCCTATACGACGACGTAGACCTGCATAGGCAACTTTTGTCATAAGTTATTACAATATTTAAATGCGAAACTTGAAGAAAAATCTGTTTATAATGTAGGTAAATTATCAAAATACCGAATATAGGGAGTAGCGTTATATGGGGGCTATACGAAGACGTGGACCTGCACAGACAATTATCTGGCATGGGTTGAAGTATCCATTACGAACTTCACATGCGAAATTTGGAACAATCCCTGTAAATAATGTCGCTAAAATCATCAAGATACCGAATATCGGGGTGGGGGGGGGGTATATGGGGGCTATATGAAGACGTGGACCTGCACAGATAATTTTCTGTCTCAGGCTGTAGTATCCATTACAAACTTCAAATACCAAGTTTCGAACGATTCCGTTAAATAATATCGCTAAAATCATCAAAATACCGAATATCGGGGGGTACCGTTATATGGGGGCTATACGAAGACGTGGACCTGCACAGATAATTTTCTGTCTTAGGCTGTAGTATCCATTACGAACTTCAAATGCCAAATTTGAAACAATTCCGGTGAATAATGTCGCTAAAATCATCAAAATGCCGAATATCGGGAGGTACCGTTATATGGGGGCTATATGATAACTTGGACCTGCATGGCCCATTTACGAACTTAACCTGCCTACTGGCAAAATATACATGTGTGCGAAATTTTAGCCTTCTATCTCAATTTGTTCGAAAGATAGCGAAACATTTGAATAATTATAACAGGAGTCCTAGTATATTTAAATAGCCGAACATTGGCTGAGTGTATACACCTGTCGGCAAAACCGTCTGATACTTTTTGACTTGTTTTTAATAAATGTTCACCGGGAAGTCCTTAAAATTTCTTATATTTTCTTAAAAGTTTTTTTCTAGTTATTCAAATTCTACTTTTGGAGGATATATAAATGATGGCAACTTCTATTTTTGTCTGATTATTTTTTTGTTCCAACTGGACTAAATTTAGATTTGTGCGTTGATGGTTCGCAAAGTGTTTGTTTATTATTTATTTTTACTCTCGAATATTATTTATAGAAATTTATTCTGAAATTAGATAGCTTAATGATATATAAGTTCCAAATAAATACAACATTTAATTAATATTCGATTTATTCTTATTTTTTTTTCAGATTTAATGAATTAAAGTGCAATAAAAACCCTCAATTAAGGTAAGTCTAATTATTAAGGTATTCATATAAATAGAGCAACATGACCAGTATACTCATGAACAGGCCCAATATTTGTCTTGTAGCTCGTTCTCATTTCATTATTATCCATCTTAAGCTCGTTATTTGTTAACAAATTCAACTTAAACTCAATTCCTTGAAGGCTCAACCAGAACCATATATATATTTTTTTTTTAAAACAAAATAATCCTGTTCCTTGCATGGGCATGTGATTCTCGCCTACAAAACGTGCGGAATGTATCCTTGGGCAGTTCTCCTTAAAAAAGGTGAAAGGAATATATTCCTGAAAACTTATATTTATTCATTGATAACAAGAATCAAACTGGTTGATAAATATTTTATTCGGCATTTTCCCCAATTCTTTTCTGGCAATGTAATTGTAATCTATTGAAATATTTTGGGCTTATTTAATGTTAGCTTGGGGGGTTGTTATTTTACCACACAATTTATGTTTCGGAAAGTGTCGATAATTACATTTAGAAATTATAATGAATCGAAGGGCAATTCTATTTAAATGAAATGAATGTATAATTGAGGGTTTTATGAGAATTTCTATGAATTGATGTAATTGCAATGTGTCTATCTTTTGTTTGGGTGTGCGTATGGCTATTGCCAAAATGTATACGCCCCGAATGGCCAAATATATTAACATCCCGTTCATATAATGTTAAATGAGAAGGATGGTGCTAGAAGTATGCATTTTTTTCGAAAGATTCGAAACTTTAGTGGAAGTGGTGCCTTAAAGAGTTCGAGGTAGCAACACATTTCCCCGTAATAATCGTATCTTCAAATAAATTGTTGTACAGTTTTTTAGTAATAGCCTAATACCGTTGCATAGGAGTGGACCGATATGGCCCTTGTCTGAACTCGATATGTCTGGTAAAAATATACCGTGGTATAAAATCCGGAACAAATGCGAGGTGACGTACGCACTAATCGTTCAAATAGACAAACCGAATGTCCTGAAATGGATTTTGTCCAAAGAAACCTAGGAAATAGCCATATGGTTAAAAATGGGTGTTCTCACAAGGACAAGGTGTGATTTTTGCGTTTTCAACAAAATAGTAACTTTTTATACCCTCCACCATAGTATGGAGAGTATATTAAGTTTGTCATTCCGTTTATAAAACCTCGAAATATACATTTTAGACCCCACAAAGTATATATATTCTTGATCAGCATGAAATTCTATATCGATTTATCAATGTCCGTCCGTCTGTGGAAATCACTCTAGCTTCCGAACAAATGAAGTAGGTTGATAAAATTTTACTCAAATGTGTATTATGTCTGGAGGACTTTTGGTATTAAAAATGGGCCATGTAGGTGCACGTCTTCGTATAGCCCCCATATAACGGTACCCCCCGATATTCGGTATTTTGATGATTTTAGCGACATTATTCACCGGAACTATTTCAAATTTTGTATTTGAGGTTAGTAATGGATTCTACAGCCTATGACAGAAAATTGTCTGGGCAGGTCCATTTATAACCTCCATGGTTCCTCCCTATATTCGGTATTTTGATGATTTTAGCTACATTATAAAGATATTTTTTTCAAGTTTCGCATTTGAATTTTTTTTTATTATTTTTTTTTTTAATTTTTTTTTTTGAAATTGTTAAATTTGTACCAAATGGTGGAGGGTATTCAAAGTTTGGCCCGGCCGTACTTACAGCTTTTTTACTTGTTTGATATACCCTCCACCATAGTATGAAGGGTATATTTATACATTTTCAGACCCCACAAAGTATATATATATTCTTGATCAGCATAAAATTCTATGTCGATTCAGCGTTGTCCGTCTGTCTGTCCATCTGTGGAAATCACTCTAGCTTCCGAACGAAATGAAGTAGATTGATGAAATTTTACTCAAATGTGTGTTTAATCTAATTCAGCCCGTGACAGAAAATTGCCTATGCAAGTCCTGGTCTTCGTATAGCCCCCATATAACGGTATCCCCCTATATTCGGTATTTTGACGATTTCAGGGACATTGTTCACCGGAATTGTTTCAAAATATGAATTTAAAGTTCCTAATAGGTACTGCAGGCTGTGGCAGAAAATTGCCTGTACAAGTCCAGGTCTTCATGTAGCCCCCATATAACATTAACTCGGCATTTTTATGTTTTTAACAGGATTTTTAACGGATTTTGTTTTTTTTTTTCTTGAAATTTTCCAAATCCGTTCCAAATGGTGGAAGTTCGGCCGTACCGAACTTACTGCTTATTTACTTGTTCTCTTTTTTAAAAAAAGTATGCTTTTGACAAACTCTCTTCGAAATATGAATTTGAGGATTTTTTCATGAATGTGAGTCCCTGAGGATGCTGTCTTAAATAATCCTTTCGTTAAGAAAGGGTTTTTAGAAAACCCTTTTTGGGGGAAGATTTAAGGACCCTTCTTTCAAATAAGGGTATATTTGAGGGCACTTTTTAAGGAAAGATGCATGGGACCTTTTATTTAGAAGCAGGATGCTGTTGAATTTGGCGTTGGAGGTTTCTTTATGAGGTCCTTAGTAGCATTTCTTAAAGGAAGGACACTTCTGGGAATACAATTTTAAAAAAGAATTATTCTGAGGGCTTCTCATTAAGAAATTGCGCTTGTGGATGCCTTTGAGGGTCCTGGTTTTAACAGAGGGGTTTTTTTTAAGACAATTGGGTTTCGATGATCAAAGGACACTTTGATCCTTTTTTATGAAAACGATGCTTTTGCGAACTCCCTTCGTTAAGAGGAATTGCCATCAAGGATACTTTTTAACAAAGATTATTTTTGTAGATCCTATATATTTTTATTGGGATTTACCAAATCTGAATGGAATCGGATGTTAATATCGCGTTTTATGAGCTTCACGGATATTCAAAATTTTGGCCCTTTGTGGGGGAGGTACCAGAAGGAATGGTCCGATGTCTACCATCTTCAAAAGAGATCTTGTATTAGTAGAAATAATGGGATGTGTGAAATATGACGACAACCAGATGTTTATTTCGGATTTTGTGATCGTTTTGGTTATTCAAAACTTTGACTCTTTGTGTGGGAGGTACCAGAAGAAATGGCCCTATCTCTACTGCCTTTATAAAAGATCTTGTGTTAAAGGAAATCTTCAGATGTACCAAGTATGAATAGAATCGGATGTTAATTTGCGTTTCATGAGCTTAATGGATATTCAAAATTTTGACCCTTTGTGGGGGAGATACCAGAAGGAATGGTCCGATCTCTACCATTTTCATAACAGATTCTGTGTTAGTAGAAATAGTGGGATGTGTGAAATATGAAGACATCCATATTTCCCAGTAAAAGAACCCCGGTGCGTATACGTATTGACACAACGTATACGCACCAGAAACCCAAAACAATTATTTGCCCTAAAATGAAAGTTCTTCTAAATAATTTTCATTTCACATGAATTAAGTAATTTCCCTTTAAATATATCGCCGCAACATTTCACACTTCCTTCAGACACCGATAGCGATACACACACATGCACACTCACACGAAACGCCATTGCCCATGAGATAAAAGAACCACCAACTTTCATTGATCCATTTCACTTGATGTGAGTTAAAGAGAAAATTGAGAGCGGAACCAGCTTGACACACAATGTGCATCTATACGTTCGGTGCTCCTATTTTACAATTATCGGTGAATTGGAGGCAATGTGGGAAAAACCTCCAAATCATTGGAGCATCTAATTTCACACACACGCAACTGCTCCTGACGAACCACCATCCTCCCCTAACCCCATTTGACCCAATTCCGATAATGTCAAGTTGTGATAAACCAAACCGAAAAACGCTCACCTCCAATTAGCATGACAACAAAGTAAGTGTTGACACTTTTTGTTGTTGTTCTTGTTGCTATCGTTCTCGAAAGCCCTGAAATGTAAAAGGGAATTAAAGTTTTTCTGTTCCGCCTTTCCTCTCTGGCCATTAATTAATTATTATCCCGGGCTTGGGTTTTACTTTAATGTGGCATTTAGATGAGTGGCGTATCGAGAAAAAAAAAAAAGAGACCTGCTGATGTGTATTCCAAGAAGCGATGGCACTGAGCTGGTGACGCTTCGTTTCAAATTGTGAAAATCAAGCGGATTTTCCAAAGCTGTGAAAAATGGTTTAGGCCGGGGGTGGTGGTGTTTAGTAATGAAAATCCTTTTGATTTCCTTTGCTGCCAGCCTGCCACCCTGCCCCCCTAAACTCAAACCGCCCAGGTTGTGCCAAACGATGTCATGCTTGGAAAATTCTTTCCAGTTCAATAGTGTGTGTACGAGGAGGATATTTGGTGGAAAGTGTTATAAACACACACACACGTACATACATACGTAGGAGCGAACACATCCATCCACTCAATCAAATTACAGCATCATCGGTTTATTGAAAGTTTATTTTTTTTATTCTCCGATATCTGGCTGTGAAGGTATGTATGTAAGCCATTGCTCATGGCAATGTTTGGACTTGGTTCGAGCCGGGTGGATAATTATGAGGGGGTGTGCGTTTTTCTCGTTAAATAACGGATTATCAATGGCGTTGAAGATAAACATTACCATGGCTACAATTGTGTGTTACCAAAGCATCGCACAACCAACGATGTTAGTGTGTAGTCTTCCGATGAGTGTTTGTGTGAGTGTGTGTGTCTCGCTATTTTAACGTCGTGTAGGTGTCACTCGAGTGTGCGGCTCTGGTGTTGTTTGTGCAACACACTTCATTAATAATTTGTCTTAATTAAATTGATTACAGGCGATGAAAATAATCATTTTCAATTTAAAGGCTTAAAGAGTAATCGATAAATGTGGGAAAAAGAAAGAAGTGACATGGATGGAGTTCAAGCCATAACGTGGATCTGGGTTGAAAAGTACAAAGAGTACCTCCAAATGCCTCATACGACAAAAATGTTTTTTTTTTTTGAAAGATCTTCATCCTGGAGAAGACTTAAAAATATAGCTTCTGACTACAGAAGCAGAAGAAGTTTTTCCAGCTACTAAATGGGTCCTATTAGAGTATTTCTTCCTCAAGAATTCTTTTGAAGTAGCCCTTCGCATTGAGAACTCTTTTTCTTTTAGAGACCATTTTTTCTCTCAGAGAATATCCCTTTACAGAGCAGCATTTACAAGTCTGATGCCTAAGGGAGATCTTTGAAACATGGTTAGCTTTAAAGAGTTCTAAGGACTTTTCTTTCTATAGAAATCTTTTTTAAGGATTTTCTTGCCAGTAGAAGAACTTTCGAATGGTTAGAAGATATATTTTGATTTTTTATGGCTACTTGAAGCAGATATGTTAGCAGGTCTGTCGTTAGCAAGACGATGTGATTATGGAGGATATATTTAAAGGTTTTCTGACCACAGAAGGCCGTCATCAAATACCTTTGAAAGGCATCCTGTAAAAGGTCTTTATAGTAGGTTTCTAAAAGAAGACCCTCTGGTCTTCTGTGCGAAGATTTTCTGGCTATAAATGAGAAGACCTTCTGGAGCCTTTTGGCTAGACCTCTGGGTCTTCTATAAAAATCCTTTAGGTCTTTTTAGAGAAGACCTTTGGGTATTTAGCGAGAAGATCTTAGGGTCTTCTATTGGAAGACTTTCGTGTCTTATATGAGAAAATCTGGGGGTCTTATATGAAAAACCTTCGGGTCTTCTACGAGAAAACCTTTGGATCTTTAATGAGAATATCTTCGGGCCTTTTATGAGAAGACCTTCCGATCTTCTCTGATAAGATCTTTCGGGGTACCTGTGTGTATTTTATGAAAAGAAGTTCGGTCCTTTTATGAGAATGCCTTCGGGTCTTTTTTGATACCACCTTCGGTCTTCCTATGGGAAGACGTATGAGTCTTATATGTGAAGACCTTCGGATCTTTAATGAGAAGAACTTCGGTCCTTTTATGAGAAAGCCTTCGGGTCTTATGTGAGACGTCCTTCGGATCGTCTATGGGAAAACCTTTCAGTCTTATATGTAAATATCTTCGGGTCTTCTATTGATAGACCTTCGGGTCTTTTGTGAGAAGATCGTCGGGTGAGAAGATCTTTCGGTCTACAAAGATAAGACCTTTTGGTCTTATCATTAGTCGACCTACGGGTCTTTTATGAGACCTTGGGCTCTTTTATGAGAAGATCTTTGAGCCTAGTATGAAAAGGCCTTCGGGTCTATTATGAGAAGACCTTCGGACCTTTAATGAGAAAATCTTCGGGTCTTCTATTGGAAGACCTTCAGGTTTATTTGAGAAGACATTGGGGTCTTCCTTAAGAAATCCTTCGGATCTTTCAATGAGAAGATTTTCGGATCTTCTATGAGAAGCACTTCGGGTCTTCTATGAGATGACCTTCGGGTCTTTTATGAGAAGGACTTCAGGTTTTTTATGAGAGGACCTTCGGATTTTCTATGAGAAACCTTCGGATCTTTAAGGAGAAGATCTTCGGGTCTCCTATTGGAAGACCTTCGGGTCTTATATGTGAAGACCTTCAGGGAGAAGATATTCTTCAATGAGAAGACCTTGGGGCCTTCTAGGAGAAAACCTTCGGGTCTTTTAAAAGAAGACTTTCGGATCTTCTATGAGATGACCTTCGCGTCTTTTATAAGAAAACCTTCAGGTCTTTTATGAGAGGACCTTCGTATTTTCTATGAGAAACCTTCGGATTTTTAAGAAGAAGACCTTCGGGTCTTATATGTGAAGACATTCAGGTCTTCTTTGAGAAAACATTCTTCAATGAGAACACCTTGGGGCCTTCCAGGAGAAAACGTTCGTGTCTTCTAGAAGAAGACCTTTAATCTTCTATAGGAAGACTTTCGGGTTTTCAATGAGAAGACATTTTGGTCTTCTGCGAGTACATTTCTGGTTTCTTGTAAGGAGATATTTTTGTCTTCTATCAGAAAACCTCTGGTATTCTGTGAAAATAACTCCCAGTTTTCCTGGCTCTCAATGAGAAAATCTTCGGGTAATCTATGATAAGATCTTAGGGTTTTCAATTAGAATACCTTGAGAGATTATATGAGAAGACCTTCAGAGCACCATTTCACTTCTGGTATATTGCTAGAATTTTAGAAGGGCTTCCACTTAGGGAATATGTATGGAAGACTTTCTAATTTGTGGAGGCCATTCGAAGGAAAATGGAAAAACATTTAAGGACATTTTCCCATTTAAAGTTCCTTTTCTTTTGGAATATGTTTAGAGGTCTTCTACTTGGAAACAGCTTGAGAACGTCTGTGACTACTACCACTAGAAGACCTACAGAAGAACAATGTTCCCACAAAAGAACCTTGAAAAGTTATCTGGTTATGGACTAAATTTTAAAGGTCTTTTGTCTCTTCCATTGAAGACCCTTGGAAGATCTAGTGAATATAGGAGGGTTTTCTCTATTGATGACCTGTTTAAAAGAGAGTTTTATTTTTAAAAGACCGCTTCGAAGAATTATTTCTCTGTGTTCTTGAGTGATTTTGAAGGGAGATCTGTCCTGGGAAATCTTTTAATAATTTTATCGTCATTAGTAGGACTTTTTTTGTCCTCCAAGGGCCTTGAGAAAGATTACCTCCTTGGCTTTGACTAGGAATGTTTAAATATAATGTCTGTTATTAGGAATTTTTTTATAGTTAAAATGCTTTATATCGATGTCATGAAGATATATATTGTCAGGTTGTTTTGGAGATAATATGCTTTTTAACGCCTATTGCACTGACAAGATTTTTTCGACCATAGCAGACCTTTAAAAGTTTTTCTGCTCATAAAAAACCGTTATATTCAGAGTATAACTTGCCTGAGGTATATTCTATCCTCGAAACATGTTTCATAGATTTACAACAAATATTTCACCCTTAATCTCTTTCTTTTTTTTTCTCCCATATAACTTTTCTCTTTTCTGGATCCCTTTTGAGAAATCAAATCTCTCTTTAGCATTTTCTTTTGAGCAACTCGGTAGGTAATTTACAAAAAATGCTGATAATTCTATAACCGAACCGAACCGATGAATTCCATATTGTTCCAAAAATAAATCCTTTTTTCCATTCTTTGCACTCAATGAATGACTTTTGTCCGTTACCTCCCTCCCGGTACCATATCACTTAGGTGCCACTTGAGGAAATTCTTTACATGGCTGCAGATTTTTCTTTATTCACTTTCGGCCGGGTACTATTGCTGTTGCTAATTTGTTCGAATATGAAAATTTGTTGTATTATTATTTTGTATTCCTCTGAGATATGTCGAGGTACATGTGGATGGAGATCTGTTGCAACAACAACAACGTCAACAATAGCAACATCATTTGCTTTATGTGTGCGGAATTCCATGGCAATTGACTGCTCGTGAGCTGGCTCGCGGCTCATCTGCTGTCCAGGGGTGGCGAGTGGGGGAGGGTGTACTTGTCGATAAAAATAACAATTTGCTCCATTGTGAGGGTGGATAAAAATAAACGCCGAACGGAATATTCTATTAATGATTGTGTACACATGATTGGGCAAACATTGCAATGGTGAGATATGGTAACAACAAAAACCAAAATAACAAAAATATTATTCTATGAGCAGAAATATAATTTCGAAATTAAACTATATTTGTCGAATCTGGTTTCAAGGATTGCATATCCTGAATATAGCTCCAACCAAGGTCCTTATAAGTTCTATTTTGGTTTTCATTCCCGTTTTGAAAAATTCAACATTTCCATGACAATTTCATAATTAGGTTATGAAAAGAAAAATGTAAAAATATGAGAAAAGTAAATAAAAAAATAGTCTATTTTTTAACCCAAAATTCCAAAAAAAAAAAAGTATATCTAATTTTATGTTGCTACCTTTAACTGGTATTCGACGGTAGTTCAAATATCAAAAAACAAAAAGAAAACTCCCATAAACAATGGGGTGTTTAAACAAGTCAAAAGAACACGTAAAACAGACGCCGAACAAAAGACATATCAAGTTTTTGACTAAATATCCAGTTTTTTTTTTGTTCAAACAAAGCAGCATAGAAGAGTGACAAGACTTTTGAGTTTTCGGGTAGAAACCAAAAATAAAAGCAATTTTGATATGTCTAACGAATATAGAGATTAGACGATCTATAAAAATGGTAACAGGAAGGCCTTTCAAAGGGTTTCTACAGCTAGAAGGCCATTTCAAGGTCTTCTTTGTATAGAGGTCCTCTTCAGAGTCTTCTATAGTTAGCAGAAGGATTAAGGTCATCTGTAACAGGATGACCTTTGACCTTTTACAGATTTTTCTTAGGCAGTAGACTTTTTGTTAGAAATCTATTGACAGAAATTTTATTAGTATTGGATATCTGGATACCAGCTGTATCTCTCCACCCAATACCGTAGGGCGGGGCCGACTTTATGATACCCTACACCACTTTGCTAATTTATAAGAGCTCCGCATAAAAATTTTAAGTTTTTATGGGAGGATTCTATCATACACGCTATGATTATAATTATAATTTAAAATTCAAAGGACTAAATATGCCGAAGCATTTGTATCTTTTAAATTCGGACTTGTATTGCCCATTTCGTGCACAATTAATTTGAATTCGGAT
Source organism: Musca domestica (assembly GCF_030504385.1). NCBI lineage: Eukaryota > Metazoa > Arthropoda > Insecta > Diptera > Muscidae > Musca > Musca domestica. Next base: position 1,756,422 of record NW_026712315.1, on the reverse strand, counting down.
AAAAATATATATGGGAGCTATATCCAAATCGGGACCGATCTCGATAAAATTTGGCAAAGATATTTCTGAGCTGTATTTGATATTTCTCCCTGAATATCGTTGTTACGGAGTGCATATTACGGCAGTAGGTAACAAATATAACAAATCGGATGAACAGTATATATGGGAGCTATAGCTATATGTGAACCAATCTTCACCAAATTTGACATACTAGATTCTAAACTCAATTTGGTCGTAAGTGCCAAATTTCATCCCATTTGGGCAAATATTAGACGTTTGGTGCACAATCAAAAGTAAATCGGACGAAGTTACATATGGGAGCTATATCCAAATCTGAACCGATCTCGATAAAATTTAGCAAAGGTATTTCTGAGCTGCATTTGATATATTTCCCCAAATATTGTTGTTACAGAGTGCATATTACTGTGGCTGTGGAGGACAAAAATAACAAATCGGATGAACAATATATATGGGAGCTATAGCCATATCTGAACCGATTTCGATGAAATTTGGCATACTTATTTTGAGGTTTAATCTGATCGTACGTGCAAAATTTCATACTATTCGGACTGATATTACACGTTTGGTGAACAATAAAAGGCAAATCGGACGAAGATATATATGGGAGCTATATCTAAATTTTAACCGATTATCTCCAATTTCAATAGGGTTCGTCCTCGGGCCAATCAAATGATTTGTGCAAAATTTCATCTGGATAGGGCAATAAATGCGAACTGTACTTTGTTTACAAAAATACATGGACAGACGGACGGACGGACAGACGAACGGACGGACATGCATAAATCGACTCAGAATGTGATTCTATGCAGATCATCAAAAGGAACTATGGGTCTATCTCGTTTCATTTTGCCTGTTACAAACACAAAGACATAATACCCTGACCATATCTCAACCTGAGATACCAACAATGACCTATACAAAAACGTGGACCTATACATACAATATTTCGCCAACGGAGCTAGAACTCATTATGACCAACCAATACCAATTTTCAGACAAATCCATAAAAAAAATGTGGCAAAAATAATCGAAACACCGAATATCGGGAGGTATCGTTATATGGGAGCTATACCAAAACGTGGACCTATACATACAATGTTTCCTCGCACGAACTAGGACCTATTAGGACCTACAAATACCAATTTACAGACAAATCCATGAAAAAAATCCACCAGAGCTAGAACCCATTATGACCTACAAATACCAATTTTCACACAAATCCGTGAACAAAATGTGTTAAAAATCATCAAAATACCGAATATCGGAAGGTACCGTTATCTGGGTACTATACCAAAACGTGGACGGATATATCTCATTTTCAATACCAACCATCCTAGACACAATACAAATTATTCTGCCAAATTTTGACGCTCTACGTCAAATAATATAGGCTGTATCGTGATTTCAACAGACAGACAGACGGACGGACATCGTTAAATCGTCTTAGAATTTTATCCTGATTATGAATATATATATACAGTATGGGGTCTACGACGAATATTTAGGGATGTTACAAACGGAATGACAAAGTTAATATGCTCTCCTTTCCAAGGTGGAGGGTATAAAAACTGCAACAAAGTTAATCGCCATAATTTTTACATTTTTTTATACCCTCCACCATACTATGGAGGGTGTATTAACTTTGTCATTCCGTTTGTAACTCTTCGAAATACTCATGTCAGACCCAACAAATCGTACAATTCTAAGTGGATTTAGCGACGTCCGTCTGTCTGTCCGTCTGTTGTAATCACGCTATCTTTCGAACGAATTGTGATAGAAGGCTAAAATTTTGCACACGTGTTTATTTTTCCAGTAGGCAGGTTAAGTTCGTAAATGGGCCATGTAGGTCCACGTTGTTATATAGCCCCCATATAACGGAAGTTCCTGATATTCGGTATTTTCATAATTTAGCGACATTATTCACCGGAATTGTTTCTAATTTGGTATTTGAAGTTCGAAATGGATATTACAGCCTAACCCATAAAATTGTCTCTGCAGGCCCACGTCTTTGTATAGACCCCATATACCGGTAGCTACCTATATTCGGTATTTTGATGACTTTAGCGACGTTATTAACCAGAATTGTTTAAAATTTGCCATTTTAAGTTATTAAAGGATACTACAGCCCATAACAGAAAATTGTCTGTGTAGGTCCACGTAGCCCCCATATAACGGTACCTCCTAATATTCGGTATTTTGATGATTTTAGCTTCATTATTCACCAGAATTGTTTCAAATTACGTATTTAGAGTTCGTAATGCGAATGACAGAAAATTGTCTATGCAGGTCCAGGTCTTCGTATAGGTCCCATATATTAGTACCTCCCTATATTCGGTATTTTGACGATTTTAGGTACAATACCCACCGAAATTGTTTGAGATGTCGCATTTGCAGTTCGTAATGGATGCTACAGCGTGTGACAGAAAATTGTCTATGCTGGTGCAGGTCTTCGCACAGCTCCGATATAAAGGCACCTCCCTATATACGATATTTTGATGATTTTAGCTACATTATTTAACGTTTATTTCGAGTTTCGAATTTGAATATGGGAATGACTAATGACAAACAATGCCTATGTAGGTCCACGTCTAATAGATCCCATTATAACGGCTATATTCGGTATTTCTAAAATTTAAACAGAATTATAACGGCTATATATGGTATTTTTAAAATTTTAACAGAATTTTTTGAGGAAATTATTTCTTGAAAATTTCAAAATTCGTCCCAAATGGTGGAGGGTATTTAAAGTTCGGCCCGGCCGAACCTACAGCTTTTTAACTTGTTTTTTTTTTTAATTTTATTGAATGAAGGCAAAAAATGTTGGAAATAGCATCAAATTTTAAAATAAGTTTAGATTTGTTCGAAATCGGTCAGCTTTGGCACGAGTTATGGCCTTAAGACGGCCAATGAAACCGTCACACGCTGCCCGAATGTTGTTCTACGGTATTTTGACCCATTCCCAGCGAAGCTCTTGCTTGATGATATGGTATTTTTTAGTGTCAACCTTGCTTTCCAAAATACTCCAGACACAATAGTCCAATGGATTGGTATCCGGAGATTTTGATGGCCATTGGGCGCTGAAAATGAAGCGAGGAACCTTATTTTGTAACCATTCTTGGGTGGCACGTGCTGAGTGCGATGCGATGAGATCTGTTGGAGTGTCCAAGGTCTGCGGCCAAAATGTTTGCGTGTCCAAGGCTTTAATACACCTTCCAGAATATTTTGGCGATAATATTCGGCATTTTGGCGATAATATTCGGCATTTTGGCGATAATATTCGGTCGAACAATTATAGTGCACATTTCCAAAACCACCACAATCTCGTAATCACAGACACTAACATGGCCTTCAATATCAAATTTGAGGATTCCAGCTTTATCCCTTCACCCAATACCAAATTTAGTACTGTTTAGTACTTTTCGAACAATTATGGTACACATTTTCAAAAGCATATCTCAATCGCAGACATCAACAGTGACATCCATGTGAAATTTCAGGAATTCAGTCGTATCCCTTCACCCAATACCAAATTTAGTACTTCTTGTATAATTATGGTACACATTTTAAAAATCGGTTCCAAATCTCAATCCCAGATAACAACAAAAATTTCAATAGCAACGACTTTAATAGTACATTTCGTAGAAGTATAGGACGCATTTCCAAACCACCTCCATATCTCAATTCCAGATACCAACAAAGACCTCAATATCAAATTTGAGGATTCCAGCTTTATCCCTTCACCCAATACCGAATTTGGTACTATTTAGTACCATCCTGAACGTAGTTGGCTAGGCAGCCGACGTTCTTCAGCTGCAAATGGATGAGGGGGTGGACTCCGAGGATGGCATTCATAGTATAATTGCGACTGCATCAGTATTAATGCTATTCAGACCCGCTTGATAGGCTTCACGATCTAGAGGTTCTCGCTTATATCGCTGGACCTCTCTCTCTCTCTAGATCATGCAGGTCCTTTCTGACACGCCTGGGGGGGGGGGGGGTTCTGTCCACCATATGGTAGTTAGGATGACTCTCACGATAAAACCCAAGCAGGTGCGGCAACGAAAGCATATGATTATGCTGACGTAAGGGAAGGACCTTCGTCTCCTCATGTAAATGGTCCACTGGGGTCATGAGGAGGCACCCCGTTGCAGTTCTCAGGGCGGCATTCTAGGAGGTCTAAATACTTTTCCAATGCGTTGTACTTGTATTCGCGGACCACCACACTGGAGCCGCATAGTTAACCACAGACCGACATATCGCTTTATAAGAGGTCAACAAGGTTTCCTTATCCGCACCCCAAGTGCTGCCGGATAGCGCCTTGAGGACTTTGTTCCTACTTTTCAAATAGCTGTGGTTTGCGCGGAAGACTTGAACATGCTATCGAATGTGACCCCAAGGATTTTGGGGAATTATGTGCCCCTCGACCTGCACATTCAGCTGTGTTCTCATCTTCGCAGTCCATGTGGTAAATAGTGTGGCCGTTGATTTAGTGGCGAATATTTTCATATTCCTCGCATGGAAGAAGGCGGCAAGCTTCGCGAGAAAGCTATTTACCCTGACACATATGCCATCAACAACAGGCCACGATCGTACAGTGATCCGCGTATGCTACGATCTCGATGCCGATACGAATGCCGAAACTAAAATTAAAAGAAGAAAACCAGACTGTAGCACTAATATCTTATATATTTTGATATAGATTAGGATTCTTCTGTAGATAGAAGTACTTCAATAGGTCTCGTATGTTTAGTAAATCTTGTGTCCAAAAAGGGCCTATTAAAGTCCCTCTCAACAGTTTGCAGGGATTATGGGCCCGTGTGCTCCAGAAATCGAAAAATAATGGCAAATTTGCTACATCTTTGTGTTAGGGTTTGATGAATTGCTAATATCTCAATTCAGTAAAATATTCTCTCTTTTTATCAACTATTTTCTCTTAAATTCCTTTAAAGAGTGAGATCTCATCATTTTCTCTTAAATAGTTTCATAAATTACCCGCTGTCCATTTTTTCTTCGCCAACATTAATTTTAATAAAATAAAATTTTTTAAAAATAATTTTTTATAAAAATACTTGTACTCTCATAGTTGGCGGATTTTTGTTGTCCGCTTTCTCTCTCCCCCAACGTGCTCAATATTCTTTATGTTTTTGTTTGAGTTCGTTGTTGTTTCTTTTGTTGTTGTTGTTAATTTATAAATAATCAAACGAAATGAAAGCAAGCAAGCCAGCCGTTGTCCGATCGCGTTGTTCTTCTTCTTCTTTTTCGCCGAAGAGCAGCGGCGGATTTTGGTTGAACAAATTTTGAAAGTGAATTATTTTTATAGAACGTTATGTGGTTGGTGGGTATTTTGGGGTTACCTCTAAAATTAAAAATGGCTCAAAAACAATACAGCCAACCAGCCAGCCAGTCAGCCTGCTAGCGAGTCGTCATCGTCAGCAAACAAAATAAACAGATCCAACAGCAGTTTCCAACCATAGCCACGGCAACAGCAGCAACAGTCACAGGCATGGCATCAACACGGCGAAGAGCATCATCAGCAGCAATGCGGCGGCGGGATCATTGCAACGTTTCTTGTGGTTCTTGTTGTTGTTGGTGGTGCTTACGGAGTGTCGGCAACAAAGAAGTAGTGGTGACAGCAACAACCCCCACTTAAAGATCGTCGGCTGTCGGTCGGCGAGTTTTGTCATGGCAGAATGTTGTTGACGCTCAGCAAAATCCGTTGTCGCGATCGCTTCGTACTACTCACCAATGTTTCGGGAAAGTGGCGCGTTTTAAATATTTATTTTGAAAAATGAAATAAAATATTGAAGTGCATTTCAAAATCCCCAAATGGAAATTCGAAAATCTCCCACCCAGAAATCAACCAACAAAAATTATTTAAAAATAGTTATTTATTTATAAAAAAAAAAAGAAACAACCAAGAAAAAAGTATTTGAGTTTTTAAAAATAACGTCGAAGGACGTTATCAGGAAGAAGAAGAGTGAGTGAGAGATGAAAATGTAATTATAATTGTTTGTGCTGCCATGTGTGCGCGCCGGAGTGTTGAAAATATTTTCAAAATAATGTATTTCGTGTTTCGGAAACAAAAAAAAAAAAAAAAAACAAAAACAAAATTCATTTCCAATATTACTTCGTTACCAAAAATACCAAATTAATAAGTTTTTGCAAAATGTTGTTGTTTTCACTTGATAAAATTAGAAATATGTTTTCTCTCTTTACAATAGTGTCTCTCTTAAATGTGTAAAAAGTGCTCTTAAAATATCGAAAAAGTATTCTCTTTGTGTTTTTCTTCTTCCGCCATGTTTTCGTGTTAATTTTATTTTTTCGGTTTTTTGTGTGTTGTTTTTGTTGTTTTTATCTCGTTTCTGTGAAATGTAAACAAAAATAAAATTTCCCAAAATATTTTTAAAACATCTGTTATTGTTAAGGCGGTACACACACACACACATACGTATATCTGAAATAGATGAGATTGAAAAATATCCCTCATTTGGGATCAAATGCTGCCATCTGTGGGGAAACAAATTTTCATTGGCTAAATGTTGGATTAATTAGCCACGCCACAAACCAGCGAGGAGAATATTTGAAAAACGTGATCATGGTCTTCTCGCTTTGTGCTTCATAGATGTCGCCACAAAGAAATGTAAGTATTTTAGGTGGCCAGCTGTGTTTTTATACCCTGCACCATAGTACGGAGGGTATATTAAGTTTGTCATTCCGTTTGTAACACCTCGAATTGCACATTTTAGACCCCACAAGGTATATATATTCTTGATCAGCATAAAATGTTGATTTAGCGATGTCCGTCCGTCTGTGGAAATCACTCTATCTTCCGAACGCATTGAAGTAATTTGATAAAATTTTACTCAAAAGTATATTATGTCTGCAGGACTTTTGGCATTGAAAATGGGCCATGTAGGTCCAAGTTTTGGTATAGCCCCCATATAACGGTACCTACCGATATTCGGTATTTTGATGATTTTAGCGACATTATTCAAAGGAATTGTTTCAAATTTGGTATTTGAAGTTCGTAATTGATACTACAGACTATGACAGAAAACTGTCTGTGCAGGTCCACGTCTTCGTATAGCCCCCATATGACGGTACCTCCCGATATTCGGTATTTTGATGATTTTAGCGAATTTTTACACCGGAATTGTTTCAAATTTGGTATTTGAAGTTCGTAATGGATACTACAGCATATAACAGAAAATTGTCTGTTCAGGTCCACGTCTTGGTAGAGACCTCATATAACGGTACCTCCCGTTCTCTTGAAGATGAAGATCTCCTTGAAGATGAAGATCTCGGAAATATATCAGAAGATCTTCTCAAAAAAGATCAAAAGATTTTTTCAAAGTAGATAAGGGTCTCCTAAAAAAAGATTACTAGATCTTCAAAATATGTTTTTGAACACTATCAGAAGACTTTCCCCAAGAATATCGCAAGATTTTTTCAAAGTTGATCGGAAGATTTTTTTAAAGGAGATGGAAAGATCTTTATTACTGAGATCAGCAGTTCATCTCATAGAAGATCCCCCGATCTTCTATTAAAAGATCCCCCGATCTTCTGTGAGAAGATTCCCCGATCTTCTATGAGATGAACTGCTGATCTCCTTTGAAAAAATCTTTTGATCTTTTTTGAGAAGATCTTCTGATATATTTTGGAGATCTTCATCTTCAAGGAGAAGATCTTCAGTGAGAAGATATTCTTATATTCTTGGAGGAGATCTTCTAATCTTGTTTTGAAGTTCTTCATAGAGAAGGTCCTCTGATCTGTTGAAAAGACATCTTCTGAACTTTAGTGAGAAGATCTTCTGATCTTCCGTGAGAAGTTTCTCTGAGATGATCTTCTGATCATGGTATTTTATAAGAAGAGCCTTTGCTCTTCTGTGAGAGGACCCTTTTCTCTTCTGTAAGAAGAGTCTTTGGCCTGAGAAGATCTTCTGATATATTTCGGAGATCTTCATCTTCAAGGAGATGATCTTCCGATCTTCAGTGAGAAGATATTTTTATATTCTGGGAGAAGATCTTCTAATCTTGTTTTGAAGTTCTTCACAGAGAAGGTCCTCTGATCTGTTGAAAAGACATCTTCTGAACTTTAGTGAGAAGATCTTCTGATCTTCCGTGAGAAGTTCCTCTGAGATGATCTTCTGATCATGGTATTTTATGAGAAGAGCCTTTGCTCTTCTGTGAGAAGAGTCTTTGGCCTGAGAAGATCTTCTGATATATTTCGGAGATCTTCATCTTCAAGGAGAAGATCTTCCGATCTTCAGTGAGAAAATGTGCCGATATTCTTGGAGGAGATCTTCTAATCTTGTTTTGAAGTTCTTCATAGAGAAGGTCCTCTAATTTGTTGAAAAAAACATCTTCTGAACTTTAGTGAGAAGATCTTCTGATCTTCCATGAGAAGTTCTTCTGATCTCCTCTTAGATGATCTTCTGATCATGGTATTTTATGAGAAGATCCTTTGCTCTTCTGTGAGAGGACCCTTTGCTCTTCTGTAAGAAGAGTCTTTGGCCTTCTGTGAGAAGAGCTCCTCTATAAGAAGAGCCTTTGCTCTTCTGATCTTCTTTGAAAAATCTTTTAATCTTTTTGGGGAAGATCTTCTGATCTATTTCGGAGATCTTCATCTTCAAGGAGAAGATCTTCCGATCTTCAGTAAGAAGATCTTCCGGTCTTCAGTGAGAAGATCTTCCGATCTTCATGCGAAGATATTATGATATTCTTCGAGAAATCTTCTAATCTTGTTTTGAAGTTCTTCATTGAGAAGGTCTTCCGATCTGTTAAAAAAACATCTTCTGAACTTTAGTGAGAAGATCTTCTGATCAGAGCGTTCGCTCTTCTATGAGCAGAGCCTTTGCTCTTTTATAAGCAGAGCCTTCGCTCTTTTATGAGCAGAGCCTTTGCTCTTTTATAAGCAGAGCCTTTGCTCTTCTATAAGAAGATCCTCTGCTTCTCCATGATAATATAACTCTTTGCTCTTCTATGAGAAACCTCCTTTGTCTTCTCTGAGAAGACCCTTTAGTCTTTTAAGAGAAGTCCCTCTGCTCTTTTATGAGATGACCTTCCGCTCTTCCATGAGCGGAAATTTTGGACTTTTAATGACATAATCCTTTGGCCTTTTTTTAGAAGAGCCTATGGTCTTCTTCTGTGATAGAACTCTCTAGTTTTCTTTGAGACAAGCCCGTCTGATCTTCTATGAGAAAAGATCTCCTGATCTTTGGTATTCTTTGAGAAAAGATCTTCTTGTCTTGTATAAGAGAGTACCTCCTGGGCTTACTTGAGAGAAGATTTTCTGGTCACTTTTGACCTTCTGAACTTCTATGAGAGCACACCCCTTATGGCCTGCGATGAGAGGAACCTCTGGACTACTTTGAGTGAAGACCGCCTGATCTTCAATGAAAGAAGACCTCCATATCTTCTCTGAGAGTATTCTTCCTGGCCTTTTTGGAGAGAATAACTTCTTGTCGTTTATAAGAGTGTACCTCATTGTCTTCTTTGAGAGAGGACCTTCTTGTCATCTGTGAAACAAGACCTTTTGGTATTCAATGAGGGAAAATCGCCTAGTCTTGTATGTTAGAAGACCTTATAGTCTTATTTCCTGAGAAGGCCATCTGATCTTCTTTGGGAGTAGATCTTCAGTTCTTTTTTGATAGAAAAATTTCTGGCCTTCTTTAAAAGAGGACATTTTAGTCTTCTTTGAGAGAAGACCTACCTTCTGTGAAAAAATTCCTACTGGTGTTCTCTGAGAGAAGACCTATTGGTCGTTTATGAGGTGAGACATACTAGTCGTGTATGAAGTAAGATCTACATATATTTTAAGAGATGACTTCTATTAAGAGACATTCTCGGCTTTTATAAGAAGACTTTTTGCCCATCGTTAGGAACACCTATGGCTTTCTGCACACAGTTCTTCTGGTCTCCGGAACGAATACATGCTCGAAATTTTTCGGTCTTCCACGCAAAGACCTTGTATTCTTCTAAAATAAGACCTGATGACCTAACCTTTCTCCGGAAAGGAATGATCCTCTGGTCTTCAGTAAGAAAACCTTCTGGTTCTCCATGTGATTACAGGCGTTCCAATATTTTTTTCATTATTTTTTTTTTTTTTTTGAAAAATCTTCAAAATTCTTGTTTTCCAATGAAAAACTGTCTTAAATCGGGCGATTTTCTCAAATAATTTGTAATCCATACGCTTATGTGTTTGCTTACAATTCATTATAAATTGTTGTAGTTGTTGTTATTGCGTTCGTCTTGGCATGAGAGAAAAGCCACAACAACAACTGCCGTTTTTCGTAACATTCTCGAAATGCATCATGAATTTCTCGTCGTTCATTTCACGTTGCTGTTTCAGATTTCTTTTTGGGGCTGTTGGTTTTGTTGTTGCTGCCGTTCAATTCAGTTCGACGGTATGTCAGAAGAACTTTGTCGTCGTTGATGTTGTTGCTGTTGTTGTGCTGCTGCTATGCCCGCTTGTTGGTATTCATTTTGGCCGAAAGCCAATACAGAATAGTTTTGAAAATGATGAAAATTGAAAAAAAGAAAAACAGAATGAACTGGTTGAGGTTGTAGAGGAGGTTGAAGGAGGGAGGTGGCAGGGTGGGAGAGGAAATTGGGAAAGAAATGTAGAAGAACATCAGATAGAATGCAAACGATCATAGTTAGCAACTGAATGGGGAAAACAGCCGCCACAACAACAACAACTGAAACACGAATCATTTGGAAATGGGAGAAAATGAAAATGCCAACGAACGGCAGTGATGAAAAACGTTTCTTGGTCGCGTAATATCGGCACAGTGGGCGAGGGAAGGAATCGTTTTTCCTGACGCAGATTTTCTACACAATACCCTTTAGAAATCTTCGAAATGCAGAAGACCATTCCCAGGAACCTTCAGGTAGAAGTTTTTCCACAAATACTCCAGATATGGAATACCTTCTTCACGTCTTCAAATATAGAAGATCATGAGGCCCTTCATTATAAGACAACATTAATTGTACGCAGAAGACTATGAAGACTTTCATTGTCTATAGAAGACTGTGGGACCTTCCGTTGTCTCTAGAAGTCCATCAGGTATTTTAGATAGAAGACCTTTCTCAGTTCTTCTGTTTTAGGAATATATTCCAAAAAGGAGTGTCTCACACTGTTTGTAAAAGATTTGCTTTTTGTATAAAAGACTGATTGACAAACTAAAGATTGACAAACACATACACGGACAAACCATTCCGATCAAAAGCCAAGTGAATTGTCTTCTCTGCTGCAATTCTACCCAAAGCGGCCGGCACGCCGTTATTGTCGATTCCGACATCAAGGCCCTCGCTTTGCCCTAGCCACAGAAGAAGAAGAAGGCGGCACGACGGACACCAACAAGCATTTCAAAATGGAAAATGTCATCAAAGGCAACGTCAGTGTTGCGACGTTGGCTACAGACCCAAAAAATGACGACGACCAAATCGTATTCTTCAGCTGTCTTTGTAGATGTTTTTTGTTTTCTTTGGTAACATTTTCAAAATGAAAAAAAAACAAGTAAAAAAGCTGTAAGTTCGGCCGGGCCGAACTTTTAATACCCTCCACCATTTGGTACAAATTTGGAATTTTCTAATAAATAAAATCCGTTAAAAATTCTGTTAAAATCTTAAGAATACCGAATGCTTATACGACGACGTGGGCCAGCATAGGCAACTTTTGTCATAAGTTATTACACTATTTAAATGCGAAACTTGAAGAAAAATCTGTTTATAATCTAGCTAATATCATTAAAATACCGAATATGGGGGGTACCGTTATATGGGGGCTATACGAAGACATGGACCTGCACAGACAATTTTCTGGCATGGGCTGAAGTATCCATTCCGAAATTCACATGCGAAATTTGAAACAATCCCGGTAAATAATGTCGCTAAAATCATCAAAATACCGAATATCGGGGGGTACGGTATATGGGGGCTATATGAAGACGTGGACCTATATGGCCCATTTTCTGTTTTATGCTGCAGTATCTATTACGAACTTCAAACACCAAATTTGGAACGATTTCCCTGAATAATTTCGCTAAAATCATCAAAATACCGAATATCGGGGGGTACCGTTATATGGGGGCTATATGAAGAAGTGGACCTACATGGCTCATTTTTTGACTTAGGATGTAGTATCCATTACGAAGTTCAAATACCAAATTTGAAACGATTCCGGTAAACAATGTCGCAAAAATCATAAAAATACCGAATATCGGGGGGTACCGTTATATGGGGGCTACACGAAGACATGGACCTGCACAGATAATTTTCTGTTTTAGGCTGTAGTATTCAATACGAACTTCAAATGCCAAATTTGAAACAATTCCGGCGAATAATGTCGCTAAAATCATAAAAATACTGAATATCGGGAGGTACAGTTATATGGGGGCTATATGATAACTTGGACCTACATGGCCCATTTACGAACTTAACCTGCCTACTGGCAAAATATACATGTGTGCAAAATTTTAGCCTTCTATCTCAATTTGTTCGAAAGATAGCGTGATTACAACAGACAGACAGACAGACAGACGGACAGACAGACAGACAGACAGACAGACAGACAGACAGACAGACACACAGACAGACAGACGGACATGGCTAAATCGTCTTAGAATTTTACGCTGATCAAGAATATATATACTTTATTGGGTCTGACATGAGTATTTCGAGGAGTTACAAACGGAATGACAAAATTAATATACCCTCCATAGTATGGTGGAGGGTATAAAAAAATGTGAAAGAAAAAATTGTTTTGAAATTGTTTTCCTAGCAGTTTCTCGTTAACGAATTTGGACGGCGGGCCAGCTAGTCCGCTTAACCAACAAGTTAGTGGAATTGACTGAAATTTCCATAACAAACGTCAAAATCAATTTTTTTTCATTGGGATTTGGGGGGTTTGAACATTTACACTGGACAACAAACATTTGAACATTAAGTTTCCTAAATCTTTTAAAAATCTTAAAAAAATTCTCCCAAAATCTTTAACAATACACGTTTTTAGTCTTTAAAGGGTTTTTCCAAAAATTCTAAAAAAAATCCACGTTTATAGACCTTGAAAAGGCCTTCTAAAAATCTATAAAAATCCTTGAAGGGTCCATCGAAAAATCTGTAAAAACATCCTCAAAAAATCCACTTTTATAGACCTTGAAGAGACCTTCTAAAAATCTTTAAAAAATCAACGTCTATAGACCTTAAAAAGTCCTTCCAAAAAATTATAAAGAATCCTTGAAGGGTCATTCTACAAGCCTTAAAAAATACTTGGAGAGCCCTCCCAAAAATCTTTAAAAAATCGACGTTTATAGACCTTGGAATATATAAAAATCCTTAAAGGATCTTGAAATAATACTTGAAGAGTCCTTCGAAATATCATTAAAAAATCGACGTTTATAGACCTTAGAATCCCCTTCCAAAAATATGTAAAACATCCTTGAAGGGTCCTTCTACAAATCTTAAAAAAAACCTTGAAGAGTCCTTCTAAAAATCTTTAAAAAATCCATGTTTATGGTCCTTGAAAATTCCTTCTAAAAGTCTTTAAAAAATCCACGTTTATGGTCCTTGAAGAGTCCTTCTAAAAATCGACGTCTATAGACCTTGAAAAGTTGTTCCAAAAATATATCAAAAATCCTTGAAGGGTTCTTGTACAAATCTTAAAAAAATACTTGAAGAGCCCTTCTAAAAATCTTTAAAAAATCAACATTTATAGACCTTAGAATGTCCTACCAAAAATATATAAAAAATCTGTGAAGGGCCCTTCTTAAAATTTAAAAGAAAATACTTGAAGAGTCCTTTAAAAAATCCACGTTTATGGTCCTTGAAGAGTCCTTCTAAACATTTTTAAAAAATCGACGTTTATAAACCTTGGAATGTCCTACCAAAAATATATAAAAAATCCGTGAAGGGTCCTTCTTAAAGTTTAAAATAAAATACTTGAAGAGTCCTTTTAAAAATCTTTAAAAAATCCACGTTTATGGTCCTTGAAGAGTCCTTTTAAAAATCTTTAAAAAATCCACGTTTATGGTCCTTGAAGAGTCCTTTTAAAAATCTTTAAAAAATCCACGTTTATGGTCCTTGAAGAGTCCTTTTAAAAATCTTTAAAAAATCCACGTTTATGGTCCTTGAAGAGTCCTTTTAAAAATCTTTAAAAAATCCACGTTTATGGTCCTTGAAGAGTCCTTTTAAAAATCTTTAAAAAATCCACGTTTATGGTCCTTGAAGAGTCCTTTTAAAAATCTTTAAAAAATCCACGTTTATGGTCCTTGAAGAGTCCTTTTAAAAATCTTTAAAAAATCCACGTTTATGGTCCTTGAAGAGTCCTTTTAAAAATCTTTAAAAAATCCACGTTTATGGTCCTTGAAGAGTCCTTTTAAAAATCTTTAAAAAATCCACGTTTATGGTCCTTGAAGAGTCCTTTTAAAAATATTTAAAAAATCCACGTTTATGGTCCTTGAAGAGTCCTTTTAAAAATCTTTAAAAAATCCACGTTTATGGTCCTTGAAGAGTCCTTTTAAAAATCTTTAAAAAATCCACGTTTATGGTCCTTGAAGAGTCCTTTTAAAAATCTTTAAAAAATCCACGTTTATGGTCCTTGAAGAGTCCTTTTAAAAATCTTTAAAAAATCCACGTTTATGGTCCTTGAAGAGTCCTTTTAAAAATCTTTAAAAAATCCACGTTTATGGTCCTTGAAGAGTCCTTTTAAAAATCTTTAAAAAATCCACGTTTATGGTCCTTGAAGAGTCCTTTTAAAAATCTTTAAAAAATCCACGTTTATGGTCCTTGAATAGTCCTTCTAAAAATCTTTAAAAACATCCACGTGTATAGTCCTTGAAGGGTCCTTCTAAAAATCTATAAAAATCCACGTTTATTGTCCTTGAAGAAACCTTTAAAAACCCTCAAAAAATCCACGTTTATTGTCCTGAAGAAACATTTGAAAATCCCTCAAATAATCCACTTTTATGGTCCTTGAAGAGTCCTTCTAAAAATCTTTGAAAAATCCACGTTTATGGTCCTTGAAGAGTCCTTCTAAAAGTCTTTAAAAAATCCACGTTTATGGTCCTTGAAGAGTCCTTCTAAAAATCTTTGAAAATCCACGTTTATGGCCCTTGAAGAGTCCATCTAAAAATCTACAAAAATTCCACGTTTATGGTCCTTAAAGAGTCCTTCTAAAAATCTTCAAAAAACCCACGCTTATGGCCCTTAAAGAGTCCTTCTAAAAATCTTTAAAAAATCCAGGTTTATGGTCCTTGAAGAATTCTTCTAAAAATCTTTAAAAAATCCACGTTTATGGTCCTTGAAGAGTCCTTCTAAAAATCTTTATGGTCCTTCGAGAGTCCTTCTAAAATTCTTTGAAAAATCCACGTTTTAAGTCCTTGAGTAGTCGCCCTAAAAATCTTTAAGGCATCCACGTTTATGGTTCCTCAGTAGTTCTTAATAGTTCTCCAAGAGGTCCCCTAAAAATGTATAAAAAACAAACAATCATTTCTTTGATCCCCAGTCTCACTCATTTTTTTTTGTTGCCCTGTGTAAATTTTTGTTTTCTCTTCCATTTCGAATATCTTCCCTCTCACCTCCCCATTTCGTGTGGTTTTCTTTCGTTTTTCATTTTCCATTTCGTGCTGTTGTCGATTTTCTTCTTCTCCTCTTTCGTCAACTCCCCCTCCTCCTTATTTTCTTGTTGGCCTTTAGCCAAGCAGCAAAAAGCCATAAAAAGTGGCAACAAATTCAAGAATCTTAATGAACGATCACAACAAGCGACAGCGGCGGCCGGCTGCCAAACCAACAGCGATGATCGATGACAGGCGCCAGAGGGGTACTGAATGTGTGGTGTGGGGGGCAGGGGGAGAGGATCTGGCTAGGATAGGGTCTAATACGTGTAAAAGGCGCGTGACTGATTCATTGGTGGACCAACAACTACAGCAGCAACAACAACGACACCAATATTTATCACATACGATCTGCAGGCACATATATAAAGTTGGGTTATGTATGGGTATATATGTGTGTAATACAAGGCATACAAATGTGTGTGAGTGTGTTCATATGTGCACAGATTAAAATGCTCAAATGTATTTAATAGATTTTCAAATACATTGACATTTTCAAGAAGAATACACACACACACCAAGGCCTACAAGCAGAAATATTGGGGTCTTCAAGTGTCCATCAATGAGCTGGAGCTTCCCTGGGGTCTGTCGAAGAGCTGGAGTTTTCCTTCTATGGTAGACATTCACAAGGCTTTCCATCGTTGAATTATCCTCCTTGTTTTCCATCACTTACAAATCATCCTTTTATAGGCGTAAAGAAGGAGAAGTCTTTCTTTCTAAGGATAGCCCTTAAAAGTGCCATTGTCTCTTTAGGCGAACACAAGTGAGTCCTCTTTTCATTATAGGTCCAATTTATAGAAGCCATATGGCTACAGAGGGTATTTATCAATTGATACGGCCAAAACGTGCCTTATCGAAATAACGGTTTTAGACCCTAGATCCGTCTCCATGGACCAAATCCGTTTCTGGACATTTGAAGTCGATCTAGCGATGTCCGTCCGTCTGTCTGTGTGGCTTGTGTGCACGACAACTCTCGAAGGAAGTATCCGATTTGGTCCAAACTTGGTGCATCGTAATAATATTATCAAACTTAGATCTTTCAGTCTGTCATTCTCAAAAGCACCATTTTCCTGAAACATCGGTGCTTAAGTACTTATAAGATTTTGGATATACAGGGTGAGATAAAAAACTAGCCATAATTTTTTTCTAAATTTTATTGAATGAAATCAAAAAATATCGGAAATATCATCAAATTTTAGAATAACTTTAGATTTGTTCGAGTTGGCTACCTTTGGTACGAATTACAGCCTTCAAACGGTCAATGAAACCGTCACACGCTACCCGAATGTTGCTCTGCCGTATTTTGGTCCATTCCCGGCGAAACTTTTGCTTGCAGTGATCGACAGTTTGGTATTTTTTAGTGCCAACCTTGCTTTCCAAAATACTCCAGACACAATTGTCCAATGGATTGGTATCCGGAGATTTTGGTGGCCATTGTGAGGTGGAAATGAAGGTCTGCGGCCTTTAATACACCCTCCAGAATATTTTCGGCATTTATTCTGATGTCATGGTCCATTAATACGAGCGGAGAGCGACCATGGGCTGTTAAGGTGGCCCACACCATCACCATAGCCGGCGCTTGAGTTCTGGTGGCCAACCGCAGGTGCACATTTTCAGACCTCTTGGACAAGTAAACACGATCATTTTGTTTGTTTACAAACTGCTGGACAACGAATGTTTTCTCATCGGAGACGGAGAAAACCAAATTCGGCACTTCACCACTTTCGGCCAAGCGAAGCAACTCTTTAGCTCTTTTGAGTCTATTTTCTTTCTGTTGCGGTGTAAGTTTTTGCACTTTTTGGAATTTCAATGGCTTTACCCCGAGCTCATTTTTCAATATTTGCCGAATGGAATATTGCGATATATTCAGCTTATGAGGCATTTTTAGGCCACTACGACGCAGGTTTCGATCTTCCTGGGCATATATCGGGCTAAGCTACCAGTCACCAATCACGGTAACGAGCGATGTTACGAGACACAAAAGATTTATTCACATTTAAATGCTGGAGTGCTCTAACGATTGCCACCTGTGGTTCTCCAGCCAAATATAAAGAGATCACACTGTTACGCTTGAATTCCAAAATGCTTTTGTACACCTGAGAATAATATAATGAGCTGCCACTGGAATAATTTTAACAGCTGTCAGACGAGTGGCTTAGAAATGACAGCAGTCTGAAGTTGGTTGCAGTTTTTATACCGGTTTCTAACTCCACGAAATACTCATGTCAGACCCAACAAAGTATATATATTCTTGATCAGCATAAAATTCTAAGTCGATTTATCCATGTAGGCCACGTAGGTCCACGTTTTCATATAGCCCCCATATAAAGGTACCTCCGGATATTCGGTATTTTGATGATTTTAGCGACATTACTAATCGGAATTGTTTAAAATTTGGTATTTGAAGTTCATAATGGATACTACAGCCTAAGATAGAAATTTGTCTGTGCAGATCCACGTCTTCGTATAGCCCCCATATAACGGTACCTCCCAATATTCGGTATTTTGATGATTTTAGCGACACTATTCACGGGAATTGTTTTAAATTTGGTATTTGAAGTTCGAAATGGATACTACAGCCTAAGACAGAAAATTGTCTGTGCAGGTCCTCGTATAGCCCCCATATAACAGTACCTCCCAATATTCGGTATTTTGATGATTTTAGCGACATTATTCACCGGAATTGTTTCAAATTTGGTATTTGAAGTTCGAAATGGATACTACAGCCTAAGATAGAAATTTGTCTGTGCAGATCCACGTCTTCGTCTAGCCCCCATACAACGGTACCTCCCAATATTCGGTATTTTGATGATTTTAGCGACATTACTAATCGGAATTGTTTAAAATTTGGTATTTGAAGTTCATAATGGATACTACAGCCTAAGATAGAAATTTGTCTGTGCAGATCCACGTCTTCGTATAGCCCCCATATAACGGTACCTCCCAATATTCGGTATTTTGATGATTTTAGCGACACTATTCACGGGAATTGTTTTAAATTTGGTATTTGAAGTTCGAAATGGATACTACAGCCTAAGACAGAAAATTGTCTGTGCAGGTCCAGGTCCTCGTATAGCCCCCATATAACAGTACCTCCCAATATTCGGTATTTTGATGATTTTAGCGACATTATTCACCGGAATTGTTTCAAATTTGGTATTTGAAGTTCGAAATGGATACTACAGCCTAAGATAGAAATTTGTCTGTGCAGATCCACGTCTTCGTCTAGCCCCCATATAACGGTACCTCCCAATATTCGGTATTTTGATGATTTTAGCGACACTATTCACGGGAATTGTTTTAAATTTGGTATTTGAAGTTCGAAATGGATACTAAAGCCTAAGGCAGAAAATTGTCTGTGTAGGTCCACGTCTTCGTATAGCCCCCATATAACGGTACCTCCCGATATTCGGTATTTTGATGATTTTAGCGACATTATTCACCGGAATTGTTTCAAATTTGGTATTTGAAGTTCGAAATGAATACTACAGCCTAAGACAGAAAATTGTCTGTGCATGTCCACGTCTTCGTATAGGCCCCATATAACGGTTCCTCCCAAAATTCGGTATTTTGATGATTTTAGCGTCATTATTCACCGGATTTGTTTCAAATTACGTATGTAGAGTTCGTAGTGGGAACTACAGTCTGTGACAGAAAATTGTCCATTGAGGTCCAGGTCTTCGCCCCACATACCATTCGGTATTTGACGAGTTTTAGTACGATACCCACCGAAATTGTTTGAAACGCGAAAATTGTCTATGCTGGTTCAGGTCTTCGCACAGCTGCGATATAACGCAACCTCTCTATATACGATATTTAGATGAGTTTAGCTACATTATTTACCGTTTTTTTTTTTCAAGTTTCAAATTTGAATATGGTAATGGCTTATGACAAACAATGCCCATGTCCATGTCCACGCCGTATGGACACCAATATAACGGCTATATTCGGTATTTTTAAAATTTTAACAGAATTTGTGAAGGATTTTATTTTTTGAAAATTTCTAAATTCGTTGGTGCAGGGTTTTCAAAGTTTGGCCCGGCCGAACTTACGGCTTTTTAACTTGTTTCATCCCACCCTGTACACCTATATAAAATATTTGTATCATCAATTTCAATTGCATTGCCAGATAAATGTTATTTTTGTAAATAATCTATATTTCTAAAAATTCCAAATAAAAATCAACACCTTCGTTCGAAAAGGCTGCAATTATTATTTGCGCAAATTGACATAAGCTCTAAAGTACTAAAACCTAAAATCCTCTCCCCAGGTATTACAGAGTTTCCCAGAACGTTGCCATAAGCCCTTTTGCATTTTGTTGCATTTTTTCACAAATCCACGGAGCGAAAAAAACGAAACGAGAGTTTCAATAAAAAAAATACACAGCATTTCACTTAAACAAATACCGATTCGGCACTCAGGTTTCAGATTTAATAATCGTGTTTTTCACAAATTGAGATTTAAGTGGAAAAAAATTAAAAAAAAAAAATCGTAGAATATATTTATTTCATAAATCGTAAACAAAGTTCACATCTACATGTGTGTGTGGGTTGTGTGTTTGCGTCTCTGTGCATGTCGCAACGAAGTGAATGTGCAATTACCTGACGCCCACCACCCACCCACACCATCCAATGCACGACGGCTGATGATGTGACAGATGATCGAATGAGAGCCAAAGAGATGACAAAAACAACACAATACTGAAATTTGTCATCCTTCTTGCTATATAATGTATACAACATACGTACATATGTATATTAGACATTCATAACGGTAAATATGTTATAAACTCATCAGACACACACACGCACACCGATGCACATTACAATTGTCATGGCATCCACCCATCCATCGGTCCACCACCAATGCAAGTCATCACTTAACAGATTGCCTGATGCCATCCATATGTCATCATATAACGAATTTGTGTGAGTATGAGAGTAAATGGGACTGTTGTTGTTGCTGGGGTATTCTGACCAACAAATACAAAGGCATTTTGAAAGAATTTCATCAAAGTACATATGTAAATGTTGGCGCTGAGTATATAATTAAAACGATACAATCTGATTGTTATATTATATTTACAGTGAAGTTCAAACATTTGAACTCATCGAAATCTGCCATGGCCCTTCGTACACCCCAACTTCTTCAAGGTGAATAGAGTCTTTCATAGACCATAGAAGACCTTAAATTTATGTAACGAATCTAAACATAGAAGGTAGCTAGAAGATGTACGGGCAGTAGAAGAAGCCTAGTTTTTCCACTGGCAGGGCACTAGCACTTCTATGGGCAATGGAAGAGTACCCGGGCCTTCTATGATCAATTGAAGAGCGCTAGGTCTTCTATGCCAGCTCTTCTACAGGCAATATAAGACCTTTAGGTCTTCTATGGCCTCTAGAAGAGTCCTAGCTCTTCTACGGGCAACACAAGAGAACCAGGACTTCTATGGACTCTAAAGGAGTCCCATCTCTTCTACGGACAATAGAATAGAATCAGCTCTTCTACGGGCAGTAGAAGAGTCTCAACTCTTCTATTGGTAATATAAGAGCGCTTCTATATACTCTAAAAGAGCCTCAGCTCTTCTATAAACTCTAAAAGAGCACCAGCTCTTCTACTAGCAATATTAGAGCGCAAGGGGTTTTATGGACTCTAGAGGAGTACCAGCTCTTCTACGAGTAGTAGAAGAGCCTCAGCTCTTCCCTATATTCTAAGAGAGCACTAGCTCTTATATTGGTAATATAAGAGCGCTAAATCTTCTATGAACTCTAGAAGAGCACCAGCGCTTCTACGGGTGGTGGAAGAGCCTCAGCTCTTCCATATACTCTAAGAGAGCACTAGCTCTTCTATTGGTAATATTAGAGCGCAAGGGGTTTTATGGACTCTAGAAGAGTACCAGCTCTTCTACGAGTGGTAGAAGAGCATTAGCTCTTCTATATACTCTTAAAGAGCACCAGCTCTTCTTCTGGCAATATAAAAGCGCAAGACTTTCTATGGACTCTAGAACAGTACCAGCTCTTCTACGAAGAGTAGAAGAGCCTCACTATTTCTATGTACTCTAAAAGAACACCAGCTCTTCTATTGGCGATATGTATCGCAAGGTCTTCTATGGACTCTAAAAGAAACCCAGCACTTATACGGGCAACAGAAGCGAATCGCTTTTCTATTGGCAATACGAGAGTGCTAGATCTTCTATGGACTCTTGAAGATCACCAGCTCTTCTATATACTGTAAAAGAGCACCAGCTCTTCTATTGGCAATATAAGAACGCTAGAACTTCTATGGACTCTAGAAGATCCCCAGCTCTTCTTCTGGCAATATATAAGCGCTAGGTCTTATATGGAATCTATTAGAGCTGCAGCTCTTAACGGGCAAGAGAAGAGCGTTTTCTATGAACTCTAGAAAAGTACCACCACTTCTACGGGCAGCAGAAGAGCCTTAGCTCTACTATGTTCTCTATGGAGCACTAGATTTTCTACTGGCAACATTACAAGTGCTCCAACTGTTCTTCTGGCAACATAAAATCGCTTGCACTTGAAGAGTACCAGTTCTTTTACTGACACCAGAAGAGCCTCAGCTTCTCTATGAATTCTAGGCGAGCACCAGCTCTTCTATGGACTCTAGATGAGCATCAGCTCTTCCACGGACAATATAAGAGACCCAGCTCTTTTTCTGGCGATATGAAAGCGCTTGGCCTTCTATGGAGTCTAGAATAGTACCATCTCTCCTACGGGCAGCATAAGAATTCTTGGTTTTCTATAAACTCTAGAAGGGCAACATAAGAGCCTCAAACTGTTTACAGACTATATAAGAGATCCAGGTTTTCTATGGGCTCTAGAACAGCACCAAATCTTTTGCGGGCAACAAAAGAGCCTCAGCTCTTCTATGCGCAATAGAACACCCAGCTACTCCTTTCGCTTAATAAAAGATTTTGGTAAATTTTACTGGCTATTGTTTTTTAACTTTTGTGGGGGAAATTACCAGAAAATGTGGAGCGATAAGTTCCACCATTTAGAACGAATTTGGCAATTCTCAAAAACAATAAAATCCGTTAAAAATGCTGTTAAAATTTAAAAACATACCGTATATAGCTGTTACATTAGGGTCTATACGATGACATGGCTCTGCATAGGTAACTTTTGTCATAAGCCATTACAATATTTAAATGCGGAACTTACAACAAAAATCTGTGAATAATGAGCTAAAATCACCAAAATACCGAATATCTGGGGGTACCGTTATCTGGGAGATAAACGAAGACATGGACCTGCACAGATAATGCATTACGAACTTCAAATACCAAATTGGAAACAATTCCGATGAATAACGTCGTTAAAATCATCAAAATACCGAATATCGGAAGGTACATTCATATGGGGGCTATACGAAGAAGTGGACCTGCACAGACAATTTCCTGTCTATGGCTGTAGTATCCATTACGAACTTCAAATACCAAATTTGAAAGAATTCCGGTGCATAATGTCGCTAAAATCATAAAAATACCGAATATCGAGAGGTACACTTATATGGGGGCTATACGAAGACGTGAACCTGCACAGACAATTTTCTGTCATAGGCTGTAGAATTTATTTCAAACATAGAATACCAAATCTCAAAGAATTCCGGTGAATAATGTCGCTTGAATCATCAAAATACCGAATATCGGGAGGTACCGTTATATGGGGGCTATACCAAAACGTGGATCTACATGGCCCATCTTCTGTCTTATGCTGTAGTATCCATTACGAAATTCAAATACCAAATTTGAAACAATTCCGGTTAATAATGTCGCAAAAATCATCAAAATACCGAATATCGGGAGGTACACTTATATGGGGGCTATACGAAGGCGTGAGCCTGCACAGACAATTTTCTGTCATAGGCTGTAGTATCCATTACGAACTTCAAATACAAATTTTGAAACAATTCCGGTGAACAATGCCGCCAAAATCAATAAAGTACCGAATATCGGGAGGTACACTTATATGGGTGCTATACGAAGACGTGAACCTGCACAGACAACTTTCTGTCATAGGCTGTGGAATTTATTTCAAACATAAAATACCAAATTTCGAAGAATTCCGGCGAATAATGTCGCTAAAATCATCAAAATACCGAATATCGGGAGGTACCGTTATATGGGGGCTATACCAAAACGTGGACCTACATGACCCATTTTCAATATCAATACCAAAAGTCCTGCAGACATAATATATATTTGAGTTAAATAATATATATTTGAGTTAAATCAATCTACTTCAATGCGTTCGGAAGCTAGAGTGATTTCCACAGACGGACGGACATCCCTAAATCGACATAGAATTTTATGCTAATCAAGAATATATATACTTTGTGGGGTCTAAAATGTGCATTTCGAGGTTTTACAAACGGAATGACAAACTTAAGATACCCTCCATACTATGGTGGAGGGTATAAAACATAGGTAAATTATTTTAGATTTTATGACCCTGTAAGGAGAGGCCAACTTTGGAAGAAATTGGGTACTCACATCAACAGTTATCGTGCATACAAGGCTGAAAGATGGACACACAGGCGGACATGCCTAAGTCGACTTCGAATGTCTTAAATTGTAATTCGTCTAAAGAGACTTAAAATCGTTATTTCGATGGGTCATATTTTAATAGAATCAAATGTAGCCAAAAGGCTGTGGGTAGAAAATAGAGCTTTTTAAAGGACGGAATATCGTATTTTATTACCTGTAGGACCTAAGTGCCTTCCAGGTCGACACAATATTCACTCTTTGATATATTGTTATGTATTTGAAAATGTGCATTCCTCCGTTGTTGTTTTGTTGACATTTTTGTTTGCCAAATGAAAATGTCAAAACATTAAACATCAGAAGTGTGGGTGGTTGGCGGCTGCATTTTTCCTCCAACATCCAATTATTGCACATCGTCACATTTTATTTTTTTTTCTTCTTCTTTTTTTAATTTTAATGTTATTTATTTGCCGTTACTTTTTGTTGTAAATATTTGTTTTTCAAAAACTTTTAATGATGTTGAACATTGTTTCCTCTTCTTCATTTCTTTGCAGATTTGAAATTTTTTAAAAGGCAACAAAACTAATTGGAAATTTCGCCATCGTTTTGGAAGTCAATCGGAAGTTAACTATTTGAAATAAAGAAATTTAAGAGAGAGGTAGGTGGAAAAATTTATGATAACTAAAACAAGATTATTGTTGCTTGGAAATATAAAGCTTTGCGGAAACAGTGTTCGGCAAGCTGTAATGTCACTACTTTTATGACTAAATTCTAACTGGACTTCTCCAGCTATTTATTATTTTTAATATTTTTCTGAGGCGGGGGGAAAACAATTCTGGACCATCAGGCAGTATAATCAATCACTGAGCTTCAAAATAATAATTTATTTCTGATAAGGACACCTTTCTAATTTTGGTGGCAAAAATGGAACCAACAACATCACCTGGTTTTTCTGAAAAAAGTACCTGATTTCTGAAGAAAGTCTGTTTTCTTCTGCAGTTTTCCGCATTCTTTCCTAGGCGATGGCATCAGAAAATAAGTTAAAAATTATGAGTCGTTTTTGTCGAATGATGTTTGATTATTTAAATATACAGGGTTGGCCATATTCGACGGACCCATCTGGCAACGCCATAACTTTTGACAGAGATGTCACATCGCTTAATGACATACCGCGTTTGAAGCGTCAGTCCAAGCAGATTTTTACCATGAACCAATACACGCCACGCGAGCGCTCTGAAATAGTTGAAATTTACAAGAAGTCAATTGTGAAAACTCAACGAGCTTTTAAAACATTAAAAAATGTGAGAAGTGCGCCTTCTAAGAACACCATTAAGCGTTTATACGAAAAATTTTCGACTGGTAAGGCTCTTTCTAATCCGAAGAGGCCATATAAAAGTCGACCAAGAATATCGCTGCCGTACGAGCCAGTGTTGAGAGGTCCCCAAGAACATCCCAAAAACGCCGTTCTCAGCAGTTGGACATGGCTCGGTCCATTTTACAACGGATTATTCGCATTTGCATTTGTTCCCGTACAAAATTCAATTGACGCAAAGAATGTTGCCTGCGGACAAGCTTCGTCGATTGGAATGGGCCCAAAGAGTCATGGGTCCGTTGAATATGGGCAACCCTGTATATCATTTGAGGCGGCCAAAACGTGCCACATCGAAATAACGGTATTAGACTCTAGGTCTCTTTGGACTAAATTTGAAGTCGACCTAGCTATGTCCGTCCGTCTGGCTGATGCGCACGATAACTTTCGAAGAGAGTATCCGACTTATTCAAAACTCGGTACATTATAATATTATTATCAAACTTAGATAGAGTTCGGAGATGGACAATATCGGTCCACTCCATCAAGTATCTCCCCCACAAAGGGGTCAAAATCTTGAATATCCATGAAGCTCTTAAAAAGAGAAATTAACATCCGATTCCATTCAGACTTGGTACTCATCTCAATATTTCCATCAACACAAGATGTGTTATAAAGATGTTAGAGATCGGACAATTTCTTCTGGTACCTCACCCAACAAATGGTCAAAGTTTTGAATATCCACAACGATCATTAAATCCGAAATAAACATCCGTTTCTCTTCATATTTCACATATCTCATTATTTCTACTAACACAAGATCTGATGGGAAGAAAATTTTGACTATCATGAAGCTCATGAAAAGCGAAATTAACATCCGATGCCATTCAGACTTGGTATCACTTAATATTTTCAGCAACACAATATTTGTTATAAAGATGGTGGAGATCCGACCATTTCTTCTGGTACCTCCCCCACATGGGGTAGAACATTTTCATAAAGAAAACGTCCAAAGAAAGCGAAATAAGCATCCAACTCTCTTCCTATTTCACACAGACAAACATTTTTGCTAGCACAAGATCTGTTGTGAAGACGATATGTATCTGTGATCCCAATTCCCCCTCACCCACAAAGAGTCACAATTTTCAATACTTTTATGTGACATAACTTGCGAAACAAGTCAGCAATTGCAGGAATGGCACCTTTTAACATTTTCTAAAAATTATGACTTATATGAAGGGAGTAGTCAATATACAGGGTGAGATGAAAAAACTGCACCCAATTTCAGACTGCTGTCATTTCTAAGCCACTCGTCCGACGGCTGTCAAAATTATTCCAGTAACAGCTCATTATATTGTTTACAAGCATACAAAAGCATTTTGGTGAGAATGTCCAAGGAAATAAGTTATTCGCTATGGAATTCAAGCGTGATAGTGCGATCTCTTTATATTTGGATCGAAAACCACAAATGGCTATCGTTAGAGCTCTCCAGCATTTAAATGTGAATAAATCTTTTGTGTCTCGTACCATCGCTCGTTACGGAAGGACGGAAAAAAACAGCAACATCAGCAGAAATGGTTCGAAAAGTAAAGAAACGACTTGATCGAAACCCGCTTCGTAGTGGCCTAAAAATGCCTCATAAGCTGAACATGGCGCAATATCCCATTCGGCAAATATTGAACAATGAGCTCGGGGTAAAGGCATTGAAATTCCAAAAAGTGCAAGAACTTACACCACAACAAAAAGAAGATAGACTTAAAAGAGCTAAAGAATTGTTTCACTTGACAGAATTCGGTTTTTTCTCCGATCAGAAAACATTCGTTGTCCAACAGTTTGTAAACAAACAAAATAATCTTGTTAACTTGCCTGAAAATGTGCACCTTCGGTTGGCCACCAGAACAAAACTAAAGGGCCGGCCATGATGATGGTGTAGGCCGCCATAACAGCCGATGGCCGTTTTTCGCTCGTATTAATCGACTGTGGCATGAGAATAAATGCCGAATATTATCTCGAAAATATTCTGGAGGGTGTATTAAATCTTTGGGCACGCCAACATTTTGGTCGCCGATCTTGCACATTCTAACAGGACTCAGCACCATCGCACTCAGCACGCCACTCCTAAAAATGGTTACAAAATGAGATTCCTTGCTTCATTTCCAGCGCACAATGGCTACCCATCCGTTGGCGTTTTGTGTCTGGAGTATTTTGGAAAGCAAGGTTGACGCTAAAAAAAAAAAAAAAAAAACAAAGTGTCGAACACCTCAAGCCAGCGCTTCGCCGGGAATGGACCAAAATACCGCAGAACAACATTCGGCCAGCATGTGACGGTTTCATTGGCCGTTTGAAGGCCATAATTCGTGCCAAAATCAATTAAATCAATTAAAATTTAAAAAAAAATGTAAAACTTATGGCGTTTAACTTTGTTGCAGTAGCCCGAACATGACATGTCGCAATATTCATATTATATTTATTTAGTTCCGATACGAAATTGACAAGATTGGCCCATTCCTACCCCCATGGAGGATCAACAATTTGAATAATCATAACAGAAGTCAAAATACAGGTTTGCCCATATTCGACGGACCCATGTTTTTTTTTGGGCCCATTCCAATCGACGAGGCTTGTCCGCAGGCAACATTCTTTGCGTCAATTGAATTTGGTACGGGAACAAATGCAAATCAATGCGAATAATCCGTTGTAAAGTGGACCGAGCCATGCCCAACTGTTGAGAACGGCGTTTTTCGGATGTTCTTGGGGACCTCTCAACACTGGCTCATACGTCAGCGATATTCTCGGTCGATCGCCTTGATCGACTTTTATATGGCCTCTTCGGATTAGAAAGAGCCTTACCAGTCGAAAATTGTTCGTATAAACGCTTAATGGTGTTCTTAGAAGGCGCACTTCTCACATTTTTTTAATGTTTTAAAAGCACGTTGAGTTTTCACAATTGACTTCTTCTGTTGAATGTAAATTTCAACTATTTCAGAGTGCTCGCGTGGCGTGTATTGGTTCATGGTAAAAATCTGCTTGGACTGACGCTTCAAACGCGGTATGTCATTAAGCGATGTGACATCTCTGTCAAAAGTTATGGCGTTGCCAGATGGGTCCGTCGAATATGGGCAACCCTGTACACCCTCTCTAGCATATGGCTGAGGGTATAACAAGTAGTGCAGCTGCACGCTTGCTAAATCCTCCATGGGGAGCAAATATAAAATGAGATATTTTATTGAGAAATAAAAAAAAAAACACCAAAAAAAAAAAAAAAAACACAAAAATATGAACGTATGACGTCGAAAACGAAAAATCTACGAAAACCTCAGCATGCTTAACATTTTATGATTATGAACGCAATAAAATACCGAATTATTTTTCTTTTGTTTTTCCATATTTTCATTTCACCACCTCAGAGCTGGCTGGTATAATCATGATAAAAGAATGTTGGTACCCTCTCCACCACCTATCCAAAAATGTATAGCCACCATTTGGGGAAATTTATGTGTGTTTTCTTCTTCGTTCCAACATTTCCACTCACATATTCAAATCATAGCGTTGTCATTCTATATCAATATATATGTATGTATGTTTATGCGTTTTTATGTATGTATATTTGTACGTCTAGCTACACGAAGAAAAGTCTGTCAGAAAAATTTATGATGACGTCTGAAACAGATCATATGGTGTTGGTGGTGGTGGTGATCTACATGCAATGTTCAGGGTTGAAGATTTCCGACTGTCAGTGGTGGTGATTCAAGGTAGACATGTCAAAAGTTTCCGATTATGTATGCATGTATGTGTGTGGTTCGGATTAATACATCAATTCTGAAATTTTAATAATGACTATTTTACCAGACGCCCACCTGTTTTCGGGGAGCCTATAATAAATATATACATTTCATGAAATAGGAAAAAAAGAAAGGTTTTTTTTGCGGTATGGGGATGAATCAATCCATCTTTGGCTCTTCAGCCTCCGAATTTCTATATGCATTTGCTCTGGGTTTAATATTTGCCATGACATACAAAATCGCCAGGTGCAGATATTTTCCAGCCTCCCTATCTGCTAATTTTTCTGCAGTCATTTTTCTGTCTCCGGGGCTCAATCAACTTTTCAGCAAAATCAGCAGAAACGGTTCGAAACATTAAGAAGCGACTTGATCGAAATCCGCGTCGCAGTGGCCGAAAAATAGCATATCGCAATATTCCATTCGGCAAATATTGAAAAATGAGCTCGGGGTAAAACCATTGAAATTCCAACAAGCAAAAAAGCTATAAGTTCGGCCGGACCGAACTTTGAATACCCTCCACCATTTAGAACGAGTTTGGCAATTCTCAAAAACAATAAAATCCGTTAAAAATTCTGTTAAAATCTTAAAAATACCGAATGTAGCTGTAACATTAGGGACTATACGACGACATAGACCTGCATAGGTAACTTTTGTCATAAGCCATTACAATATTCAAATGCGGAACTTACAAAAAAAAAAGTCTGTGAATAATGAGCTCAAATCATCAAAATACCGAATATCGGGAGGTATCCTTATATGGGGGCTATACGAAGAACTTACACCGCAACAGTAAGAAAATAGACCCAAAAGAGCTGAAGGGTTGCTTCGCTTGGCCGAAAGTGGTGAACTGCCGAATTTGGTTTTCTCCGTCTCCGATGAGAAAACATTCGTTGGCCAGCAGTTTGTAAACAAACAAAATCGATCGTGTTTACTTGCCACAGAGGTCAGTGTGGGCCGCCATAACAGCCGATAGTCGCTCTCCGCTCGTATAAATCGACTGTAGCATCAAAATATATGCCGAATATTATCGCGAAAATATTCTGGAGGATACGCAAAACACTAGATCTGTTTTAAAGACGGCATAGATCGGCCCGTTCCTTCTGGTACCTCCCCCACAAAGGGTCAAAATTTTGATTAATTATATCTCTTATAATTTGCGAAATAAGCGTCCGATTCTCTTTAAATTTAACACACCACAATATTTCTATCAGCACATAATCTGGTGTGAAGATAAGGTTTATCAGACCACTTCTTCTGGTACCTCACAATTTTGAATAACCATGAAGCTCATAGAACGCGAAATGAGCATCCTATAATTTTCATACTTGGCACATCTCAATATTTTTTTCCTAACACAAGAAATGACGTGAAGATGGAATATATCGGTCCATTCCTTGTGGTACCTCCCTCACAAAGGGGTCAACATTTTGAATATCCATGAATATCCATAAAATGCAAAATTACCATCCGATTCCATTCAGACTTGGTACATCTCAATATTTCCAGGAACAAAGGATCTTCTATAAAGATGGTAGAAATCGGACCATTCCTTGTGGTACCTCCCCCACAAAGGGTCAAAATTTTGAATAATTATCAAGCTTATAAAACGCAAAATGAGCATCCGATTATGTTCAATATATCGGTCCACTACATCTGGTACAGCCCCAACAAAGGGTCAAAATTTTTAATGTCCATGAAGCTCATAGAACGGGAAATTAACATCTGATTTCATGCAGACATGGTACATCTTAATATTTCCATCAGCACAAGATCCGTTATAAGATTCTAGAGATCGGGTCATTTCTTCTGGTACCTCCCCCCACAAAGGGTCAAAGTTTTAAATAACCAAAACGATCATAAAATTCAAAATAAGTATCTGGTTCTTTGCAAATTTCACACATCCCATAATTACTCTTAACACTAGATCTACTGTGGAGATGCGATATATCGGCCCAATCCTTCTTGTACCTCCCCCACAAAGGGTTAAAATTTTGAATTATTATGAAGGTCCTAAAACGCGAAATTTACATTCGATTATCATCATTCCATTCACGCTTGGTACATCTCAATATTCCCATCAAAACAAGATCGTATTTTTAAAAACAAAAACCTTTCCGCCCAAAAAAGGTCACAATTTTCAATACTTTTATCTGCCATATGTTGCGGAACAAGTCAGCGATTCTCTTCAACCTGCTATATCTAAATATTTCTCTCAACCAGAAACCTGAGGTGGATATGGAATTTATGATTTCGCATAAAATTGGATATTCGATTCGGTTTTCTTGTCATTTTTCCCATACCAATATTTTTATCTGAATTAGATGAAGAATGACAAGTAAAAAGGCAGTAAGTTCGGCCGGGCCAAACTTTGAATATCCTCCATTATTTGGCACGAATTTAGAAATTTTCAAAAAATAAAATACGTTAAAAATTCTGTTAAAATTTTCAAAATATCGAATATAGCCGTTATATTGGGGTCTATACGACGTGAACCTACATAGGCTTTGTGTGTCATAAGCCATTACCATATTCAACTTCGAAACTTGAAATAAACGGTAAATAATATAGCAAAAATCATCAAAATACCATATATAGG
This sequence comes from Musca domestica, assembly GCF_030504385.1. Classification (NCBI taxonomy): domain Eukaryota; kingdom Metazoa; phylum Arthropoda; class Insecta; order Diptera; family Muscidae; genus Musca; species Musca domestica. Next base: position 1,724,604 of record NW_026712315.1, on the reverse strand, counting down.
GAGGTAGCGTTATATTGGAGCTATACGAAGACGTGGATCTGCATAGGCTGTAGCATCCATTACAAACTTAAAATACGACACCTCAAACAAGCCGAATATAGGGAGGTACTGATATATGGGATCTGTACGAAGACCTGGACATGCATAGACAATTTTCTGTCACAGGCTATAGCATCCATTACGAAATTAAAATACAACAGCTCAAACAATTTTGGTGATCTTCAAAATACCGAATATAGGGAGGTACTGATATATGGGACCTATACGAAGGCCCGGACCTGCACAGACAATTTTCTGTCTTAGGCTGTAGTATCCATTACGAACTTCAAATACCAAATTTTAAACAAATCCCCTAAATAATGTCGCTAAAAACATCAAAATACCGAAAAATGGGAGGTACCGTTATATGGGGGCTATATGAAAACGTGGACCTACATTTTCTGCTTTATGCTGTAGTATCTATAAGGAACTTCAAATACCAAATTTGAAACAATTCCGGTAAATAATGTCGCTAAAATCATCAGAATACCGAATATCGGGGGTACCGTTATATGGAGGCTATACGAAGAAGTGGACCTACGTGGCCCATTTTTTGTTTTATGCTGAGTGTCTATTACGAACTTCAAATGCCAAATTTGAAACAATTCCGGTGAATAATGTCGCTAAAATCATCAAAATACCGAATATCGGGAGGTACCATTATATGGGGGCTATGCAAAGAAGTGGACCTACATGGCCCATTTTCAGTACCAAAAGTCCTGCAGACATAATACATATTTGAGAAAAATTTTATCAACCTGCTTCAATTTGTTCGGAAGCTAGAGTGATTTCCACAGACGGACAGACGGACAAACGGATAGAAGGACAGACGATAAATCGACATAGAATTTTATGTTGATCAAGAATATAAAATGTATATTTCGAGATGTTACAAACGGAATGACAAACTTAATATACCCTCCATACTATGGTGGAGGGTATAAGAAAAAATAAATATATAAAAAAAAATAATTAATTAAATAAAAACCAATCTAATTATTCTCTTCTTTGTTCGGTTGTTAAATGAAATTTATTTTTTATTAATTGACTGAGGTATCAGAGCATCGCTGAGTGGGTCGAAGGATACGGATTATTTCGATCGATGACTTTATTTCAACACATTGGCTGGTTTGCATCAGTAATAATCTCCGACAGATCCCCCTCCATTCCCTTCCCCCCTTTTCTGCCAAACTACTACCAACAGCAACAACAATAACAATAATGTGATATTAATTGATTTAATTTTCTTCCATTATGCTTTCATTTTAATTTCCTGATTCCCTATTCATGTGAGCAGTTTAGATCTCTCCACCCTCTTTTCCTCGCTCTCTTTCGCCTCTTCCATTGAAAAGAAAAAAAAAAATACAAATAAAAACAACAACAAACAACAATAATTGGATTAATATAGATTTACTTGTTGTTACTTATCCGCCAACGACTTGTTGTTCACCGGACAGGACAGGACAGGATCGGACTGACAGTCAGTCAGTCAGTCAGGTTGGTTGGCTGGCCGGCATCAGTTTTCACAGATGTTATTAAATGACCATTATCGAAGTAATCAGTTCCTTCTGCCATTCATCCATTCTTCGTATCCTTTGTAAATTGTTTAGATGACCTTTGCACATCCCGACAAATGGTAATGAATGAAAGTGGATCCCACTCAACTGCGTTTACCAACTTGTCGTTATTTGTCAATGGGCTTGGGAATGTCAATCTGACGAGCGTCGTACAGGGGATCTAAGGATGCCAATCGGTGACTAACAAGTATCCTTTGAAATGTTCGTTCTTTTATGTTTTCTTCATCATCCTGCAGAGAACATTTTACTTCTCTAATTGCCATTTTAATGATTTATGTGTCATGACAACAGTTCACGTAGTGGTGGCAGTGGTGGTGGTGGAGAATAAGATGCCGATGGAGGTGCTTTAAGAATTAAGTAAAAGGTAAAGTGTAATGATAAGTAAAACTAATAAAAAACGGAATATTCTGTGAATATGAGACCCAGGGAGGGTCTTTTATTTAGGGAGGTCTCTAAAACATGTTTTCTTTCCCAAAAAAAGAAAAGATCATAAAGCATCCTTTCTTTGGAAAGCTTAAGGAACGGCAAAATGGGCCTCCAAAACATAATTTCTTAAAAAAATGTCCCTAAAACATGTTTGTGATGAAAGAGTCGCAAGAGTAACAGTTTTCAAGAAAAGCATTCCATGGTATAATATTTTTGTAGCAAGGGTTTCTATAGCTCCCTTTTGGAAGAATATGTCCTCAGAAGAAGAGGAAAGGAGTCTAAATTATTTCTTAAACATAATTCTTGGTAATTTGCAATTAAAAACACTTTTTCCTAGAGAATGTACCCTTTTTTGTCATCATAGGGAACAGAAGAGGACCCTCTTTGAAATAGAAAAATAGAGAGAGAGAGAGAGAGAGTACCCAAGAGAGTATTTTCGCTTTCATTAAAAGCTATTATCTAAAACATTAAAAAATGGGGAGAAGGGTGCCTAAACCCCTTCCCTTCAAGAAAATAACTCAAAGGCGAACTTCGCGTACGGAAAGAGCTTCTAAAACAAACATCCTTAAATAAATGGTCTCAAAAGCACATTTTATTGAGGATATGGTCCTCAGATAATATTTTGTGGTAGAGCAGTAGTGGAGAAGCATCTAAAATACTCTATTTCGAATAAAATTTGAGAAACATTTTATTCGAAAAAGAGAGTGCCACATTTTCCTGAAGCTCCCTATAAAAAACACATTTTCCTGAAGATCTGATCTGCAAAATGCTTCATCAAAAAAAAAAAAAAGTTCTCAATATCATCTTTCTTAAAAAAGTGCAGCCTTTCTTATAAGAAATCCAACCAAATGTACCCCGCTTTTTAAAAATATAACCTTTTATAAAAAGGATCTCGAGGCACTGGTGGGAACATGTCGAAATCCCTATTAATACTTGGTAACAGGCCTTCCTAAGCACCTTTTCGTTTTGAGGAAAGAACCTTCAACGCAACTTTTCCTAAAGAAAGCGTCACTAACAGATTAATTTCTAAGAAGCGGTTTAGGCGGCCCTCATTTTGGGAGACGTATCTAAAGCGCATATTCTAGAAGGAGGAATGATCCCCGAAGGATTCTCTGTTGCCCAAAAGGGTGTCTATATCATCATTTTGAAGAATGGTAGTTTAAAATAACCCTTTCTAAAGAAATAAGCATCCATTTTCCAAGAAAGGGTTTTTTACACTCTCTTTCTTGAAGAAAAATTTGTAAAAAAGTATCCTTTGTTGAGGACCACATTACCTAAGTGTCCTGTCATGAAAAGGGGCTTTCTAAAGCCCTTTATTTTCAAGAGAGTGTATTCAAACGAGATTAAAGGGGTTCCTGAAGAACATTTCCAATTGGTCATACAACAATCTTTTCCGGAAGAAAGGGTCTCCAAGCTTCCTTATGTAAGTGTGTCGAGGTCTTATTTATTAAAAGGTCGTCCCAAGCACTCTTTCTTGAGGAAAGAATACCCATTTTCTAAGGTTCTTTCAGACCCATATTTTTGAAGGAGGTGAACGTCTCTGAAAGTCTCATAGAAGACCGACAGGAGATATCTTCACTATATAACACCGTTAGAAGGATCTTTTTCTACAAAAGACCGTCAGGGAGTCTTCACAGGAAGTCTCCTATCGTCTTTTTCTATATATGAACGTCAAGAGTTCTTCTATCCCTAAAAGAAAGTCAGGAGGCCTTCTATGCCTGAAAGAACGTCAGGAGGTGTTCTACCCCTAGGGGACCGTCAGGAGTTCTTCTATCCATAGGTGGCCGTCAGGAGGCCTTCTATCTCTGAAAGAACGTCAGGATGTCTTCTACCCCTAGAGGACCGTCAAGAGGTCTTCGATCCATAGAAAACCGTGAACAGGTCTTCTATCCATAGAAGACCGTCAAGAGGTCTTCTATCCCTAAAAGAACGTCAGGAGGTCTTCTATCCCTAAAAGAACGTCAGGAGGTCTTCTACCCCTAGAGGACCGTCAGGAGGTCCCTAGAGGACCGTCAAGAGTTCTTCGATCCACAGAAAATCGTCAATAGGTCTTCTATCCATAGAAGACCGTCAAGAGATCCACTATCCGCCAGAGGTCTTCAATTCATTAAAGACCGTCAGGAGATTTTCAAAATGTAGAAATCCCTCAGGAGGTCTTCTATCCATAGAAGACCGCCAGGAGGTCTTCTATACGTAGAAGACCGCCAGAAGGTCTTCTATACATTGAAGACCGCCAGGAGGTCAGGAGTTCTTCTATCTATAGAAGACCGTCGGCGTGTCTTCAATCTATGCAAGACCAACAGGATTTTTTCTTTCCATGGAAGATCGTCAGGCAGACCGTCAGAAGATTTTCTCTCTACAGAAGACCGTTTCTTCTTTGGATAAAAGATCTAAGGATTCCTTCCCCACTTAGAAAATTCTAAAGGGGATTCCCGATGTCGATGCCGTTAGGAAGGAGGCATTTCCTGTTTAAAATAACGACATCAGGTCTTGTGTATATGGACATTCTGACCGGTATCGGTGTCTTATGCACCTTTTTTAAGAAAGGCTATTTTGAGGCAACCTTTTTTGATGAAGGGTATCCAAGAAGAAAACATCACTTTTCCACGGGTGTTTTAAGTACCTGATGTTAAAGAAAAGGTCGCTAAAATGTCATTGTTTGAAGAATCTATGAGTCTCCCGGTATCAGTTGATGGATTGTTTATGTTTTTTTTTTCTAGAAGTAGGGGTCTGTAGAGTAATAGTCCTTTCTCGAAGGAAGGACATTTTGAAGCAGCATTTTCTGAAAGAAATATATCTAAAGCATTATCCTTAGAAGAGAGGGCCTCTGGATCATACTATCTAGAAGAATTGGGCATTCTAAGACACTCTTTCCTACAGAGGGCCATTAAAAACAGTTTTGTTTTTTGAAAGAGAGATCACCTTGAAGTGATCTCTCTAGATTACAGGGTCTGCAAAACATCTTTCAAGACGGAAGTATCATTAATGCCGAAAGGGCCATTTTTATACCCTACACCACAAGGTGGTCAGGGTATTATGTCTTTGTGCATTTGTTTGTAACAGGCAAAAGGAAACGAGATAGACCCATAGTACCTTTGATTCTGCATAGAATCACATTCGGAGTCGATTTATGCATGTCCGTCCGCCCGTCTGTCCATGTATTTTTGTAAACAAATTACAGTTCGCAATTATTGCCCGATCCAGATTAAATTTTGCACAAATCATTTGTTTGGCCCAAGGACGTATCCTATTGAAATTGGAGATAATCGGTCAAAATTTAGATATAGCTCCCATATATATCTTCGTCCGATTTACCTTTTATTGTGCACCAAACGTGTAATATCAGCCCGAATAGTGTGGAATTTTGCACATACAACCAAATTAGGTCTGAAAATAAGTATGCCAAATTTGATCGAAATCGGTTCAGATATAGCTATAGCTCCCATATATATTGTTCATCCGATTTGTTATTTTTGTCCTTCGCAGTCGTAATATGCACTCTGTTACAACAAAATACATGTGCCAAATTTTATCGAGATCGGTTCAGATTTGGATATAGCTCCCATATATATCTTCGTCCGATTTACCTTATATTGTGCACCAAACGTCTAATATTTGTCGAAATGGGATGGAATTTGGCACTTACGACCGAATTTAGTCTAGAAGCTAGTATGTCAAATTTGATCGAAATCGGTTCAGATATAGCTATAGCTCCCACAGCCGTAATATGCACTCCGTAACAACGATATTCAGGGAAATATATCAAATACAGCTCAGAAATATCTTTGCGAAATTTTATGGAGATCGGTTCCGATTTGGATATAGCTCCCATATATATATCTTTATCCGATGTCAAATTAATTGTGCACTTTCTTTACTGGTTCCGAAATGGTGTTTTGAAAGACTATTATTTCCGAAAGCAAGGACATACGCTGGGTGGGGCCATAGGGGGTTCGGGATCCTTCGAATCGGCTATTTTTTTGCCACTTGATGTATGTATTACTTGGGAAAATTAATCTTAAGTTAATTGGTCCTCCCTAAAGAAGTTTGGGTCTGTTTCTCATTTTCGCAGAAAAAAATTCCAAAACTCAATTTTAGCGTATAAAGCATTTAAAGTACCCTTTCCATAATAAAGCTTTTCTCAAACACCCTTTTTTAAAGAAGTGGTCTCTGAAAATCCCTTTTTGCCTAAAGGTGCTGATTTTTTTATGAAGGGATCTCAAATTAGTGATCCTTTAATGCCCAACTTTTCAAAAGGATGCGTTCAATGTTGCTTTTCTTGAGAAATGGGACCCTTTCTTGAAGAAAATATCTTCTTAGGGCGGTGGAAGGTCCTGTAACTGCATAATACCTTGAGAAAATCTTCTCTGCATGGAATACCCATAGATTGTCTCCCATCTTACATTCAAGTTCCCCATCCCCCTGCATACGTTTATCAATTATTGCATGTAAAAATGTTAAAATTTTAATTAGACTTCCTTCAAAAAAAAAAAACCTCCACATTGTCGTACTACAAGATTTTATTGCAACATGTTGTTGTTGTTGATGATGATGATCGAACAACCCCATACCTCAACCCCATTTTTATGTTGGCGATGAACACGTGTGCCTCCTGGTTTTATTATGAATGTAACTCAAACACAGTCATACACACATATACATGCGAACATACAAACCTACACATGAATGGAGGGGGTGAAGCAGCTGCTTGTAATCATACAACCATTAAATATTGTAAAAATGTATCAATGTGTGTGTGTTGTGTGTTTAGGTGCTGTGTGTGGGTGTCCATGCTTGGAGACTCTTTTATGCGTGCCTGTGACAGGTTAATAAAATTTCTGCCTTTTTTCTGAAAAGTATTCGTACATCCTCTTAAGCTATAACACACGGCTGCGTTTGTGTTTTTATACCCTCCACCATACATAGTATGGAGGGTATATTAAGTTTGTCATTCCGTTTGTAACTCATCGAAATAATCATTTTAGACCCAAATTCTTGATCAGCGTAAAATTCTAAGACGATCTAGCCATGTCCGTCCGTCTGTTGTAATCACGCTACAGGCTAAACGAATTAAGATAAAAAGCTAAAATTTTGCCCAGATCTCTCTTTTGTCTGCAGGCAGGTCAAGTTCGAAGATGGGCTATATCGGTCCACGATATCGTATAGCCCCCATCTAACGGTACCACCCGATATTCGGCATTTTGATTATTTTAGCCACATTTTCTAATGGAATTGTATGAAAATCCACACAAGGAGTTCTCTAAGAGCACTTTATATCTTGGCAGAGAATTATCTATATAGATCGACGGTTTCGTATAGCCCCCATATAGCGGTACCCCCCGATATTCGGTATTTTGATGATTTTAGCCACATTTTTCAACGGAATTGTCTGAAAATCTACGCAAGGAGTTTTTTGTGAGTACTTTATCCCTTTGCTGAGAATTATCTATATAGGTCTACGATATCGAGTAGCCCCCATGTAACGGTACCCCCCGATATTCGGTATTTTGATGCTTTTAGCCACATTTTTTAACGGAATTGTCTGAAAATCCGCACTAGGAGTTCCATGTGAGTACTTTATCCCCTGAAAGCGAATTGTCTATATAGGTCCACTATATTATATAGCCCCCATATAACGGTACTTCCCGATATTCGGTATTTTGATGATTTTAGACACATTTTTTGTAACGGAATTGTCTGAAAATCCGCACAAGCAGTTCTCTAAGAACACTTTATCTCTTGACAGAGAATTATCTATATAGGTCCACGGTTTCGTATAGCCCCCATATAGCGGTACCCCCCGATATTCAGCATTTTGATTATTTTAGCCACATTTTCTAATGGAATTGTATGAAAATCCGAACAAGCAGTTCTCTAAGAGCACTTTATCTGTTGGCAGAGAATTATCTATATAGGTCCACGGTATCGTATAGGTCCACGATATCCTATATCCCCCATATAACGGTACCCCTCGATATTTCGTATTTTGATGATTTTAGCCACATTTTCCAATGGAATGGTCTGAAATTCCACACAAGGAGTCCCTTCTGAGTACTTTACCCCTAGACATAGATTTGTCTATATTGGTCCACAATATCGTATATCCCCCATATATCGGCACTTTCCGAAATTAGGTATTTTAAAGATTTTAACTGAATTTTTAATGGTTTTTATTTTTGAAAATTATCTAATTCGTTTCAATGGTGGAGGGAATTCAAAGTTCGACCCGGCCGAACTTACTGCTTTTTTTGCTTGTTTTAAATTGTTGCCACAACTCTTTTTACCGTTTGGTTTTTTTTTTTTGTTTCATCTGCTCTACATCACATTTACCCCTCAGATGGCTCTCGGCTTTTCAGATGATGATGCCAATGAAATATCAATGCTTTACTTTCTAGCGTACGTTGTCCCCTACTCTTCTTACACCCTTGACGTAGGGTAGCAGCGTACGATATGTTGGAACAGGCAATGTGTGGGTATTTATTGGAGAGGGTAATGAAAGTCATCATGTTTTTTGTCGAATTTTATAAAATTGAAAAATAATTTTCAGAAAATTGTGTCTCAAGAACCCCCGGCATAAAACTCCACATACTTAATCAAGAATCTCCTGATTACGAAAACTTCGAAAAATCTTGTGAACTATAAATTTTGAAAATATTTTGAGAGGAGAGGAATGGGAATTCCATTAATTTTTGTTATTAACTTCTCACTTTTTAGTCAACCCCCGCTATTGCACAAAACATTGTTCGGAACAGTAACGCCTCTGCTTCTTCAGCACCACGAACGGGCATGTGTTAACTTTTTTTTGTGCACAACAAGCGTTTAAGCTTTAAATCTCCCTCACCAAAGAATTGGAGTTTTTCTGTAGGGATTTGGTGGCTAAATTTAGTGGCTTTGGCGTAACGTTTTATGGTCTGATGTTACACTCATACAACGACGCTCACACACACACACACACATTTTTAAGGCATCAACCCTCCAAAGAGATGATCAAAAAATCAGCAACAAATGTAATTGCATTGCTTGCAATATGCAGTTGTTGTTGTTGTAATTGGACTTCATTACAACAAGGAATTTAATTGCCTTTGATTTATGTTCAGATAAAATACATTGTTCGGGATTTCGTTATGGATCCATGAACACTTTGGTCCAAAGGATGATAGTCTTAGAAGGCAAAGATAAAATTTTCTCTAAAAAACTGTGCTTTTAAGGACAAGGACATTAAAGGGTCCTCTCGAGACCAGAATATTTGATAAAACAATTTAAAAAGTATTAGACGGCTTTGCCGACAGAAGCCGATTATTTAATATATTTTTACCTACGGGCCAAGGAATGGATCGGTCGGTCCTAAATAAATATGATGTACAGGGTGAGATAAAAAGAAACTGCAATAAAGTCAAACGCTATAATTTTAAAATTTTTATTCCCTCCACCTTCATAGTATGGAGGGTATCTTAAGTTTGTCATTCCGTTTGTAAAACTTCGAAATACACATTTTAGACCCCACAAAGTCAATATATTCTTGATCAGCATAAAACTCTATGTCGATTTGGCGAGGTCCGTCCGCCTATCCGTCTGTGGAAATCACTCTAGCTTCCGAACGAATTAAAATATATTGATAAAATTTTACTCAAAAAATTTTACTTTTGGTAGTGAAAATGGGCCATGTTGGTCTACGTTTTGGTATAGCCCCCATAAAACGGTACCTCCGACAATATTCATCGGAATTGTTTCAAATTTGGTATTTAAAGTTCGAAATGGATACTACAGCTTAAGACAGAAAATTGTCTGTGCAGGTCCACGTCTTCGCAGAGCCCCCATATAACGGTACCTCCCGATATTCGATATTTTGATGATGATTAGCAACATTATTCACCGATTTTTTTTGTTTAGTTTCGCATTTGAATATTGTAATGGCTTAAGACATAAGTAACCTATGTAGGACCATGTCCTCGTATAGACCCTAAAGTAGCAGGTGCATTCGGTATAACCAGAATTTTTAAAGGATTGAATTGTTTTTGAGAATTGTCAAATTCGTTCCAAATTGTGGAGGGCATTCACAGTTCGGCCCGGCCGAATTTTTATTGAATGAAAGCAAATCATGTCGGAAATAGCATCAAATTTCAGAATAAGTTTAGATTTGCTAGAATTGGTCACCTTTGGCACGAATTATGGCCTTCAAACGGACAATGAAACCATCACACGCTACCCGAATGTTGATCTGCGGTATTTTGGCCCATTCCCGGCGAAACTCTTGCTTGCAGTGATCGACACTTTGGTATTTTTTAGTGTCAACCTTGCTTTCTAAAATACTTCAGACACAATAGTCCAACGGATTGCCATTCGGGGATTTTGGTGGCCATTGTGAGGTGGAAATGAAGCGAGGAATCTCATTTCGTAACCATTCTTGGGTGGCGTGTGCTGTGTGCGATTTTGCTGAGTTCTGTTGGAATATCCAAGGTCTGCGGCCAAAATGTTTGCGTGCCGAAGGCTTTAATACACCCTCCAGAATATTTTCGCGATAATATTCGGCATTTGTCACGGCCACACCATCACCATGGCCGGCGGTTGAGTTCTGGTGGCCAACCGAAGCTGCACATTTTCAGCTGAACTCTTTGGCAAGTAATCACGATCATTTTGTTTGTTTACAAACTGCTGGACAACGAATGTTTTCTCATCGGTAAATCCAAATTCGGTTCACCACCTTCGGCCAAGCTAAGCAACTCTTTAGCTCTTTTGAGTCTATTTTCTTTGCGTTGCGGTGTAAGTTCTTGCACTTTTTGGAATTTCAATGGCTTTACCCCGAGCTCCTTTTTCAATATATGCCGAATGGAATATTGCGATATGTCCAGCTCACGAGCCATTTTTCGGTCAGTGCGTCGCGGGTTTCGACCAAGTCACTTCATTACTTTTCGAACCATTTCTGCTGATGTTGCTGTTTTCTTCCTATCACGGTGTACCAGTATCACGGTAACGAGCGATGGTACGAGACACAAAGTATTTATTGGGATGTCCAAGGTCTGCGGCCAAAATGTTTGCATGCCCAAGGCTTTAATGCATCCTCCGGAATATGTTCGCGATAATATTCAGCATTTATTCTTATGCCACGGTCGATTAATATGAGCGAAAAGCGAGCATCGGCTGTTATGGCGGCCCACACCATCACCATGGCCGGCGTTTGAGTTCTGCTGGCCAACAGATGCTGCACATTTTCAGCTGACCTCTTTGGCAAGTAAACACAATCATTTTGTTTGTTCACAAACTGCTGGGCAACGACTGTTTTTTCGTCGAAGAAAACCAAATTCGGCAGTGCACCACTTTCGGCCAAGCGAAGCAACTCTTGAACTCTTTTGAGTCTATTTTCTTTACGCTGCAGAGCAAGTTCTTGCACTTTTTGAAATGTCAATGGTATTACCCTGAGCTTATTTTTCAATATTTGCCAAATGGAAGATCGCGATATGTTCAGCTCACGAGACATTTTTTCGGCTACTGCGATGCGAGTTTCGATCAAGTCGCTTCTTTACTCTTCGCTTCATTTCTGCTGATGTTGCTGTTTACTTCCGTCCACTTCCTTGACGTCTAGCTACGCTACCAGTCACCAATCACGGTAACGAGCGATGATACGAGACACAAAAGATTTATTCACATTTAAATGGTGGAGTGCTCTAACGATAGCCACTTTTGGTTTTCCAGCCAAATATAAAGAAATCACACCCTCTTGGTTCTATCACGAATAACTTTTTTTCTGGAAAATTCTCACCAAAATGCTTTTGTATGCTGGTACACAATATAATGAGCTGTTACTGGAATAATTTTATCTGCTGTCGGACGATTGGCTTAGAAATGACAGGGTTTTTCCACTCACCCTGTACAGGGTTGACAATATTCGACGGACCCATCGGGCAACGCCATAACTTTTGACAGAGATGTCACATCGCTTAATGACATACCGCGTTTGAAGCGTCAGTCCAAGCAGATTTTTACCATGAACCAATAAACGTCACGCGAGCGCTCTGAAATACTCGAAATTTACATTCAACAGAAGAAGTCAATTGTGAAAACTCAACGTGCTTTTAAAACATTAAAAAAATGTGAGAAGTGCGCCTTCTAAGAACACCATTAAGCGTTTATACGAAAAATTTTCGACTGGTAAAGCTCTTTCTAATCCGAAGAGGCCATATAAAAGTCGACCAAGGCGATCGGCCGAGAATATCGTTGCCGTACGAGAAAGTGTTGAGAGGTCCCCAAGAACATCCCAAAAACGCCGTTCTCAGCAGTTGGGCATGACTCGGTCCACTTTACAACGGATTGTTCGCATTGATTTGCATTTGTTCCCGCAGAAAATTCAATTGACGCAAAGAATGTTGCCTGCGGACAAGCCTCGTCGAATGGAATGGGCCCAAAGGTCCGTCGATTATAGGCAACCCTGTATAGTGAGCTGTTACTGGAATAATTTTATCTGCTGTCGGACGATTGGCTTAGATATTACAGGTTTTTTTCCACTCACCCTGTATATTTTTTTTTATCAGATTTCAGGTTAATTTTGCCTAAAATGTGTTATATCAGCCCAAAAAGAAGGATTTCCATGAATATCGTTAAATTACTAGCATATAAAAATTCCTTTCGGCTCTAATATATATATGAGTGCCTCAAAGCCATAATACCCACCCAAAATGATCATGCATTTCCCATAATCACATTCTTTGTTATGGGTAGCTCCTGCTAGATCGTCAAATTGGTGTAGGGTATCATAAAGTCGGCCAGGCCAGGTAGGGTATCATAAAGTCGGCCAGGCCTACTTTGAGCTCTTTCCTTGCTGGTTTATTGTTGGACTATAGCCCCTCGCACCCAATTGCATTGCCGTTTGTCAGGAGCGTCAAGACATTTAAAAGAGCATTTTATTACTTTCCAACTGGACGATAATTGCTGGGCACAATGAAATCACTCCTGACAATCTATGAGTGTGTGTGTGTGTGGGCGTGTTTGTTGCTTAGCTGCAGCTAAACAACAAAGTGGGTGTAAAAGATTATGATCGCGTCCCCAAGATGATTGCAAAATAGATATTTTATTTTTCTGTTCATTTTTTTTTCTTTTTTTTAAAAAATTCTTCCCCAAAAGGGTACAGTTTTCTTTTATGGTTAAACAAGCATATCATCAAAAGTGGCTAAAATCGGAAAAAATAGAAAAAGAGCAAGAAGAAGCTAAGATAGATCTCACACCAAGAAAATCAGCCAAGGAAAACAACAGAACAGCCATAAAGTAACGTCAAACAGCAGCCACATTAACAACAAACGGCCGGCCTACTCATTATTTGTTGGTTTGGCACGTTGTTGTTGCAGAACAGGCTGGCCGGCACGGCATTAAAAAATCTCGACCATAACGTAACAACCCAACGCCAACTGTTTGAGAACCAACGATGATCAGTATTTGCGACACATTCCATTCGTTTGATTTTTATTTTTTTTGGTGAGCGGAGGTGGGTGAGGGGGGGGATTTGAGGGTGACAGTGGTTTGGAGGGAACGAAATTCGGGTTTTTTGTTTCCAAAAGAGATTTATGCCCTGTTGCTATTGGCGTTTGAACAAACGTCGTTCGCTATAAACGAATTAAGTCGTTTTTGTGTAAGAGGGTCCGTGGAAACTGAAGTAAGGACCTTTGGCAAGATTTCCCTCTATCTCTCTCTACGTAAGAAAATCTCTGCAAACTGAAATGAATGTGTCCTGGAGAGACCAAAACCAAAACCGGCAATCCCTCGTCACGATGCGCTTTCCATACCCCCACACCTAAACAGTGTGAAGAACTATCAGAGCCTTACATGGGGACTTTTAAAGAATATTTTGCAAAGGGCTGTCAGAGCGTTAAACGTATATTTTGAAAGGATATTTTACAGAGGACACTAAGAGCTTTAAATGGAGATTTCTAAGGAATACTTTTAAAAAGACTGCCAGAGCCTTAAACGTGGATTTTTAAAGAATATTTTTCAAAGGACTATTAGTGCCTTTAACGTGGATTTTGAAATAATATTTTCCGAATTACTATCAGAGTCGAAGGTCTATCAGAGCCTTAAATGTGGATTTTTAAAGAATATTTTTCAAAAGACTTTTAAAGAAAAATTTTCGAAGTACTATCTGAGCCTTAAACCGGGATTTTTATAGAATATTTTCCGAAGGACTTTTAGAGCCTTAAACGTGGGTATTTTAAAAATATTTTCCGAAGGACTATCAGAGCCTTAAATGTGGATTTTTATGGAATATATTTCAAATGACTATTAGTGCCTTAAACGTGGATTTTGAAATAGTATTTTCCGAATTACTAACAGAGCCGAAGGTATATCAGAGCCTTACATGGGGACTTTTAAAGAATACTTTTCAAAAGACTTTTAAAGAAAAATTTTCGAAGTACTATCTGAGCCTTAAACCGGGATTTTTATAGAATATTTTCCGAAGGACTATCAGACCCTTAAACTTGGGTTTTTTTTTTAAATTTTTTCCGAAGGACTATCAGAGCCTTAAATGTGGATTTTTAAGGAATATTTTTCAAAGGACTATCAGAGCCTTAAATGTGAAGTTTAAAGAATATTTTCCGAAGGACTATCAGAGCCGAAAACGAGGATTTTTAAAGAATGTTTTGCAAAGGATCTGCAAACTGAAATGAATGTGTCCTTGAGAAACCACTGTTCAGTGATCCATTTGAAAACAGAACCGACAGTCTCACGTCACGATGCGCTTTTCCATACACCCAAATCTAAACAATGTGACTACGTGTGTGTGTGTGTGTGTGTGCGAACGAACGGACGGACCAGTGATGCTGTTGTCGTTTGGTTTTTGACGTTGTTTTTTTCCGAACTTTTTTCTTTTAAACTTATTAACATGCTTAATTATTGTTGTCCAAGCACTGTCGCGCATCAACTCAAATAATTTTGTTATGTTTTTTTTGGTGTTTTTCGAGTGAAATTCTTTTGGCCGAAAGCCAAAATATTTGCAAGCAATTGTTGCCCCAAGCGATAGTAGGAATGGGGAGAGAGGTTAATGTTTTTCTAGCTGCTCTGGAACGTCATTATAGAGGCACATTTTTAAGGAACTACGGAGACAATTTTTGCAATACAGGAACCTAAGAAGACCAGCGGGCATGGTTTCCAGGACAAGGGTTGTAGACCTTGCGATAAGAAAGGGTTCTTTCGATAAGACATTCCAGAAACCTTGCGACAATACAGGGTGAGATGAAAAACACTGCAACCAACTTCAGACTGCTGTCATCTCTAAGCCACTCGTCCGACAGATGTTAAAATTATTTCAGTGATAGCTCATTATATAAAAAGCATTTGGTGAGAATTTTACAGAAAAAAAGTTATTCGTGATGGAATTAAGGCCTAGAAAAGTACAAGTGGCTATCGTAAGAGCACTCCAGCATTTAAATGTAAATAAAGCTATTGTGGCTCGTATCATCACTCGTTACCGTGATTGGTGACTGGTAGATCCTTAAACGTGAATTTTTAGAGAATATTTTCTGCAGGACTGTCAGAGCCCTTTATTTGGATTTTAAAGAATATCTTGCAAAGTATTATCAGTGCCTTAAACGTGGATTTTTAAAGAATATTTTGCATGGGACTATCAGAGCCTTGAATGTGGATTTATAAAGAATATTTTTCGAAGGACCATCAGAGCCGTAAACGTGGATTTTGAAAGAATATTTTTCAAAGGACTATTATAATGCCTTAAACGTGGATTTTTAAAGAATATTTTTCATAGGACTCTCAGAGCCTGAAATGCAGATTTTTAAGGAATATTTTCCGAAGGACTATCAGAGCCTTATATGTGGATTTTAAAAGAATATTTTTCAAAATACTTTCAAAGAAAAATTTTCGAAGTACTATCTGAGCCTTAAACCGGGATTTTTATAGAATATTTTTTCAAAGAACCGTCGGAGCATTAAATGCAGAGCTTTAAATGTGGATTTTAATAGAAAAATTTCCGAAAGATGATCAGAGCCGTAAATGTGGACTTTTTCAAAGCACTATCAGAGCTTTGATCGTGGATTTTTAAAGAATATTATCCGAAGGATTTTCAGAGCACTAAACATGTTTTTTTTAAATAATAATTTCCGAAGAACTATCAGATTTGTGGATTTGTAAATAATGTTTTTAAAGAGACTATATGTGGCTTAAACGGGGATTTTAAATAAAAATTTCCAAAGGACTATCAAAGCCTTTATATGGATTTTTAAAGAGTATTTTTCAAAGGACTATCCAAACCTCAAATGTTTTGCATTTTGAAAAATATTTTTCAACATTATATCAGAGCTTCAAATGTGGATTTTTAAGGAATGTTTCCAAAGGATTATCAGAGCCTTAATCGTAAATGTTTTAAGGAATATTTTTCAAAGGTTATCAGAGCTGCAAACGTGGAAATTTAAGGAATATTTCTAAAGGATTTTCAGAGCCTAAAACGTGGATTTTTAAGGAATATATCCAAAGGATTATCAGAGCTCCAAACGGGGATTTCTGAACAATGATTTTCAATGGTGTATCAGAGCTTCAAACGTGGATTTTCAAGGAATATTTTCAATGGTGTATCAGAGCTTCAAATGTGGATTTTAAGAAATATTTTCAAAGGATTATCAGAGCCTTTAAAGTTGATTTGTAAACAATATTTTTCAATGGTATATCAGACCTGCAAACGTGGATTTTTAAGCAATATTTCCAAAGGACTATCAGAGCCTTAAACGTGGATTTTTAAGGAATATTTCCAAATGACTATCAGAGCTGCAAACGTGGATTTTTAAGCAATATTTCCAAGGGACTATCAGAGCCTTAAACGTGGATGTTTAAAGAATGATTTTCAGTGATCAGAACTTCAAACGTGGATTTTTAAGCAATATTTCCAAAGGACTATCAGAGCCTTAAACGTGGATTTTTAAAGAATATTTTTCAATGGTATATCAGAACTTCAAACGTGGATTTTTAAGCAATATTTCCAAAGGACTATCAGAGCCTTAAACGTGGATTTTTAAAGAATATTTTTCAATGGTATATCAGAGCTTCAAACGTGGAAATTTAAGGAATATTTCTAAAGGATTTTCAGAGCCTAAAACGTGGATTTATAAGGAATATATCCAAAGGATTATCAGAGCTCCAAACGGGGATTTCTGAACAATGATTTTCAATGGTGTATCAGAGCTTCAAACGTGGATTTTCAAGGAATATTTTCAATGGTGTATCAGAGCTTCAAATGTGGATTTTAAGAAATATTTCCAAAGGATTATCAGAGCCTTAAACGTGGATTTTTAAGCATCAGAGCCTTAAACGTGGATTTTTAGGGAATATTTCCAAAGGACTGTCAGAGCCTTAAACGTGGATTTTTTTAACAACATTTCCAAGGGACTATCAGTGCCTTAAACGTGGATGTTTAAAGAATGATTTTCAGTGATCAGAACTTCAAACGTGGATTTTTAAGCAATATTTCCAAAGGACTATCAGAGCCTTAAACGTGGATTTTTAAAGAATATTTTTCAATGGTATATCAGAGCTTCAAACGTGGATTTTTAAGGAATATTCTCAATGGTGTATCAGAGCTTCAAATGTGGATTTTAAGAAATATTTCCAAAGGAATATCAGAGCCTTAAATGTGGTTTTTTAAAAAAAAATTTCAATGGTATATCAGAGCTGCAAACGTGGCTTTTAAGCAATATTTCCAAAGGACTATCAGAGCCTTAAACGTGGATTTTTAAGGAATATTTCCAAAGGACTATTAGAGCTGCAAACGTGGCTTTTAAGAAATATTTCCAAAGGACTATCATAGCCTTAAACCTGGATTTTTAAAAAATGATTTTCAATGATCAGAGCTGCAAATGTGGATTTTTAAAGAATATTTTTCAATGGTGTATCAGAGCTGCAAACCTGGATTTTTATGAAATATTTTCAAAGTACTATCAGAGCCATAAACCGGCGTTCTTATAGAATATTTTTCAAAAGACTATAAGAGCCTTCAACGTAAATTTTTGTAGAATATTTTTCAAAGGACTATCAGAGCCTTAAACCGGCGTTCTTATAGAATATTTTTCAAAAGACTATAAGAGCCTTCAACGTAAATTTTTGTAGAATATTTTTCAAAGGACTATCAGAGCCTGGGTTTTTAAACGTGGACTAAATATGGAGTTTTGAGAATATTTTTTAGGAATATTTTCACAGGACATATTTCATAGGACTATCGGAGCTACAATCGATATTTTGATAATATTTTTAATGTTTCATAGTAAAGCGATATTTTTATGAGACATATTGATTTTCATTTGAGAGGATGCTTTTGATACTCAGGTGGTGATTGCATTGACCTTTTCTTGAAAAAAGGTTGGTTTTTGGATTTCATTCTCTCTAGAAAACGTAGTTTTGAGAGCATTTTCTATAGACAAGGATGCATGTTGCTTAAAATTCTGAGTCTTTTTCAGGGAAGGAATTTTTCTTTCAAGGGCTGTTTGAAGGTCTCAAGAGTTATTTGAAGTCTATTGGTCTCCATACATGTGTTTTTCTTAACTTTGTTTTTGTTTTTTTCTTGTATTTTTCCATCTTAGAATTGACCTCCTACATGGCAAATACCCACACATTTCACAGAGAGAAAAACATACACAAAACCAATTTCTAATCTTAGATTGTGGCGGGGTTTAAAAGACACATGTCTTGAAATTGCATTTCTTTGCGGTGAAGTTTAGTCATAGCCTTTGATGGTAGATGGATGCTGATTTTTCAAATTAATCAGTTGTTTTAAAATAACAGAAACACTGACCACTTACATGTGCAATGACATGCACACACACACACATGTGAATGTGTATATGTATGGGGGTTGATTTCAGAACACAAAGGGTTATCACCATATATCGCTGCGGTCATCTGTCGAGCTGTTTTCTTAGGCGGCTTGATGCCTTTTGTCCTCGGTATTTTCTTGGGGCCTTTATTAAAAATCTTTGTAATAATATTATGAGTGGTAAAATAACATAGTGACCTATAATCCTTTGAGAGTCCGCGAAAATTGGTTATTGTTATGATATCCGATTAAATAATATTTCAATTTCGTATTTTTTCTTAACTTTCCCTTCGTTTGACCATCCATCTATCGGACGGAAGTCTATTGCTTCATGGCTGTTATACAATATCCCATTTTTTTTTTTGAAATATCTCTTTTTCTTCTATTCCAATACCCCACACATCGTTTTGGCAGTATACGAGCTGCTTTTTCTCCAGGCCATATGTATATGAATGTATGTCTGCCGGGCACTCCATGAAATCATGAATTTGGTATGCCATCAAAATATTTACATGGCATAAACAAAACAATGTAAAATAAAAAAAAACACCGAAAATAAAATAAGCAAAGAAATCAGAATAATTGTGTCAAACATATGTTCAATAAAAAAACTGGAATAAAACGTTTTGATTACAAATTTTGCAGGAGAACACAAAGGGGGACATATAAATAGGGTTTTTACAATTATAACACAATTTTATTTGCGACAAGGGAACAATATTTTTTAAGGGGCTACAGGAACATGTTTTTTTGTGACGGTAAAGAGTTTATCACCGTCACAAAAAAAAAAAAACATGTTCCTGTAGCCCCTTAAAAAATATTGTTCGAAAATTATTCCATTAAAAATCGATGTCTTAAAAAATATAGGGTTGGATAAAACAACTGCAACAAAGTTAAAAACCACAATTTTTACATTCTTTTGTAATTTTTTTTTGACTAAAATCAAAAAAAATGTCGGAAATAGCATTAAATTTAATAATAAGTTTAGCTTTGTTCTAATTGGTCAACTTTGACACGATTTATGGCCTTCAAACGGCCAATGAAACCGTCACACGCTGCCCGAATGTTGCTCTGCGGTATTTTGGCCCATTCCCGGCGAAGCTCTTGCTTAAGGTGATCGACACTTTGATATTTTTTAGTGCCATCCTTGTTTTCCAAAATACTCCAGATACAATAGTCCCACAGATTGGTATCCGGAGATTTTGGTGGCCATTGTGCGCTGGAAATAAAGGAAGCGAGGAACTTTATTTTGTAACCATTCTTGGGTGGCGCGTGCTGAGTGCGATGGTGCTGGGTCCTGTTGGAATGTCCAAAGTCTGCGGCCAAAATGTTTGCGTGCCCAAGGCTTTAGTGTATCCTCCTGAATATTTTGGCGATAATATTCGGCATTTATTCTGATGCCACGGTCGATTAATACGAGCGGAGAGCGACCATCGGCTGTTATGGCGGCCCACACTATCACCATGACCAGCGCTTGAGTTCTGGTGGCCAACTGATGGTGTACATTTTCAGCTGACCTCTTTGGCAAGTAAACACACAATAATTTCGTTTATTTACAAACTGCTGGACAACGAATGTTTTCTCATCGGAGATGGGGAAAAACCAAATTCGGCAGTTCACCACTGTCGGTCAAGCAAAGCAACTCTTTAGCTCTTTTGAGTCAATTTTCTTTCTGCACTTTTTGGAATTTCAATGTCTCATGACTACCCCGAGCTCATTTTTTAATATTTGCCGAATGGAGCCATTTTTCTGCCACTGTGACGAGGGTTTCGATCAAGTCGCTTCTTTACTTTACGTACCATTTCTGCTGATGCTGTAGCTGGTTTCTACCGTCTAATCCTTGACGTCGGGCTACGCTACCAGTATCACGGTAACGGGCGATGGTACGAGACACAAACGATTTATTCACATTTAAATGCTGGAGTACTCTTACGATAGCCACTTGTGGTTTTCCAGCTAAATATAAAGAAATCATACTATCACGCTTGAATTCCATCACGAATAAATCTTTTTCTGGAAAATTCTCACCAAAATGCTTATGTACGCTTGTAAACAATATAATGAGCTGTCACTGGCATACTTTTAGCAGCTATCGGACGAGAGGCTTAGAAATGACAACAGTTTGAAGTTGGTTGCAGTTTTTTCATCTCACCCAGTACATGGCCTCAAAAAATATATTTTTTTTTAATTCACGCGACACTGATAATAAAAAAAATATTTAAAAAAAAATCCTCGCCTTCAAAAATATTTAAAAAAAAAAAATCCTCGCCTTCAAAAAATATTTAAAAAAAAAATCCTCGCCTTCAAAAAATATTTAAAAAAAATCCTCGCCTTCAAAAATATTTTTAAAAATAATCCTCGCCTTCAAAAAATATTCTTTAAAAAATCCTCGCCTTCAAAAAATATTTAAAAAAAAATCCTCCCCTTCAAAAAATATTCTTCAAAATATCCACGCCTGCGAGAAATATTATTTAAAAAATCCTCGCCTTCAAAAAATATTCTTTAAAAAATCAACGCCTTTTTTAAATCCATGTCTTATCAGGCCTTCAAAATATATTCCATTAAAAATCCATGCCTAAGCTTTCTTCAAAATTATTCTCTAAAAAATCCGTGTTTTAATGGGGCTTCTAAAATATTCCTTAACAAAAATCAGGCCCAAACGGACCTTAAAAAAAATAATTAAAAAATCCGTGCCTTGAAGGGCCTTAAAAAAATATTCCCCAAAAGATCCATGCCTTTCGGGCCATCAACAATTCTTCCTTTAAAAATGTCATGTCTTAAGGGACCTTCAATAGATATTCCTTAATTAAATCCATTTCTTATGGGCCTCATAAAAATATTCCTTAAATAATCCATTTCTTAACGGGCATTGAAAAATTATTCCCAAAAACACCATGACTTAATGGTCCTTCAAAAAATGTTCCCCAAAATTTCAAACGGATCTGCAAAAAAAAAATTATTAAAAAATTGTACAATCTGATGGGCCTTTAAAAATATTGTTTTAGAAACTCTCGCTCTAAAAAAAATCCACGTATTAATGGACCCCCCAAAAAAATGTTTTAAAAAAATAACCCTTTAGTAGACCTTTAAAATCTTTTCTTTAAAAAATCAACGCTTTAATAACCCTTTGGCAAAATCCCCCCCTTTAATAGTCTTTTACGGATAAATGACTATTTAAGGAACTTTATGAAAGCATTTGGATTGGAAATTTTTGAGAAGAGCATCTGTGAATAGATGAGCTTTTCAGACCCTCAGCTATATGGTTAGGGAGAGTATACATCAAATCAAATACAAATAACGGTTTTAGACACTAGGTGTCCTTGGGCCAAATCCGTTTCTGGACATTTGGAGTGGATCCAGTGATGTCTGTCCGTCGGTTTGTCTGTCTGGCTGGTGCGCACGATAACTCTAGAAGGTAGTATCCGATTTGGTACAAACTTGTTTGGAGATGCTCAATGTCGGTCCACTTCTTTTGGTACCTCCCCAACAAAAGATCGGTATTTTTAGAAAAATATTTACTTCACAGAAAGAGAAGGGATAATCCGCTTTTGCTTCAACTTTGCAAATTCTAATATTTGCATCAGAGCTAGGAAAATATCGATCCACTCAATCAAGTATATCCCCCACAAAGGGTCAATATTTTGATAAATTAAAACTCTTATAAAATGTGATGTAAGAGACCGATTGTCTCTAAGTTACACACATCGCAATATTTTTATTAACCCAAGCTTTGGTGTGAAGATGAAATATATCGGCCCACATCTTCTAGTACCTTCCCCACAATGGGTCAAAATTTTAAATATAAATGAAGCTCATAAAACGCGAAATTAACATGCGATTTCATTCAGACTTGGTATTCAAGATCTGTTATAAAGATGGTAGAGATCGGAAAATTTCCTCAGGTACCACCCCCACACAGAGGATCCAGATTTTGAATAACCAATACGAGTATAAAATCCGAAATAAGCATCCTGTTCTCTTCATACTTCACACATCCCATTATTTATACTAACACAGTCTCTGCTGTGAATATGGGATGTATCGGCGCACTCCTTCTTGTCCTTCCCCAACATAAGGTTAAAATTTTTAATATCCAAGGACCTCATGAAACGCGATTCCTTTATAAAGATGGTATAGATCGGATCCTTCCTTCTGGTACCTCCCACACAAAGGCTCAAAATTTGGAATACGAAAAACTATTACAAAATCCGAAATAAGTATCCGGTTCTCTTCATATTTCACAAATCCCATTATATCTACTAACACAATATCTGCTGTGAAGATGGGATGTATCAGTCTACTCTTCCTGGTACCTACCCCACAAATGGTCAACATTTTGAATATCCATGAAGCTCGTAAAACGTGAAATTAACATCCGATACCAATCAGACTTGGCACATCTTAATATTTCCATCAACACAAGATATGTTATAATTATGGTAGAGATCGGACCATTTCTTCTGGTACCTCCCCCACAAGGGGTCAATATTTTGATTAACCAAGACGATTATAAAATCTGAAATAAGCATCGAGCTCTCTTCATAATGCACGCATCCTATTTATTCTACTAACACAAAATTTGCTATGAAGATGGGATACATCGGCCTACTCCTTCTGGTACCTCCCCCAAAAAGGGTCAAAATTTTGAATATTCATGAAGCTCCTAAAACGTGAAATTAACATCCGATTCCATTCAGACTTGACACACCTCAATATTTCCATCACACAAGATATGTTATAATTATGGTAGAGATCGGATCGTTCCTTCTGTTACCTCCCCCACAAAGGGTCAATATTTTGATTAACAAGAATGATTATAAAATCCGAAATAAGCATAGAGTTGTCTTCTTATTGCATACATCTCATTAATTTTACTAACATAAGCTCTGCTGTAAAGATGGGCCCACTTCTTCGGGTACCTCCCCAACCAAGGGTCAACACTTTGAATAACAATGAGGCCCATAAAACGTGAAATTAGCATCCGATTCCAATGTAAAGGTGGGAAATTTCGGCCCAATTCTTCTGGTACGCCCCCCACAAAGAAATTTATGGAATTTGTGATTTCGCATAAAATTAGATGTAAATGTTCGATTTTCTTGTATTTTTGCCCATCAATCAATCTTGGCACGTCGCATTATTTATATCATATTTATTTAGGCCCGATAAAAAATGGACAATATTGGCCCATTCTTTCAGAACCTATTTCATAGAGGGTCAACAATATGAATAATCATAACAGAAGTCGGAACATTGACTAAGGGTATACATCTGTCGGCAACAAAGTAAATTCCAGCTCCATTACTGGAAAAACATTGGACCTTGCAACGATCCTTTTTTGGGTTTGCCTGATAGGGGAGGTTCAATATCTTTGTTTCTAACAAATATATATTTTCGTCGGCAATTTCATTTCTTATAACCATTTTCAACGACCGAAATAATTAATGAAGCCCAAAGGAGAGTGAAATATGAATTATGCGTTAAATTAATTAAATATAATTAACAAAAAAAGTGCACAACAAAATTAAAAAAAAAAAATCAAGAGTTCAACCGGAAAAAACATAGTCCCAGTGAAAAAATGATTAAGCGTGGCACAAATGTGAAATCAAATGAGCCAAATAAGAAAATACACACCGATACACATAAAAACACACTCACACACACACTCACACTAAACAGAACACGAGACATAAACAAAATGGCTGACAATTTGTGGGGAGAAGAAGACTGCCAATAGGGGAGAGGGGGGCGATTTAAATTTCTCTGTTCATTTTCATCTAAAACTTAGCCAAGATCAGCGGCAATACAGCAAAACACCGATGTTGGTTAAATGCCAAAAAGGTATTTGGTACTCGAATGTGTGTATGGGTGTGTGTATGTGTGTGAGTCTGTGAGTGTCTACAAATTCATATTTGTGTTAGTAAATTGTTCGGCAGAACAGTGTATAGGTGAGGCCATTTTGCAATCAAAAAGCGCCTGCGCCATAATTAAATATCAGAGCGATTTTCCTGCACTAGGAGTGTGGTGTTCACTCACACACTCACAGGCATAGCCACATTGGCACAAGTGGAAAATTCTCAATGGCTAAATATAGAATTTCACAAAATAATGTCTCTCTCTCCTGCATAGATCTGGCATAACGACTCGTTCGTTCACTGGCTCGCTCATAGCTCAAACGTGGTCGTTCGAGTGTTTTCGGTTGTGCGACAACAAAGATGTGGCCATGGGGAGGTAGTGGTGGATAGAAACGCCGCAAAGAAAGATCACTGATCTCCTTTTCGTTCAAATGGGGCAGAGAGTCTCTGAGGAGTAGTGTTCTACGGGGGGAGTGGAGGGGGCCGAATTGTTATTTACACATACACCTGATGGTATAAATTTGTGTGTGTGTGTGTGAATTTTGTATGTACTCTCCCCCTACAGAAACTGATCTTCCGTTTGGTGTGTGTGCGAGGAGCTGTTTTTGTAGCATTTTTCGTTTTCTCTTGGGGGCTTCTTCTACTTTTTTGTTGCTGTATTTCGGATTTTCTTTGGTTTTGGTGATTAAATTACATTTTCTTGTTCAAATTCTTTGTGGCCTTTTTTACGCTGCTCTTTTCTGTTTACATTGTAAAAAAACAACAGAGATGAAATAATTTTAAGGTGGGTCGAGTAAAAATATTTGTAAAAGAACTTTTGGAAAGTAGACTTTTTAAATATTAAATATTTTTTAAAGCCTTTGAAATATTGGAGTTTTTAAAAAAAATAGTTTTTGAATGCATCTTTAGAGCGTGGATTTCAGAAAGAATATTTTTTAATGGACTAGAGCGCGGATTTTTTAAAGGATATTTTTTTTCAAGGCCTTTTGAAGCGTGAAAAAATGAAAAAAAAAATTTCCAGTTTAGTGAGGCGTGGATTTTTTAAGAAAATATTTTTTTTCAATGCTATAAGAGCATGATTTTTTAAGAAGTATATTTTTTTCAAGGCTATAGAAGCATGTTTTTTTAAGAAAAAAATTGTAAGGCCCGTTAAGGCTGAGAACAAACATTTTTTTAATATTTATGAAAGTCCACTAAGACGTAGATCTTTTAAAAATTATTTTTCAAGGTATATTTTTTGAAAATTGATTGTTCAAGGCCGAATTGAGAGTGGAATTTTTAAAGAATAATTTTCGAATATTTTATTTCAAGGCCAATTAGATTGTGGAGGTGTGGTCTTTTTATAGCATATTTTTTCCAGACCTATCGTAGTGTTTTTAAATATTTTTTTCAAGGCCCGTTTTTATTTTTATAATTTTTTGAAAACCTTTTGGAGCACCAAAGAATATTTTTTCAAAGCCTAATAGAGAGTTGATTTTTTAAAAAGTATTTTTTTGAAAGTCCACTTAGATTTTTGAGGCATGGTTTTCTTAAAGCATATTGTTTCAAGACCTATTAGAGCGTGTTTTTTTAAGAAATATTTTTGAAAGCCCATTAAGAAGGAGATTATTTTAAAAATGTTTTTTCAAGAAATATTTTTAGGATTATTTTTTTGAGAACTTATTAGAGCTGTAAAAATTTTTTTTCAAGGCCTAGAAGAGAGTGGATTTTTGAAGAATATTTTTCAAATTTTTTTTTTTCAAGACCTACTAGATCGTGGTGGCGTGACTTTTTTCAAGACCTATTAGAAAGTGATTTAAAGAATATGCCCATTAAGACGTAGTTTTTTTTTAATGTTTTTAATGCCTATTTTTAAAGATTATTTTTTGAAAACCTATTGAATATTTTATTAAGGCCTAGTAGAGAGTGGATTTTTAATGAATATTTTTCAATTTTTTTAAAGGCCTATTAGATCGTAGTTGTTTGTAAGAATTTTTTTAAAGGCCTGGATGAATAAGGATTTTTTAAATTTTTTCAAGACCTATTAGAGGGTGTTTCTTTTTAAGAAAAAATTTTGAAGGCCCCTTAAGACGCAGATTTTTTAAAATATATCTTTAAGGCCTATTTTTAAATATTTTTTTGAAAACCCATTGGACCTCTAAAGAAGCGATTTTTTCCAGTATTAGTGAGTCGTGGACATATCATATTTTTAATGCCTATTAGGTCGTGTTTTTTAACCATACTTCATTCATTAAAGCGCAGATTTTTTAAAAAGTATTTTTTCAGGGCCTATTTTTAAAGATTATTATTATTATTTTAGGACTCCTTCTCGTACTTCCCCCCTCCCCACCACATAAGATTAAAAGGTTAATCAACTATTATTCGCATAAAATTGGGGATAAATATTCGTTTTTTTTTAATTTTGCACATTCCAATATTTTTATTAGTACTTATTGAAGTGGAATATGTTGGGCCCCGGTATCTGCTTCTAAGATTATCACATATATGTATATGCTATAAAATTGAGAAAGTAAAAAATCCACATGAGATATATATTTTTTTAAATAATATTTTTATCTTTTTCCAGGTAAATATTGCACTTCATTTTGTTGCCGATGTTCCCATTTCGTAAGTAATTTCCAAAGTAAAATCATATTTTTTCTCATCTTTTTAACCTGTTAGTTATGAATTTATATATATTACTAAGATTAAGATTTCCTTAAACATTTTATGATAAAAACAAGTTAAATGTAATCAGCCGTTATTGCCGACAGCTGCATATCCTCAACCAATGTTCGGATATTTAAATTTATTTTGACTTGCGTTATAATTTTTCAAATTGTTGATCCTTTATGGAGTAGGTTCCGAAGGAGTGGGCCAATATTTTTTATTTTGTATGTGATAAACAAAATATTAAAATGTATTTCATTCGTATTTTATATCAACTACTTGCCTCACTTTATATGAGGCATTTGATAATATTTCGAAAAGTTCGAGTTTTATGAGAGTTATAATTATTTAAAATGTTGACCCGTTGTGGAGGAGGTACCAGGAGGAGTAGCCCGACATTGTCCATCTTCTTAACACAACTTGTGTTGATAGAAACTTTGGGATTTGTCTAGTTTAAAATTAATCGGATTATCATTTTGTTTTTTTTTTATGAGCTTACTTGTTATTCCAAATTTTGATCCTTATTGGGAGAGGTACCAAAAGGAGTAGTCCGCTCGTTCTTCATACCAGACCTTGTGTTAGTGAAAATATTGAAATGTGCGGAATTTCAAAATAATCGGACTCTTATTACAAATTTTGTAAAATTTATAATTATTCAAAATTTTGACCGTTTTTGAGGCAGTAGGGGTAATCCGATATTTACCATCTTCCCATCAGATCTTGCTTTAGAAGCCTTTTTCGAATTTTATAATCGTTTTGGTTATTCAAAATTTTGACCCTTTGTGGGGAGAGGTACCAGAAGGATGGTCCGATCTCTACAATCTTTATAACAGATCTTGTGGAAATCCGATGGAAATACTGAGATGTGTCAAGTCTAAATGGAATCGGCTGTTAATTTCGCGTTTCATCAGTTTCATGGATATTCAAATTTTTCACCCGTTGTGGGGGAGGCATCAGAAGGAGTATACCGATATATCCCATCTTCACTCCAAATCTTTTGCTAACAAAATAATTGGCATGTGTGAAATTTGAAGATAATCGGACTCTTAAATTACATTTTATAAGAGTCATTATTATTCGAAATTTTGATTCTTTGTCGGGTAGGTACTTGATGAAGTGGACGGATATTATCCAGTTTAGCACCTGGCCTAGCACAGGCAAAAATATTAGGATGTAAAAAGTTTGCAAACAATCGAATGATCCATTGTCCTTCTATGAGTTAAATTATTATCTTTGAAAATCTTGACCTTTTGTGGGGGAGGTACTGATTTTGTCCATCTCCGAACTCGATCTAAGTTTGACGATAATATTTTGATGTAGCAAGTTTGCAACAAATCGGATACTAACATCGAGAGTAATTATGCGCACCAGCCAGCCAAATAGACGGACGGACGAACATCTCTTGATCGACTCCAAAAACAGTTATTTCGATGACTCACGTTTTGTTTGTTTCAAATAATATATATCCTCTCTAGCTATATGGCTGAGGGCAAAATAATCCAACAGTGGCTGAGGGTATACATCTGTCGGCAAAACCGACTGATACTTTTTAACTTCTTAGTTATGAAGTTATATATATATATTCTAGGATTGAGTTTAAGATCTTTTTTCTGATAGATATTTGGAAAATATTTTTCCGAGACTAAACTAAGAAAACGCAATCTATTGCTGACCGATTGAATTCTTTTTATTCAATTGTTCATCAATAATTGTTGTTGTTACTTTGAAATAAATCATTTTCCTAATTTTCTTCAATTCTAATGC
Organism: Musca domestica; assembly: GCF_030504385.1. NCBI lineage: Eukaryota > Metazoa > Arthropoda > Insecta > Diptera > Muscidae > Musca > Musca domestica. The sequence continues at coordinate 1,695,502 of NW_026712315.1, read as the reverse complement.
CTTGGAGGTATTTTGAAAAATATACAAGTTTTCGTTTAGTTTAGTCCAACCCATATTGTCTGCCGTGGCCAAAGTTTGCCTAAATCGTAGGGAAATTGAAATTATAAACATAACTACATATGTGCATACATACATTCGAGAGAACTATTCAACCGGATGAATTGTTTCGATTACATGCGATATTCTCTACATCCCTCCATACCCACACACAGGCATCCCTCCATACCCACATAAACACAAGTGTTGAGTTATGAAGAACATGCAAATGTATTGTTGTTGTTTTTGCTGTTCGAGACGTTTTAATGATCGGTGGCGGCTAGGTCGATGTGTCGACTGATGTATGACTGAGACCGATTTTCATGTTCTCAGAAATTTAGGTGTTTCTATCTTTGCTACGTCAAGAAAATGTTGTTGTTTTGTTTTTCTCCAGTTCTTCTTGCTTTTCCCTGCCATGTACAGGGTGAGATAAAAAAAAAACTGCCACAAAGTCCAAAACTCATAATTTGAAAATTTTATTGAATGAAAGCAGAATATGTCGAAAATATCATCAAATTTTAGAATAAGTTTAGATTCAATTTCGAATTGGTCACCTTTGGCACGAATTATGGCCTTCAAACGGCCAATGAAACTGTCACACGCTGCCCGAATGTTGCTCGGAGGTATTTTGGTTCATTCACGGCAAAGCGCTTGCTCGAGGGGTATTTTTTTTAGCGCCAACCTTGCTTCCCTAATACTCCAGACACAATAGTCCAAGGGATTGGTATGCGGAAATTTTATTGGTGCGCTCGAAATGAAGCCAGGAACCTAATTTTGTAACCGTTCTTGGATGGCGCGTGCTGAGTGCAATGGTTCGGAGTCCTGTTAGAATGTCCAAGGTCTGCAGCCAAAATGTTTGCATGCCCAAGGCTTTAATACACCCTCCAGTATATCTTCGCCATAATATTCGGCATTTATTCTGATGCCACGGTCGATTAATACAAGCGGAGAGTGACCATTGGCGTTTATGGTAACCATTCTTGGATGGCGCGTGCTGAGTGCAATGGTGCTGAGTCCTGTTAAAATGTCCAAGGTCTGCAGCCGAAATGTTTGCGTGCCCAAGGCTTTAATACACCCTGCAGAATATTTTCGCGATAACATTCGGCATTTATTCTGATGCCACGTTCGATTAATACGAGCGGAGATCAACTATCGGCTGTTATGGCGGCCCACACCATCATCATGGCCGGTGCCTGAGTTCCAGTGGCCAACCGAAGGTGCAGATTTGCACCTGAGCTGACCTCTTTGGCATATAGACACGATCGATTTTGTTTGTTTACAAATAGCTGGACAACAATTGTTTTCTCATCGGAGACGGTGGAAACCAAATTCGCCAATTTATCACTTTCGGTCAAGCGAAGCAACTCTTTAGGTCTTTTGAGGCTATTTTCTTTCTGTTGCGGTGTAAGTTTTTGTACTTTTTTGGAATTTCCAATGCTTTACCCCGAGCTTATTTTTCAATTTTTGCCGAATGGAATAATAGGGAATGTTCAGTTCACGAGCCATTTTACGGCCACTTCGACGCGGGTTTCGATCAAGTTGCTTTTTTACTTTTCGAACCATTTCTGCTGATGTTGCTGTTTTCTTCCGACCAAATCCTTGACGTCGGGCTACGCTTCCAGTATCACGGTAACGAGTGTTGGTACGAGCCGCAAAATATTTATTCACTTTTAAATGCTGGAGAGCTCTAACGATTTTCCAGCCACTTGTGGTTTTCCAGCCGAACATAAAGAAATCACACCATCGCGCTTGAATTCCATCGCGAATAACTTTTTTTCTGCGGAATTCCCACCAAAATGCTTGTGCACGCTTGTAAACAATATAATTAGCTGTCACTGGAACAATTTTAACAGCTGTCGGACGAGTGGTTTAGAAATGGCAGCAGCCTTAAGTTGGTGGCAGTTTTTTCATCTCACCCTTTATATATAAGATATTTCATTTTTTTGGAAAATATACACATGTGTGAGTGTGTGTGTGTGTGGCTTCTCATGCCTGCAATTTCGTTTTGCTTAACACTCGGATGCTGATCATGGCTGCAATTGCAGTAAAATCGAAAAAAAAAAGAAAAACAATGAAAGAATCCACATTTCATTTCATAAACATTCATTCCTCTGCGTTTCAATTTAATTTTAGTTTATAAACAACCACTTTTCACACACGCACATTTGTTTTATTTTATTTTTCGAAAAAAACGTATTTTTTTTGATTTTATTTTTATGCGGCCAGTAGCGGTGGCGGAAGGCAGCATCCAAATAAAATATAGAAGTGCTTTTACGTGTCAAAAATAAATATTTTCATTCATTGAATATTTTCAGAATCTGTATTTTTCAAAAAATTAAAAATAAAATTCAAATAACGGTAAATTAATAGTTTGACTTTGTGGTTGTAGTCGTGTGTGTGTGTGTGTGTGTGTGCATGTTCTGATTAATTTTATTTCATTTTAGTAAAATACCAAAAAAAAAAATTGTTTTGAAACACAAAATGAGAATGACTCATCCCACTTGTTGGTCGAAATTGCTTGGCTGCTTGGCGAAATTAGTCATCGTCACTTACTCTATTCATGTAAATTAAAAAAATACAATCGGAAATTGTGGCTGTTTGTAGATTTTCATTATTTTTCAATTATTACAAGTTACACGGCTTTGCCGACCGATTTATACCCCCTGCGAATGTTCGATTATTTAAATATATTTTGTCTTCTGTTATGATTATTCAAATTGTTGACCCTCTAGGGAGTGGGTTCAGAAGGAATGGACCAATATTGTCCATTTCGTATCGGACCTAAATAAATATGATATAAATATTGCGACGTGGCAGGTTTGGACTATATCAACTACTTTACTACCATCACTTTATATGAAACTAGCTGAACCCGGTGCGCTTCGCTACCCCTTTTGATTTAATATGCATTCAAAATTATATTTACGAATATATGTTGGAAAAAAAAAAACAAATTTAAAAATTAAAAAAAAAATATTGCACTACTTTAATGCGTAAAGCAGTAACATGACATGCATACACGAAGGGTTTGTCCTTCGGATTTATTTATTTCATAGCAAATACCAAGCGTGCAGGAAACTGCAATTTTTTGAAGTTGAGTGGCATTTCTATTGCAATTAGTGAATTCGATGTAGAAACATACTTCCCCGTGATAAGCGTATTTTAAATTAGGCGTTGTGTGTCAATGGTTCTTATTAAAAATCATATCCCAATCTCATCCGATTTAAATATAATTTCAAAAAAATTTACTTTTACACCAAATTCCGCCACACATTTCATATTTCATTGAAATTGGTGCGTCAAATATGTGAAATCGGCCGAGAATATATATATGGGAGCTATATCCAAATCTTAACTTATTTCCAATTAGTTTGTCACATTTATTATTGTAACCAAATTCTGCCACACATTCTGAATTTCAATGGAATCGGTCATGTATATCGTGTTTGGTACATAACATGTATGAAGTCGGCCGAAATATATATATGTTAGCTATACCCAAACCTCAAGCGATTTCAATATAATTTGACAAATTCATTTTTGCACCCAATTTCGTTACTCATTTTAAATTTCATTAAAATTGGACATACATATCGTATTTGGTGCACCAAATACATGAAATCGGCCGAAAATGTATATGGGAGCTATATCCAAATCTGAACCGATTTCAATATAATTTGGGAAATCAATTTCTTAGATAAAATCCATCACATGTTTCAAATTTCATTAAAATTTGGGATACGTAGCGTGTTTGGTGCATCAAATGCTTGAAATCGGCCGAAAATGTATATGGGAGCTATATCCAAAACTGAACCGTTTTCAATATAATTTGACAAATTCATTTGTGTTCCAAATTCCGTTAGGTATTTCAAAATTTCCAGACTGTATCTATAATCGATCAATAGATATGTGCATACAAAATCTAAATTTTTGGGAGGTACCTTCGATTCTGATGCTATATCTCCACTTCCAAGTGGAATTTCAAAAAATGTATCTAGCCTATGTTACTTTCAGGCGATGTTGAAGTATACATGTAAATTTTCAGGAAAATCTGTACAGCGGTTTTCGAGTCCATAAATTACAAACAGACATACAAACATTTTCCTATTTTATAGATATAGAAGATATGTGATATTTTTTTAGAAAATTTGTAGTCGACAGAAGTATTTCATTTTCATACTTCATCTAATACAGATAAAACTCCAATATACAGGGTGAGATGAAAAAACTACTACCAACTTCAGACTGCTGTCATTTCTTAGCCACTCGTCCGACAGTTGTTAAAATTTTTCCAGTGACAGCTCATTATAGTGTTTAGAAGCGTGCAAAAGCATTTTGGTGGGAATTTTCCAGAAAAAAAGTTAATCGTGATAGAATTCAGGCCTGATAGTGCAATTTCTTTATATTTGACTGGAAAACCACAAGTGGCTATGGTTAGAGCACTCCAGCATTTAAATGTGAATAAATCGTTTGTGTCTCTTACCATCGCTCGTTATCGTGGTACCGGTAGCGTAGCCCGTCGTCAAGGAGGTGGGCGGAAGAAAACAGCAACAGCATCAGCAGAAATGGTTAGAAATGTGAAGAAGCGACTTGATCGAAACCCGCGTCGCAGGGGCAGTTGCCGAAAAATGGCTCGTCAGCTGAGCATATCACAGTAATCCATGCGGCAAATATTGAAAAATAAGCTCGGGGTAAGACCATTGAAATTCCAAAAATTGCAATAACTTACAGCGCTACAGTAAGAAACTTGACTCAAAATAGTTAAAGAGTTGCTGCGCTGGGCCGAAAGTGGTGAACTGCCGAATTTGGTTTTCTACGTCTCCGATGAGAAAACATTCGTTGTCCAGTGGCAGTTTGTAAACAAACAAAATGATCGTGTTTACTTGCCAAAGAGGTCAGCTGAAAATGTGCACCTTCGGTTGGCCACCAGAACGCAAACGCCGGCCATAATGATGGTGTGGGCCGCCATAACAGCCGATGGTCGCTCTCCGCTCGTAATAATCGACCATGGCATCAGAATAAATGCCGAGTGAAAATATTCTGGAGGGTGTATTAAAGGCTTGGACACAAAAACATTTTGGCCGCAGACCTTGGACATTCCAACAGGACTAAGCACGCGCCACCCAAGAATGGTTACAAAATTAAGTTTCTTGCTTCATTTCCAGCGCACAATGACCACCAAAATCTCCGGATACCAATCTGTTGGACTATTTTATTTGCTTTTCAAAGTTAGCACTAAAATATATCTACGGTCTTCACACCAGATCTTGTTTAAGTAGAAGTAGTGGGATGGGTGAAATTTGAAAAGAATCTGATGCTCATTTCGCGTTTCATGGGCTTCATGGATATTCAAAATTTTTACCCTTTGTTGGGGAGGTACCAAAAGGAGTAGACCGATATATTCCGTCTTTACACCAGACCTTGGTGCCATAAAAATATTGTGAAGAGTGTAATCTCAAGACAATCGTCATTTACATTACATTTTATAAGAGTTATAATTATTTAAAATCTTGACCCTTTGCGGGGAGGTACTTGACGGAATGTACCGATATTTTCTATTTTCGCACCTGAATTAGCACTGATGCAAATAGGAGAATTTTTCAAAGTTGGAGCAAAATCGGATCATCCTTTCTCTTTCTGTTCAGTAAAATATTTTCTTCGAAAATTTCGACCTTTTGTGGGGGAGGTATCAGAAGGAGTGGACCAATCTCTACCATATTTTTAATAGATCTTGTGTTGATGAAAATATTGAGATGTGCAAAGTCTGAATGAAATCGAAAGTTAATTTCGCGTTTTATGAGCTTCATTGTTATTCAAAAATTTGACCCTTTGTGGGGAGGAACTTTATAGAGGGGACCGATATTGTCCATTTTCGCATCTGACCTAGCACTGGTGCAAAAATTAGAATTTGCGAAGTTGGAACACAATCGAATTATCCTTTTTCCTATGTTGACATAATATTACGATGTACCAAGTTTGCAACAAATCGGATACTCCCTTCGAGAGTTTTCGTGCTCACCAGCCACCCAAATAGACAGACGGGTGGACGGACATCGCTAGATCGACTCCAAGTGTCCGGAAACGGATTTGAGCAAAAGAGACCTAAAGTCTAAAATCGTTATTTCGTTGAGATACGTTTTGGTTGTATCAAATTGTGATACCCTCCGTAGCCGTATGACTGAGGGCATAAAAATACTCACAAAATCCCCAATCCGACAGTCCCTAAAAAATATTCCTTAAACATTTAATGAATCGTTACATCTTTTAAGAATATTTTGTAGGGACTATTAGAGTGGAGGCGGATTTTGTGAGTATTTTTTAAAAAGGCTATTAAGGGGACCCTTTTGATATGCCATCTGCCAATAGAAGACATTTTAGGTTAAAGAACATATATGGATGTGTGAGGTCTTCTCTATAAAGGTGAATACGTTTCATACTTTTCTATTGATCTGCCACCTGCCAATAGAAGACATTTTAGGTTACAGAACATCTATGGATGTAGGAGGTCTTCTGTATAAATGTGAATACGTTTCATACTTTTTTATTGACCTTCTGGAAATTATTTCAAATAATTTAACTGGTACACTTGACCCACTCCATACCTCGCAGAATCTAAATTAATTATAGCCAACACATATGGCTATTATAAATAGATGGTTCCCGCCGACAACAGTGCGACTGGGAATACACCATTCAAATGGGAACGGATGAATGAATTACTGAATGAGTGATCTGAACTGAACTAAACGCAACTGTAGAACCAAATGAATATTGAATTTTATAATTATCGAAGCCAAGAAACCACCAACTGGTCCAAATCAAAATATAAACATTTCTGATAGATATTTTTTTCTTCATTCTTTTGAAATAAAAATACATTTTTAGGGGTGTGTTTCGTAGGCGAAAAAGCCGAGTGGCTGTTTCCTGAATTCTATGTTTGAAGAAAAATTAAAAATAATTTCTTGAAGAACATCGGCATAGGCAAATTTCTTGGTTTATTTTTGAAGAATCCAAAATATCTTGCTGTTTTACAAAAATAAAATCACGTGCTGCAAAAAAAGAAAAGAAAAAAAGAAGAACATAACGGAACAGAAATAAATTTGAACGGATTTCACCCATCAGAACATAAAATCATCAGAAAAAATGGGAAGATTTATACAAATTGGAAACATTTATAAAACAATGTTAGAATGGAGTAAGAATTGTTTTTGAGTGGTAAAATTTTGCAATAGCCAGGGATAGACGACTAGCAACTTCGTCAGCGAAATTGTACTAAATTTTCAGACTTTCATGGTTTTACATATTGAATTCAAGTATTTCCTTTTTCGGAAAAAATCATGGAAAAAATTTTTATATTTTCATTTGGAGCAGTTGGTGGTTTCTGGGCTTCAATAATTATAAAATTCAATATTCATTTGGTTCAACACCAAAAAGTCTTTAAAACCTCTTATTTTGAATTTTACCGAGAAAAATATTAGTAAACCCATTGTACAATGGACCCACATTCAATTTTCTATCCAAAACTATTTCTACGTATAAATACAGGCTGAGATAAAAAAACTGCAACAAAGTCAAACGCCATAATTTTTACATTTTTTTTTTTAAATTTTATGGAATGAAAGCAAATAATGTCGGAAATACCATCAAATTTTAGAATAATTTTAGATTTGTTCGAATTGGTCACCTTTGGCACTAATTTTGGCCTTTAAACGGCCAATGAAACCGTCACACGCTGCCCGAATATTGCTCTACAGTATTTTGGCCCATTTACGGCGAAGCGCTTGCTTGAGCTGATCGACACTTTGGTATTTTTTAATGTCTACCTTGCTTTCCAAAATACTCCATTTTGGTAGCCATTGTGCGCTGTAAATGAAGCGAGAAACCTCATTTTGTAACTATTTTTGGGTGGCGTGTGCTGAGTGCGAGGGTGCTGAGTCCTGTTGGAATGTCCAATGTTGGTCTGAGGCCACAATGTTTGCGTGCCCAAGGCTTTAATACACCCTTCAGAATATTTTCGTGATAATATTCGGCAATTATTCTGATGCCATGGTCAATTAATGGCGGCCTACACCATTACCATGGTGGTTTAAAATAGACAGCAGTCTGAAGTTGGTTGCAGTTTTTTAATCTCATCCTGTATTTCCACAACAACCTCCATATTCTAATGTCAGACGTCAACAGCGACTTTAATATCAATTTCCGTGATTCCAGCTCTATCCCTGCATTAAATACCTAATTTTGTACCACTTAGTACTTTTCAAACACATTTCCAAAACCATCTTCAAATCTCAATTCAAGATACCAAAAGTGATTTCAATAGCGAATTCGAGGATTCCAGCTCTATCACATCACCCATTATGAAATTTAGTACTATTTAGTACTTTTCGTACAAATATAGGAAGCATTTCCAAACAACCGCCAAACCTCAAAACAGGTACCATCAGTAATCTAAATATAAAATTTCTGAATTTTATTTCTATCACTTCACCCAACACTAAATATTGTACCGATTGTTACTTTTCGTACAATTATAGTACGCATTTCCAAACCCACCTTCACATCTGAATTCCAGATAAATACAGAGACCTCTAGCCCTTAACCTTCAGCCAATATCAAATCTAGTTCAATTTAGTACTTTTCAGTCAACTATAGTACGCATTTCCAAACCATCGTCAAATCTCGAACAGAATTTCGATTATTTATTTCTATATCTCAATTTCAGATAACAACAAAGACCTCAATATAAAAATTTCAGAATTGTATCTATATCCCTTCACCCAATGCCAAATTTACAATTATGGTACCGAATTGAACACATGACATGAACACCGATCCTAATACCAAATTTCAGATTTCAAGCGCTATCTGTTCACCCAATACCAAATTGTACCAAATATAGTACTATTTAGTACTTTTCGAGCACTTGTAGTACACATTTTCAAAACCAATTCATTGGCACAAACCTACCACTAACGGGAACCCCAATACAATTTTATAAGTTTAGTACTATTTTAGAACTTTTCGTAACCTTCGAATTCGAATTTCCAATAAAACGTTTGGTACATCTATCCCGCACTCCATCAGTGATTCTAATTTCATAATTGGAGCTCATTCCTTTTGTGCAATACCAAGTATTCCATTTCTAGTACTTATCGTTCCGTTTAGGTTCGAATTTCCAAAGTCTTTGAAAAATCCTTAAAAATATTATTTGAAAATCCATTTATTTTGGATCTTTCAATATTATTTAAAAAAAAATCATTTGATTTGGATTCTTGAAAGAAATATTAAAAAAATCCCTTTATTCTGGACCCTAAAAAAATATAATAAAAAATCAACATCCTTGTAAAATAGAATTAAACCTTCGTAAAAAATGTTGAAAAATCCATGTCCTAAAAAAAATAATTTAAAAAATTATTTAAAAAATCCACTGCCTTGAAAATAAGTATTAAACAAACATTTAAAAATTCCACGTCCTTAAAAAAAATTCAAAAAAACCAAGTCCTTAATAAAATCTAAAAAGATCCACGTTTATAAATAATGTAAAAAAATCCACGTCCCCAAATATGTTAAAAAAAATCCATGCCCTTCAAAAATTTTTAAAAAATCCACGTCCTAAAAAAATTAAAAAATCCACGTCCTTAAAAAAATTTAAAAAAATTCATGCCCTTAAAATTTTTTTTAAAAAATCCACGTCCTAAAAAAAACACGTTCTTAAAAAAAATTAAAAAAAAAAATTAAAAAATCCACCTCTTTAAAAAGTATTAAAAAAATCCACGCCTTTAAAAAATATTTAAAAAGTCAACGTCCTTGAGAAAATATTTTTTTTTAAAAACTACGCCCATGAAAAATATTTAAAAACCCAAGTCATTAAAAATATTTAAAGATCCTCGTCGTTAAAACTATTTAAAAAATTCACGTCCTTAAAAAAATTTCAAAAAATCCACCTCCTTAAAACATATTTAAAAAATTCACGCCTTTTAAAATATTTAAAAATCCACTCCAGCCTTTAAAAAATATTTAAAAAGCCAACGTCCTCAAAAAATATTTCAAGTATGCACGTCCTTAAAAAATATTTTAAAATCCATGTCCTTAAAAAATGTTTAAAACATCCTTGAAAAAAAAAAAACTAAATATTAAAAAAAAATCATGTCTTTGAAAAAATTAATTCTAAAAAAATCCACGTTCTTTAAAATTTAAAAAAAACCCACATCCTTGATAAAATATTCTTTAAGGATCTCTTCCTTGCACGATTTTCAAAGACACTCTCCCTTCCATTGCATTATTTAACGGACTCCACCCCCCACTTCTGGTCTCCTCCTAATCTGAACTTCAACTTCCAATGGCTACTATTATAAAATCCTGCTTAAAATTTTTCCTCCTGGTCATCCTTGGTTCTGGCGGTTTTCAGGCCTCCGAGGGGCATTTCCTTAAATTTTAACTGTTTCCCTTCATTAGGTTTTCAGATGTATATCATCTCGTAAACCCGTTACACAATCTAAAACCCCTTTCCAAAGACCCTCTCCTCCCCTCCCATTGCATTATTTCATGGGCACCACCCCCACTTCTGGCCTCCTCGCAATCAAACCTTCAACTTCCATCCAATAGTGTCTGGTAAAATTCCTACCACTGGCCTTAAGTAAAATAATTATCTCCATTGCCTTGGTTCCCAGGGCAAAAGGTCGAATTGGAAAAATCCGGTTTTTAACAAAATGTTAATGCGTGTATCCTTGCCATGCTTTTTACATCACATCCACTCACCTTTCCCCTTTTGGGCATGCAACAACGGTTAAATGGAACGGAAACAATTAGTAAACTGAGATTAATTTATTGTGGACGAGTGTGTGTGTTTGTGTGAGTGTCCACACACATACGCCCAGCTATGGCTTCATATGGTAAACATACGTTTCACATCTCCCCCCGCTGATCATCGTCTGTCTGGGACCTTCCTGCTCATCATAGTGTCATAATTATGTTGTTGTATTTATTTTTCCACGAGACTGGATTTAATCTTTAAAAGGAAAATTGGTCTTTAAATGTTAGGAGCGAAGGAAAGGGTGTGAGAGGGGGAGATATTTCGTCTCTGTCTATGGAATCAGCTGTTTCAAGAAACAGCTGAATTTTGTCTGAGGCATCATTTAAAGTCTTTGCATGTGCCACTCATTCTGAGATATTTGAAAAAGAAAGGAAGTTCCACAACGACCCAACCACTTGAAATGCCATTTCCTTCCTGGAAATGGACAATTGTCGGCATTTTAAGGTGGCACGAATTCATGTCAGATGAATGTTTGCTGTCGGATAATTGTTATGGGAAACACTTGAGGAAATGGAGTGACCTTGAAACGTTTGGGAGGTTTAAAAACAAACGTCTAGAGGGCAGAGAATTTCTGTAAACGAAAAAAAAACTTCAGGGATATTATGAGAGATATTGTCAGGGAGGACCAAGGAGAGCCCGGCTTCCTGTTAATGGTAATTTTTTTAACAAAATTTACGAATTTTATGTTGAAAGCCATTTCGACTTATGGAGAGTTTACTCTACATGCGACAACATTTTCTAGCTCTGCAAGGACATCCACACCTGTTTCTTATAAAATACGTCATCTCCCTCTCTTAAACAAAATATCTTTTAAATGTGACCTACGAACATTTTCTCTTACCAGGATATCAATGTTTTTCCCATTTTGATGACAATGTCTTTTCTACAACTCTTTTACAAATATTCCACAAGCGCCTCATTAATAATTATTTTCATCGATGTGTGTGTGTGTGTGTGTATTTCCAACACACCGATACTAAAACGCACACACACACACACACACGTCGACATATAAATCATAACAACTGAAGCGAATGAAAGTAAAGGAGATTCTAATGAGGTAGTGAAAGGGGGGAAAGTTTGTCGAGTTGTTGTTGTCAGAACAACAATTTCTTCCTGAACATAATTATGCTGCTAAGTTGACGTGGTGACGAATAATTTGTTGTTGTTGTTGTTGTTGTTTTTCCTTGAATGGTACACCAAAGAAACCCCGCTGAGTGGATATAGGTTTTGTGGTGCTGGGATTTGTAAAATAATTTTCATCAACCAGCACGGGGTAGGATTTTGAGATTTTGTGGGAACGGGTTTGAGGTTTCTTAATTAAAGCGAAATACGAATTGAATGAATTTCGAGCAAAAGAACCCACGAAGAGAGATTTTGTCATAGAAATTTTAAAGAACTACTTTTAGACATTTTGTCTCATAGAATTTCTATTATAGACGATCTGGAGATCTACTCATGGGAGATCTAGAGATCTTCTCATAGGAGATCTGGAGATCTTCTCATAGAAGATCTGGAAATCTTCTTACAGAAGATCTGGAAATCTTCTCATAGAATATATGGAGATATTCTCTAAGAAGATTTGGTGATCTTCTCATAGAAGATCAGGAGATCTTCTCATAGACGATCTGGAGATCTTCTCATAGAAGATCAGGAGATCTTCTCATAGAAGATCAGGAGATCTTCTCATAGAAGATCAGGAGATCTTCTCATAGAAGATCAGGAGATTTTCTCATAGAAGATGTGGAGATATTCTCTTTTAGAAGATTTGGAGATCTTCTCATAGAAGATTTAGAGATCTTCTCCTAGAACATCTGGAGATATTCTCTTAGAAGATTTGAGGATCTGCTCATAGAAGATCTGGAGATTTTCTCTTAGAAGATCAGAGATTATTCTCATAGAAGAGCAGGAGATCTTCTCATAGAAGATTTGGAGATCCTCTTATAGAAGATCTAGAGATCTTCACATAGAAGATCTGGAGATCTTCACATAGAAGATCTGGAGATCTTCACATAGAAGATCTGGAGATCTTCACATAGGAGATCTTCACATAGAAGACCTGGAGATCTTCTCATAGCAGATCTGGAGATCTTCTCATAGAAGATCTGGAGATCTTCTCATAGAAGATCTGGAGATCTTCTCATAGAAGATCTGGAGATCTTCTCATAGAAGATGTGGAGATCTTCTCATAGAAGATTTGGATGTCCTCTCATAGAAGATCTAGAGATCTTCTCATAGAAGATCTGGAGATCTTCACATAGAGGAGCTGGAGATCTTCTCATAGAAGATCTGGAGATCTTTTCATAGAAGATCTGAAGATCTTCTCATAGAAGATCTGGAGATTTTCTCATGGAAGATCTGGAGATCTTCTCATAGAAGATCTGAAGATCTTCTCATAGAAGATCTGGAGATCTTCACATAGAAGATCTGGAGATCTTCACATAGAAGATCTGGAGATCTTCACATAGAAGATCTGGAGATCTTCACAGAGAGGAACTGGAGATCTTCTCATAGAAGTTCTTCTCATAGAAGGTTTGGAGATCCTCTTATAGAAGATCTAGAGGTCTTCACATAGAAGATCTGGAGATTTTCTCATAGAAGATCTGGAGATTTTCTCATAGAAGATCTGGAGATTTTCTCATAGAAGATCAGGAGATATTCTCATAGAACATTTGGAGAACTTCACATAGAAGACCTGGAGATCTTCTCATAGAAGATCTGGAAATCTTCTCATAGAAGATCTGGAGATCTTCTCCTGGAACATCTGGAGATATTCTTTTAGAAGATTAGAGGTTATTCTCACAGAAGATCTGGATATCTTCTCATAGAAGATCTATGAGAAAATCTCCTCATAGGATACCTGGAGATCTTCGTTGCTAGATCGTCGTCAAATGCCCTAACACGGAATTGGTCCAAAGAGACCTAAAAACGTTATTTCGATGAGGCACGTTTTTGCCGTATCAAATGATATATACCCTCTCTAGCCATATGGCTGACACATAATGACATTATGTGTCAGAAAACCCATGAATATCCTGCTGATTTTTAGAATTTTAAATTCCGAGCATTTGCAAACAATTGCTGGCATATTTTTTTTCCTTTTCGATTTTTTCTAATACCAGACATCAAGCTGACCCTTGACATATCCTTGTGTGTCATTTGCACACATATCCAATCTACCTACCGGTATTTATTTTTTATTATTTTTTGTGATTGTTATTGTTGTTGTTGCCATCCATCCTGACATTAACACTGAACACAACAAAGTTACTACGTCAATGGCATTTCCATATATTTTCCATAAAATATTTATTTAATTTGAATTCATTCATTTATGAATGACAAACGAAATAAATAAATAAATCTCAACACACACACATGCGAATGGGCATGTGTGTGAGTGTTGTGTTTTTCGGTATTTGATAGTCGTCGTAATGGGAGTAGCAAAAATATATAAAAATGAGGAAAAAATATTAGTTGAGAGATCTACAAATGAAAAGGGTTTTCGGAACAACTCTTAGGGCCTCTTTCGAAAAAGGTAGAAAGAGGGGGACTTCCGGATGTTCGCCTTCATCAAAACTGGAGGTTTGAAAAAGATTTCATTCGTTGAGTTATAAATAAAAAAATTAAGTAATTGACTGACTTAGCGTTACATCAAAGACCGGATGAAACGGCTGAAGATAGAATCTTGAAATTTTGGACAAGGGTTACTCTTGGTCCGGGCATTCGGGGTCGTACTAGAATGTTACGAAGAGTATTAAAAGGTACTACATACAGGGTGAAATGAAAAAACTGCAAGCAACTTCAGACTGCTGTCATTTTTATGCTACTCGTCCGACGGCTGTTAAAATTATTCCCGTGACAGCTCATTATATTGTTTACAAGAGAACAAAGGCATTTTGGTGAGAATTTCCAAGGAAAAAAGTTATTCGTGGTGGAACTCAAGCGTGATAGAGTGAATTCTTTATGTTTGGCTGGAAAACCGTGAGTGGATATCGTTAGAGCACTCCAGCATTTAAATGTAAATTAATCTTTTGTGTTTCGTACCATCGCTCGTTACCGTGATTGGTGACTGGTAGCGTAGCCCGACGTCAAAGAAGTGGACGGAAGAAAACCGCAACAGCATCAGCAGAAATGGTTCGAAAAGTAAAGAAGCGACTTGATCGAAACTCGCGTCGCAGTGGCCAAAAAATGGTTCGTGAGCTGAACATATCGCAAAATTCCATTCGGCAAATATTGAAAAATGACCTGGGGGTAAGCCAATGAAATTCCAAAAAGTGCAAGAACTTAGACCGCAACTGAAAAATAATAGACTCAAAAGAGCTAAAGAGTTGCTTCGCTTGGCCGAAAGTGGGGAACTGCCGAATTTGGTTTTCTCCGACTCCGATGAGAAAACATTCGTTGTCCAGCAGTTTGTAAACAAACAAAATGATCGTGTTTACTTGCCAAAGAGGTCAGCTCAAAATGTGCATCTTCGGTTGGCCACCAGAACTGAAGCGCCGGTCATGGTTATGGTGTGGGACGCCATCACAACCGATGGTCGCTCTCCGCTCGTATTAATCGAGCGTGGCATCAAAATAAATGCCAAATATTATAGCGAAAATATTATGGAGTGTGTATTAAAGTCTCAGGCACACAAACATTTTGGCCGCAGACCTTCGACATTCCAACAGGACTCAGCACCATCGCAGTATATGTCCACGTTTTTGGTATAGCCCCTATATAATGGTACCTCCAGATATTCGGTATTTTGATGATTTACGCCAGATTTTTTCACGGATTTATCTCAAAATTGGTATTTGTCGGTCATAATAGGTTCTAGCTTTGGTGGCAAAACATTGCATGTATAGGCCCCCGATTTGGTATAGCCCCCATGTAACGGTACCTCCAGATATTCGGTATTTTGATGATTTTTACCACAAGTTTTCACGGATTTATCTCAAAATTGGTATTTGTTGATCATACTGGGTTCTGGCTGCGTTGGCGAAACATTGTAAGTATATGCCCACATTTGGGTATAGCTCCCATATAACAGATCCTCTAGACATTCCGTATTTTGATGATTTTTGCCACATTTCTTCGCGGATTTGTCTAAAAATTGGAATTTTTGTGGCCTAATGGGTTCTACGTCCGTTGCCGAAATATTCTATGTATAGGTTCACGTTTTTTGTATAGCCCCATATAGCGGTATCTCCCGATATTGAATATTTTGATAATTTTGCGACATTTTCCCACCAATATGTCTAAAAATTGGTATTTATGGGTCACAATGGGTTCTAATGTTTCCTTTATCCTAAGTTGGAGGGTATGAACAGTTTGGCCCGGCCGAACTAAATGTTTTTTTACTTGTTTTTATCTCACCATGTTTATCAGAAAGTAGTTGGATAATATTGTTTGCCTCGGAACCTCCCCCAGGTGCCAAAATATGTTGAAATAAACTGACAATAGCTGAGGGTATACAGGGTTGTCCATATTCGACGGACCCATCTGGCAACGCCATAACTTTTGACAGAGATGTCACATCGCTTAATGACATAGCGCGTTTGAAGCGTCAGTCCAAGCAGATTTTTACCATGAACCAATACACACCACGCGATCGCTCTGAAATAGTTGAAATTTACATTCAACAGAAGAAGTCAATTGCGGAAACTCAACGTGTTTTTAAAACATTGAAAAATGTGAGAAGTGCGCCTTCTAAGAACACCATTAAGCGTTTATACGAAAAATTTTCGACTGGTAAGGCTCTTTCTAATCCGAAGAGGCCATATAAAAGTCGACCAAGGCGATCGGCCGAGAATATCGCTGCCGTACGAGCCAGTGTTGAGAGGTCCCCAAGAACATCCCAAAAACGCCGTTCTCAGCAGTTGGGCTCGGCATGGCTCGGTTCACTTTACAACGGATTATTCGCATTGATTTGCATTTGTTCCCGTACAAAATTCAATTGGCGCAAAGAATGTTGCCTGCGGACAAGCCTCGCCGATTGGAATGGGCCCAAAGGTCCGTCGAATATAGACAACCCTTTTCCCTATCTGTCGGCAAAAACCGACTGATATTTTTTAACTTTTTTTATTTTTAACAAGAAATCGATATTTCTTGGCAATAATTTCAACATTTATTTTTCTTCTTTAAGTCATGTAATTCCTTTGAAGTCACACTCCATAAATCAGTCTCGTAGAATACGGGAATGACGACTGCGACTCGCACTTGTTTCGTTTTACGGATTCGCACTTAATGACATTTCCTCCCTAACTTTGTTTTGCTTTTTCAGTAAAACTTTAATTTATTTGGTTTTTTGTTTGCTTTGCCGATATGCCACCCCAAAAACCCTGACCTCCTGCAATGTTTTTTGTCTGGAGACGGTGATGGTGGTGCTGTGTTCAATTCTTACATGCCACGCAGTTCGCCATGTGTTATTGGTTCCAGTGGCAGCATCAAAAGTCAGGCACTTTGAATTAGGAAAAAAAAAAACACAACAGAAAAATGTACCTCCCCAAGTTTAGTTTCGATTTTACCACCAACGACCAGCCGAACAAAGTGAAACCACAAAAAAATCTCCCCCTCAGACTACCAAGTTATTGCCCGGAGTCTGGGTGGATTGCCAGAACAACAAAGTTCCAATGAAACACCACACATTTTTTTTTTAACAAAGAACTCCAGGGTGGAGACCGGCAACACCAATAGCCAAACCACCCAGAACACACGTTCTCCAGGGCAATACTACCAGACAGCAGCAGCAACAACAGCCATTGGGTTATTGCGGTTGAGATGTTGTTCATTGTGGTGTTGTTGTTCTTCATCTTGTTGTTGTTGCTCTTATTCATTGCATGTGGTGGCATCACTTTCCATAAAAGTGTTAAATGAAATTTAATTTGAAACGAAACAACACTCCGTGTAGAGTAGAGTAGAGCAGAGCAGAACTGAAGCCTCCTCTAAAAACTGAAATTCAAAATCCCCCTTCGGTCGACTTCGGGGAGCAATAAAACGACGACATGAACTCGAGTTGAAAGGATATCATAAATTATGTTCAAACACACACTCGAGAACCATACTCATACCCGCACACACCCATACCATGATAGATAGCAACGAACATCTTCTGGTATGATAGAGTATGCGTGTATTGTTCGCTGTCTGGGGGTATTAAATGCTTTGGAACAACAAGTTGTTCTGCCATCATTGTAGTGGCAGCAAAGAAGTTTGATGTTGTTGTTGTTGTTGTTATGTTTTTAGCTGCCACCGGCCATTAGAAGAAGTTTCCAACATCTCCATTACTTAAGTAGGAGACCAAAGAGTTCTTTTTTCTCCATGTCAAACTGGCATGGCATGAATGATGTATCAAAAATAGACCTCATGCTAGGTCAGAACATAGCATTTTGTAAAACATTAAGTGATTGATTTTTTTTTGTTTGTTCTTGTTGTTATGTTTTGTTGTAAAGACAAAAAAAAACTAGTAAAAAAGTCGAACTTTAAATACCCTCCACCATTTAGAACGAATTTGAAAATTTTCGAAAAAGATAACATTCGCCAAAAAATTATTTTAACATTTTTAAAATACCAAATATAGCCGTTATATTAGGACCTGTACGACAAGCACCTACATAGACATTGTTTGTCACAAGCCATTACCATATTCAAATTCGAAACTTGAAATAAAGGGTGAAAAACCAAAAAATCAAATAATCATCAAAATAACGTACATAGGGAGGTACCGTTATATAGGAGCTATACGAAGACCTGGACCTGCATAGACAATATTCTGTCACAGGCTGTAGCTTCCATTACGAACTTCAAATACATCTTTCCGTGAGTATTGTACCTAAAATCTTCAAAATACCGAATATAAGGAGGTACTGATATATGGAGCCTATACGAACACCTAGACCTGCATAGGTAATTTTCTGTCACAGACTGTAGTTCCCGTTACGAACTCTAAATACGTAAAATCAACAAAATACAGAATATCGGGAGGTACAGTTATATGGGGGCTATAAGAAGACGTGGACCTGCACAGACAATTTTCTGTCAAAGGCTGTAGTATCCATTTCGAACTTCAAATGCCAAATATGAAACAATTCCGATGAATAATGTAGCTAAAATCATCAAAATACCGAATATCGGGAGGTACCGTTATATGGGGGCTATACCGAAACGTGGACCTACATGGTCCATTTACGAACTTAACCTGCCTAATGGCAAAATAAACATGTGTGCAAAATTTTAGCCTTCTATCTCAATTCGTTCGAAAGATGGCGTGATTACAACAGAGAGAAAGACGGACAGAGAGACGGACATGGCTAAATCGTCTTAGAATGTTACGTTGATCAAGAATATATATACTTTGTTGGGTCTGACATGAGTATTTCGAGGAGTTACAAACGGAATAACAAAATTGAATATACCCTCCATAGTATGGTGTAGGGTATAAAAAAAAACAATGTGATAACTTGAGCCCTTGTCATAGCAATCACCATTCAAGGGACGGGTCCTCAACAAAATTTGTCATACAAAGGGTCTGAACAGAAAGGATCCTAAAAAAAGGAGTTTCTGCTCTCACAGGTTTCCGGTTGAGAGAAATATTTAGATACAGCATGTTGCAAAGAATCGCTGACTTGTTTCGCAAGTTATGACGGGTAAGGTACCAGGAGGGATTGGCAGATATCCAGGGTGAAATTAAAAAAAAAAAACTGCAACAAAGTCAAAAGCCATAATTTTAACTTTTTTTTTAAATTTTTTTTGAATGAAAGCAAAAAAATGTCGGAAATGGCATCAGATTTTAGAATAAGTTTAGATTTAATTTCGAATTGGTCACCTTTGGCACGAATTATGGCCTTCAAACGGGCAATGAAACTTTCACACGCTGCCCGAATGTTGCTCTGCTGTATTTTTGCCCATTTCTGGCGAAGCGACACTTTGGTATTTTTTAGTGCCAACCTTGCTTTCCAAAATACTCCAGACACAATAGTCCAACGGATTTGTATCCGGAGATTTTGGTGGCCATTGTGCACTGGAAATGATGTTAGGAACCTCATTTTGTAACCATTCTTGGGTGGCGCGTGCTGAGTGCGATGATGCTGTTGGAATGTCCAAGGTCTGAGGCCAAAATGTTTGCGTGCCCAAGGCTTAAATACACCCTCCAGAATATTTTCGCGATAATATTTGGCATTTATTCTAATACCACAGTCGATTAATACGAGCGGAGAGAGACCATCGTTATCGGCTGTTATGGCGGCCCACACCATCACCATTGTCTGCGCTTGAGTTCTGGTGGCCAACCGAAGGTGCACATTTTCAGCTGGCCTCTTTGGCAAGTAAATGCGATCATTTTGTTTGTAGCAAAATGCTGGACAACGAATGTTTTCTCATCGGAGAAAACCAAATTCGGCAGTTCACCACTTTCGGCCAAGCGAAGTAACTCTTTAGCTCTTTTGATTCTATTTTCTTTCTGTTGCGGTGTAAATTCTTGCACTTTTTGGAATTTCAATGGCTTTACCCCGAGCCCATTTTTCAATATTTGCCGAATGGAATATTGCTTATATAGCAATATTACTGATATAATTAACAGATGTCGGACGAGAGTCTTAGAAATGACAGCATTCTGAAGTTTCTTGCAGTTTTTTCATCTCACCCTGTGTATCATCTTTACAACAGATCTTGGGTTCGCAAAAATCTTTGTATGTGTGAGATTTGAAGAGAGCTGGATGGAATCGGATGTTAATTTTGCGTTTTATGAACGCCAATGATATTCAAAATTTTGATCCTCTGTGGGGGAGGAGTGGACCGTTTTATCTTCACATCAGATCTAGTATTAGCGCAAATAATGAGATGTGCGAAATATGAAGAGAACCGTATGTTCAATTTGGATTTTATAATCGTTTTCAAAACTTTGAACAATTGTGGGGGAGGTACCAGAAGAAATGATCCGATCCCTCTCATCTTTATAACAGATCTTGTGTTGATGGAAATATTGAGATGTACCAAATCTGAATCGGAATCGGATGTTAATTTCGTGTTTTATTAGCATTATGGATATTTAAAATGATGACTCTTTGTGGGGGAGGTACCAGAAGGAGTGTACCGATAGATCCCATCTTCACACTACGCCTTTAGTTAATATTAGTAATAATGGACCCATGGACGGACCCATGTTTTTTTTTTTAAATCAAAGAAAAAAAATAAAAATTTGGCGGTTGGCAATGTTAATCATTTAATTTGTTCCAAGTAGATTTGTTTCCATCAATTTTTGAATATGATATCTCTCAAATGGTTGCCTCTGGCGGTGGCTGATGACGTATTGTGCCCTTTTTGCTGCATTTTCCATCGTTTTTGCCAACATTTCGGCCGGAATAGCGGCTATTTTTTCACGAATGTTGTCCTTGAGCTCTCCTACGGTCCTTGGCTTGTTAACGTAAACCTTTGACTTCAAATATCCCCACAAGAAGAAGAAGAAGAAGTCAGGCGGCGTCAAATCGGGCGAACGCGATGGCCAGTCCAAATCACCACTTTTCGACATTAAACGGCCCCGAAACAAATTCTTCAGAAAATCGGTTGTTATGCGACTTGTGTGCGGTGGAGCGCCGTCTTGTTGAAACCAGAACTGCCTCATACGCTTTCGACGAATAATTGGCATCACAAAATTGGTCATCATGTCGCGATAACGCTCCTGAAAGATGGTAACAGCATGGTCATTTTCATTTTGGAAGAAAAACGGCCCAATGACCGTTTTCGCACTAACGCCGCACCAAACTGTGACTTTTTCGTCATGAAGAGGCACTTCTTGAATCTCCTGAGGATTTTCAGTGGCGTAAAAACGGCATTTTTGCTTATTTACGGTCCCATTCAATGTGAAATGGGCTTCATCGGACATGATAATTTTGTTCCAAAATTGCTCGTCATCTTCGGCCATTTCGATGACTCTTTGGGCCCATTCCAATCGACGAGGCTTATTCGCAGGCAACATTCTTTGCGTCAATTGAATTTTGTACGGGAACAAATGCAAATCAAAGCGAATAATCCGTTGTAAAGTGGACCAAGCCATGCCGAGCCCAACTGCTGAGAACGGCGTTTTTGGGATGTTCTTGGGGACCTCTCAACAATGGCTCGTACGGCAGCGATATTCTCGGCCGATCGCCTTGGTCGACTTTTATATGGCCTCTTCGGATTAGAAAGAGCCTTAGCAGTCGAAAATTTTTCGTATAAACGCTTAATGGTGTTCTTAGAAGGCGCACCTCTCACATTTTTTAAAAGCACGTTGAGTTTTCACAATTGACTTCTTGTAAATTTCAACTATTTCAGAGCGCTCGCTTGGCGTGTATGGGTTCATGGTAAAAATCTGCTTGGACTGACGCTTCAAACGCGGTATGTCATTAAGCGATGTGACTTGTCTGTCAAAAGCTATGGCGTTGCCAGATGGGTCCGTCGAATATGGGCAACCCAGTGCTTTTTAAAATCATGTTCTCTTTTGTAATGAGAGGGACCTTAAGTATATAATTTCCCACAGAGGCGACTTCCAAAGTTTCTATCCCAAAGCACCCTTTAAAATATTCTTCCTAACACTCTGTTATTCCCAATTTTTATTCCCATTTTTAGGTATAACTGGATTCTGAATTATTTATTTTAAATTTTCTCTGCTATTAATAAAATAAAATGTTAAACTTTTCCCAATTCGCCCTCCCCTTCGTTATTGACTCTAATTTTTTTCGATTCGCTTTTTTTCGTAGATTTTTTTTGTCAATGTCATATATCCTTGTATCAATTATGATTAAATATTCAAAAGGATATTTCATTTTATTTATTACATTTTTCGCTTGTGTGTGTGTGTGTGGGCGAACAAAAAAGCGTTGACAAAAAAACTGTTCATCGATACCAACCAACCTCCCTCTCTCCCTCCCTCCTCCCTCTCTTTACAAATTATAAATGAATGAATGAAAAATAATGTCTAACGCACAAATACACCATACCCTTATCCAAGAGTTTTTTTTTGTTGTTGTAATGATTTTCTTTTTTTGTAATAGTGTTTTTTTTTTGTTTTTCTTTTGCAGGATACATTTTCTGGTACCTGTCAATCCGAAGGGACAATATAAATAATAACAGCAGCAACAACAATAACAATGACAGTCAGCCAGCCAGCCAGCCTCTATACATTGTTCGTTTGATTTGTTGTTCTTGAACGTCTGCCTCTTCGTCTCTATGTCTGTCGTCCCGCACTCAAATGGATACAATCACTAAAGTACGATCCAAGTTTCCAGGAAGCGAATGGTGAAACTTATTTCAAATCGAGTTTGATGGGGGGTGGGTAAGTGGACTCATCGAACATTGATTAGCATCGTTATGGGGCGAAAGTTGTTTTATTTGTTATGCAAAGTTATTAAGAATGTCAGGGTTTTCGGGGGGGTGGGGGGGGGGGGGCAGATCAGTGGCGTGAAAGACTGGCAGATGGGCAAATTTAATTGGAAAGCGGCAGAAGGCCTTCAGGTGGAAAAAATTGTTTCTCAGAAAACCTTTGAAACGAAATATTTTGAAAATCTTAAGAAAATCTTATTCGAAAGATCACCTGTATAACAAAAGGCCCATCCGAGGACCTTTCTGTACAAAAGGGCGGTTTCAAGCCCACTTTTTTATACCCTCCACCATATGGCTACAGAGAGTTTATATAATTTGATACGGCCAAAATGTGCCTCATCGAAATAACGGTTTTAGACCCAAGGTCTCTTTGGTCCAAATCCGTTTTAGGACATTTGGTGTCGATGCCGGCTGGTTGGTGGACACGATAACTCTCGAAGGGAGTATCCGATTTGTTCCAAACTTCTTACATCGTAATATTATTGTCAAACTTAGATTGAGTTCGTAGATGCATAATATCGATCCACTCTTTCTGGTACCTCCAACATAAAATGTCAACATTTTCAAAGAAAATAATTTACTGCAAGGATAATCCGATTTTGCACCAACTTTGCAAATCCTAATATCCACTCCATCAAGTACCTCCCCCACAAATGGTCAAAATGTTCAATAATTACAACTCTTATAAAATGTGATGTAAGAGTCCGATTATCTACAAATTTCACACATCACTATATTTTTATTAACCCAAGATCTGATGTGAGGATGGAATATATCGGTCCACTCCTTCTGGTACCTCCCCCACAAAGGGTCAAAATTTTATTAAATGAAAGCAACAAATGTCAGAAATAGCATCAAATTTTAGAATAAGTTTAGATTTGTTCGAATTGGTCATATTTTGCACGAATTCAAATTGGCCTTTAAACGGACAATGAAACATCACAAGCTGCCCGAATATTACTCTGCGGTGTTTTGGTCTATTCCTGACGAAGCGCTTGCTTGTGGTGATCGATACTTTGGTATTTTTTAAGTGCCAACCTTGCTTTCCAAAATACTCCAGACACAATAGTCCAACGGATTGGTGTCGGGAGATTTTGGTGGCCATTGTGCGCTGGAAATGAAGCGAGGATCATCATTTTGTAACTATTCTTGGTTGGCGCCTGCTGAGTCCATGTCCAAGGTCTGCGGCCAAAATGATTGTGTGCTCAAGGCTTTAATACACCCTCCAGAATATTTTCGTGACTATATTCGGCATTTATTCTGATGCCACGGTCGATTAATACGAGTGGACAGCGACCTTCGGCTGTCATGGCGGCCCACTCCATCAACATGGCCGGCGCTTGAGTTCTGGTGGCCAACCGAAGGTGCACATTTTCAGCTGACCTCTTTGGCAAGTAAACACGATAATTTTGTTGGTTTTTTTACCAACTGCTGGACAACGAATGTATTCTCATCGGAGAAAACCAAATTCGGCAGTTCACCACTTTCGGCCAATCGAAGCGAAACAACTCTTTAGCTCTTTTGAGTCTACTTTCTTCCTGTTGCGGAGTATGTTCTTCCACTTTTTTCGAATTTCAAGGGCTTTATCCCGAGCTCATTTTTCAATAATTGCTGAATGGAATATTGCGATATGTTCAGCTCACGAGCCATTTTTCGGAAACTGCCACTGCGACGCGGGTTTCGCTCAAGTCGCTTCTTTACTTTTCGAACCATTTCTGCTGGAGTTGCTGTTTTCTTCCGTCCACTTCCTTGACGTCGGGCTACGTTACCAGTATCACGGTAACGAGCGATGATACGAGACACAGAAGATTTATTCACACTTAAATGCTAGAGTCCTCTAACGATAGCCACCTGTGGTTTTCCAGCCAAATATAAAGAAAGCGCACTATCCCGCTTGAATTCCATCTCGAATAATTTTTTTTCTGGAAAATTCTCACCAAAGGGCTTTTGTAGCTTGTAAACAATATAATGAGCTGCCACTGAAATAATCTTAAGAGCCTTAGAGGGGTTTTGAGTGTAATTTTCCCTAGAAAAATTGATTTCTCCATGAGAGGGTCTTTTTAGAACTCTTTCCTTAAGAAACCCTACTTTCGTTGACATTTAAGGAATATTTTCTCCCAATAGCAGTTACTTTAAAAGACTTTTTCCCCTGAAAGGGTATTTTTATGTATCCCTTAGGAGGACAATTTGTTTTAGTACACCCATTCTCCAAGAGGACCTTTTCTCCAAGAAGGCGTGCCTTCAAGGACGTTTTCTCCAGGAGAGAGGCAGCCTAAAGGGGCCTTAAAATGTCTTTTCCCTAAAATGGGTATTTTTCATGACCCTTTCCCACAGGTATGAATCTTTCGTTTTACATTTTATGTGGCAAAGAACAATTTGTATGAAGAAGGACTCGTTTGAGAAGAATCTCCTTAGAAAACTTTCTATATATCTCTCTCTGGAAAATATTCCTCCCAAAAATATTTTCAATTATTTTTCATGAACTTGTATTTCCATTTGACTCCAGCACTTCCCCGAACATTGCATGAAAACGGAAATAAAGAAAAAAATGTTACTGATTACCAGCAGAACAAACAGAACGAAAGGAAGACAACGACAAAAGACGTTTTCTTGTTGGCAGTGGCTTTAATTTCTAACTCATGTCTTCGTGTGTTCGAACACGTGCCACAGATCAAACTGGGGGAAAATGGTATCATTGATGATGTAGTTGTTGTTGTTTTTATTGTATTTCGTATCATAATCTCATCTAACACTGACACGCATTCTTACGCAGACAAACTCAAGCATTCATTTATTGAAAATGACAAGAGCTACCGAAAGCGAGAGCTTGCTATTCGCATGGCAATATGTGGTTGAATAATTGTATGCAAGGGGAGGAATAGGGAGGGGGAATAAAAAAAAGTTTGGGGAAAATGGTTTGAAAAAAAAAACACTTTTGAATTTCTTACTTCAGTTACCTATTTTTAGCCCTGGAATTTCATTTTTGATTAGATACTTTTTTCTATTACACGAAGATTCATTTTTCCTCCTGCGGGCCACCCTAGTGTATACATCTTAATATATTTACCATCAGCTCCGCCGAGGGTGTCAATTGATTGATCAGATTAGTTTTAAATAACAAATGCCATGAAACTCAAGTAGCAAACGAAGCTCATACACGATACCATCCATCCATCCATCCACCCAATCCATATGTCCGGAACCATACAATTGCATTACAAATTGAGCATGAATAATTTAATATCAGAAGAGAATTTCATTATTTGAAATTTCCATAAGTAAATTTAAACGATTAGCATGTCAGCTGATATGGGTTTAATGGGCGAACGCCTAAAAGTATGCAGCAGACATTGTGATAACGGTTATAAGAAGGCCTCGTAAGAGATTTCTGTGTGCGGACCAACCCGAAGATGAAAGTATTCTTCCGCGAACTCCGTCCCCTTTTGAGAACCCTAACTTAATGACTGGCTTCTTAAGAGAAGACTGGCTCCTTGCCTGTTTTTCTTCAAGACAAGGTCCTTTTGAGAACCACATCCTTTTAAATGGACCCTTTTCCTAGAAATAATGTCATAGACGATTAGCATGTCAGCTGATATGGGCGAACGCCTAAAAGTATGCAGCAGACATTGTGATAAAGGTTATAATAGGGACTCTTAAGAGATTTCTGTGTGCGGACCAACCCGAAGATGAAAGTATTCTTCCGCGAACTCCGTCCCCTTTTGAGAACCCTACCTTAATGACTGGCTCCTTGCCTGTTTTTCTTCCAGATAAGGTCCTTTTACGAACCACATCCTTTTTAAATGGACCCTTTTCCTAGAAAAAAATTCATGTCAGCTGATATGGGTTTAATGGACGAACGCCTAAAAGTATGCAGCAGGCATTGGGATAAAGGTTATTAGAAGGCCTCGTAAGAGATTTCTGTGTGCAGACCATACCGAAGAGGAAAGTATTCTACCCTGAACCCTATCCCCTTTTGAGGATCCTACCTTAATGACTGGCTCCTTAAGAGAAGACTGGCTCCTCGCCTGTTTTTCTTCAAGATAAGGTCCTTTTGAGAACCACATCCTTTTTAAAAAGACGCTTTTCCCAGAAATAATTTCATAGACGGCATTCTTTGAAGAAAGGACGTCTTTATAGACGACTTCCTTTTCAAAGAAAAAAAATTGCTTATGAGGAGCATTTCTTTACGGAAAAATACCTTGAAAATCCCTTTCCCAATGAAAAGGAATCTAAGAGGATAATTTCTACAAAAAATACTTTTGAGGACCTTTTCCATAGAAAATGTTGATCCAATAAGGCTTTCTTAAAAAGCCTTTTCCTCCTGATAGTGTGATTAAAAGAATCTAACCTTCAAAGAAAGAAGATCCCTTAAAAATTCATTTGTCCTTTCAAAGATCCTTTTAAGAAGAAAAATCCTTCTAAAAACCATTTCTTCGAGTGAAGATTACACTTTTCATAGAAACGCCATCTTTGAGGGTAACTTTTGAAAGAAGGTTGCCTGAAGGACGTAAAAAAGAGTGCCTTCGAGGAACCTTTTTCCGAAAGTCTAGGTGCTCGAGACAATTTTTTATTCAAGAAAGGATGCTTTAGGGGGATCTTTCTCCAGTTAACAATTCCTTAGCTATTTTTTTTTCAAGAAAGTAACCTTACATTTCTCCGAAGAAATAGGGTCCATTGGGGAACCCGTTCTCCCAAAAAGTGTGCCTCCGACGACATTAAAGGATGTTCCAAGAAACTGGCCCTTGGAATACCCTTTACAGATAAATGATTTCTAAGATTTCCCTTTTCCCCAGGAAGGACAACTTTAAGAATCCTTTATCCAAGGAAAATACCTGGCAGAAACCTTCAGAAACTTCAAGCTCTCTTTCTTCAAGAAATGGTTACACGGAAAACCTTTTCTTTAAAATAGAGTGCTTTCGAGGTCCTTTTACCTTTTATACCATCCAGGGTCCTTCAGAGGCTTCATTATTCTAGACCCCTTTTCTCAGGAAGAGTGACTTCAAGTCCCCCTTTCTTCAAGAAATGGTTACATAGAAAACCTTTGCTTTGAAATAGAGTGCTTTCGAGGTCCTTTTACCTTTTATACGATCCAGGGTCCTTCAGAGGCTTCCTATTCTAGACCCCTTTTCTCAGAAAAAGTAACTTCAAGCCCCCCTTTCTTCAAGAAAAGGTTACATAGAAAACCTTTTCTTTAAAATAGAGTGCTTTCGAGGTCCTTTTACCTTTTATACGATCCAGGGTCCTTCACAGACTTCTTTATTCTAGTCCCCTTATCTCAGGAAGAGTTACTTCAAAACCCCTTTCTTCAAGAAATGTTTGCCTAGAAAACCTTTTCTTTAATACAGGGTGCTTTGGAGGACCTATTATCTTTCATACGATCCAGGATCCTTCAGAGGCTTCCTTATTCTAGACCCCTTTTCTTAAAATAAATAGAATGCTTTCGAAGTAACCTCGAAAATAACCCTTGGAGAAACATTTCTCAAAGAAGTGTGTTAGCGTACCTTAGAGGACCCTTTCAGAGATCCTTTATTTCTTCATAAAAGGTAGACTTTCTCCAAGATATGGTGCATCAGACGGAGCATTCTCCATGAAGGAGTTACTTCGAAAAGCAGTTTTAGAGAACGCTACCTGAAAAAAATCCGTAAAGCTTTTCTCTCAGAAAGCTGGCTTTAGAGGAACCTTTCTAATAGAAAAACAAGTTAAAAAGCCCCGCCGAACTTTGATTACCCTCCACAATTTGGAACGAATTTGGAAATTTTCAAAAAAAAAACCTTAAAAAATTCTGTTAAAATTTTAATAATACCAAATATAGCCGTTGTATTGGGGTCTATACGACGTGGACCTACATAGGCATTGTTTGTCATAAGCCATTAAAATATTCAAATTCGAAACTTGAAATAAACGGTGATTATTGTAGCTAAAATCAGAAAAATGTTGTATATACTGAGGTACCGTTATATCGGAGCTGTGCGAAGACCTGGACCTGCATAGACAATTGTCTGTCACAGGCTATAGCATCCATTACTAACGTCAAATATGATATCTCAAAAAATTTCGTTGGGTATTGTACCTAAACTCGTCAAAATACCGAATATAGGGAGGTACTGATATATGGGGCCTATATGAAGACTTGGGTCTGCATAGGCAATTTTCTGTCACAGACTGTAGTTCCCATTACGAACTCTAAATACGTAATTTGAAACAATTCCGGTAAATAATGACGCTAAAATCATCAAAATACCGAATTTTCGGGAGGTACCGTTATACGAGGGCTAAATGAAGACGTGGACCTGCCCAGATAATTTTCTGTCATAGGCTGTAATATCCATTTCGAACTTCAAATACCAATGTTAAAACAATTCCGGTGAATAATGTGGCTAAGATCATCAAAATACCGAATATAGGGAGGTACCGTTATATGGGGGCTATATGAAAACGTGGACCTACATGGCTCATTTACGAACTTAACCTGCCTACTGGAAAAATAAACGTGTGTGCAAAATTTTAGCCTTCTATCTCAATTCCTTCGAAAGATAGCGTGATTACAGCAGACAGACAGGCGGACAGCCATACAGACAGACGGACATGGCTAAATCGACTTAGAGTTTTACGCTGATCAAGAATATATATACTTTGCTGGGTCTGACATGAGTATTTCGAGGAGTTACAAACGGGATGACAAAATTGAATATACCCTCCGTAGTATGGTGGAGGGTATAAAAACGAAATTTTCCTTTTTCCTGGGTGATCCTTTTTCGGAAAAGTGTGCAGCCGAAAATCTTCTCCAAAAAATATACGTTTGGGAATTATTTTCCAAGAGGCGGAAGTTGTAGTCGGAACTTTATATAATTCAAAAGGGTTTCTTTTCCTCAAGAGTTGGACCCTATGAGAGTCTTCCTTGAATTAGGCCGTCCAGGAGTAGAAACTTTGAAAGGCCCTCTTTCTTGGTGGCCCTCCCTCATAGAGAAGGATTATTCTCGCTTTAAAAACAACTCCATCAATGCTATCCTTAGAAGAGCAGAGAAGATCTTCCCCTTAAAACCCTCCATTATTAATTGATACGCAAATGTGATAAAAGAAAGAGAAAAAGAAAACATCTATTGCTTTCCCTACAGCATGAAAAAGGACATTTTTGTCAACATCAACGGTCACCTGTTTGGCATGCCTGAATGTTCCACGTGAAAGACAGGGGAGGCCGTTGGCAGTGCTACGCACAAAAATTTAATAGAATTTTCAATTACGTCCCACGTAAAACATGTTTTGTAATTTCATTCATCTTTTTCAGAGCGTTTACTCACACACACACACATATATATATATACACACCCATACACACAAAGAAGACCAAGTTCTGCGCATTAGGTATTGCCATGGTAAAAGTTTTTTCCCTTTGCCATTATCAATGAATGAAGGTAAACAATTCGGGGCTCGTATTAAGTTCGGCTCGTTTTCGTTATTTTTCATTGAGGATAAAAACAACAGCAGCAGCAGCAACAACAACAACAAAATGTAATACTCAAGTTCAATATATGGTCCTCTTTCCATACCATTCCACAACGGCCCCGGCAAAGGAGAGGGGAATCCATCATGAGAACCCAGCCATTCTGTGTAGGCGTTAGAAATGGAGGCCTGTCAAGGAACCACCTACTTTTTCGTTTTTTGGGGAGCGGTTGGAGGAAATGCCAAAATACACTTAACTTCGATTCGATTCCGTTTTCAGTTGAACACATTTGACGACAAATCAGGTACGGACGTAATGAATTGATTTACACTCGTCTGCGCTCTCTTCCTCGCTCCCACTCTCCTTTCCAATTCCTTGCTTCATATCCTTATTGAGTGCTCAAAACAACTGACAGATGTCCCAGGTACTCATCCATAGACTTTTGTTCGAAAGTGTCAATTTCAATTTAACTAATTATAACTGATGGTGAATGAATGAAAGTTTCCTTTTTTCCCTGCAAAGATGGGTAGTATCGGAATTACCGTTATTTCTGGCCATGACATTCATTTCCCCATCGGGAAGTGTGGTGTAAATGTGTCAATGGTTCGAGAGAAGTGGCAATGGCAAATTCACACATCTGATGGCGTTTGCTGAAAAGAGACGGAAGATTTTCGTTTTCGTTAAGTTTTTCCGAATATTTTTTTAGAAACAAAAAACAAGACTCCTAACTTCTTCTAAGAGAAAATAATCACCGCCGATTTTTTCCTATGGGAAAAAATTGGTTCCGAATTGTTTTCTGTGGGGAAATACAGGATGAGATGAAAAAAATGCAACAAATTCAGACTGCTGTCATTTCTAAGCCACTCGTCCGACAGCTGTTAAAATTATTCCAGCAACCGCTCATTATATTGTTTACAAACGTACAAAAGCATTAAGGTAAGAATTTTCCAGAAAAAAAGTTATTCGTGATGGAATTCAAGCGCGATAGTGTGATTTCTTCATATTTCACTGGAAAACCACAAGTGGCTATGGGTAGAGCGCTGCAGCATTTAAATGTGAATAAATATTTTGTGTCTCGTACCATCGCTCGTTACCGAGATTGGTGACTGGTAGCGTAGCCCGTCGTCAAGGAAGTGGACGGAAGAAAACAGCATTGTCAGCAGAAATGGTTCGAAAAGAAAAGAGGCGACTTGGTCGAAACCCGCGTCGCAGTGGCCGAAAATATAGCTCGTGTGCTGTACACATCGCAATATTCCATTCGGCAAATGTTGAAAAATTAGCTCTAGCTAAAGCCATTGAAAATCCAAAAAGTGCAAGAACTTACACCGGCAACGCTAAGAAAATAGACTCAAAAGAGCTAAAGAGTTGCTTCGCTTGGCCGAAAGTGGTGAACTGCCGAATTTGGTTTTCACCGATGAGAAATCATTCGTTGTCCAGCAGTTTTTAAACAAACGAAATGATCGTGTTTCGTGCTGACCAACGAGATCAGCTGAAAATGTACACCTTCGGTTTGCCACCAGAACTCAAGCGCCTGCCATGGTGATGGTGTGGGCCGCCATAACGGCCGTTAACATTGCACTCCGCTCGTATTAATCGACCATGGCATCAGAATAAATACCGAATATTATCGCGAAAATATTCTGGAGGGTGTATTAAAGCCTTAGACACTCCAACATTTTGGCCGCAGACTTGAACATTTCAAAAGGACTCAGGTCTAATCTTTTTTCTATAGAAAAAACTTGCCTCAGGCTAATGAGGTCCGAACTTTTTTCCTATAGAAAAAAGTTGCCTCAGACCAACTGAGGTCCGAACTTTTTTCCTATAGAAAAAGTTGCCTCAGACCAACTGAGGTCCGAACTTTTTTCCTATAGAAAAAAGTTGCCTCAGGCCAACTGAGGTCCGATTTTTTTCTATAGCAAAAAATTTGCCTCAGGCCAACTGAGGTCCGAATTTTATTCTATAGCAAAAAATTTGCCTCAGGCCAACTGAGGTCCGAATTTTTTTCTTTAGCAAAAAATTTGCCTCAGGCCAACTGAGGTCCGAATTTTTTTCTTTAGCAAAAAATTTGCCTCGGGCCAACTGAGGTTCGAACTTTTTTGGTATAGCAAAAAATTTGCCTCAGGTCAACTGAGGTCCGATTTTTTTTCTTAGCAAAAAATTTGCCTCAGGCCAACTGAGGTCCGAATTTTTTTCTTTAGCAAAAAATTTGCCTCAGGCCTATTGAGATCCGAATTTTTTTCTTTAGCAAAAAATTTGCCTCAGGCCAACTGAGGTCCGAACTTTTTTCGTATAGAAAAAAGTTGCCTCAGGCCAACTGAGGTCCGAACTTTTTTCCTATAGCAAAAAATTTGCCTCAGGCCAACTGAGGTCCAGATTTTTTTCCATGGAAAAATAAGAGTGGTCGAATGTTTTTCGTTAGAAAACCGCTCTGTATCGGGGTCTTAAGTTTTTTTTTTTTCCCTGAAAAAAATGACTGTTCTTTCTCCAAGATGACGGTGATGACCACAATAAATCATTTGTGCTATTAAAAAAATGAAAAAAAAAAAAAAACATTTTGAAACAAACAATCATTGCTCATAGCTTTGCGGTGGGCACGGAGGAAAACCAATTTACCAGCCACTCAGTAGCCACCACTTGCGGCTGGCTGCTGGAACTTATTCATAAATCAGATTTAGAATTTTGAATTATATGGGCGGGGAAATTTCTGTGGCTAGATAAGTTCTTGATAAGAGATGTGGTGATTGGAAATGAGGCATATGGCAAGGGTGAACTGCTGCTAAAGAAGAAGAAAACAATTTTAAAAATTATTAGAAGTAAAAAAATAAGATTTAGAATTTGAGATTTAGATTTAGAAATTGGATCAAATTTGATAACTGTCTCACAGTGGTACATGAAAGACGAAGAGAGAATTTCAATTCTCTATTGAAATTGAGCCAAGTCTAAAGGATTTATTTTCCTTTGATCAAAGGTCTTTTGAAGAAATGCAACAAATGGACCCCATGAGCTCAAAATTGTCATCATCGACCAAAAAAAAAAAAAACACATTGATGTCAACGAAGTCGTACACAAAACATATGCCTGTCGGCGTGGCATAGCAAGAATTCTTGAATCATCATCTCACTTCAAGGAGGCTGCTTAAGATCGTCAACACGTCATTACAGCTACCAGTTGAACAACTGTAGCTGCAATCATTTCCAACGACAAGGAGACGACACAAAGTCGTCACGCTTACAAAGTGTCCTTGTAATTTTATATGGCTCCTATTTGGGAACAGTGGGGGGAATTGAACGAAAATTTGTACAGAAAAAAATCACCTCAGAAACTCAATTATATTTTCTATAATTTCGAACCTCAGGAAGGTTAGTTTTTTTTTTTTAATATAAACAAGTAAAAAAGCTGTAAGTTCGGCCGGGCCGAACTTTGAATGCCCTCCACCATTTGGAAAGAATTTTGCAATTCTCAAAAACAATAAAATCCGTTAAAAATTATGTTAAAATCCTAAAAATGCCGAATGTAGCTGTTATATTATACGGGGTATACGACGACATGGACCTGCATAGGTAACATCTGTCATAAGCCATTACAATATTCGAATGTGAAACTTAAAAAAAAATCGTAGCTAGATCATCAAAATACCGAATATCGGGAGGTACCTTTATATGGGGGCTCTCCGAAGAAGTGGACCGAAAATGACAATTTTCTGTCTTTGGCTGTAGTTTCCATTACGAACCTCAAATACCACATTTGCAACAATTCCGGTGAATAATCTCGCAAAAATAATCAAAATACCGAATGTCGGGAGGTACCGTTATATGGGGGCTATAAGAAGACGTGGACCGACAATGACAATTTTCTGTCTTAGGCTGTAGTATCCATTACGAACCTCAAATACCACATTTGAAACAATTCTGGTGAATAGTCTCGCTAAAACCATCAAAATACCGAATGTCGGGAGGTACCTTTATATGGGGGCTATACTAAAACGTGGACCTACATGGCCTATTTTCAATACCAAAAGTCCTGCAGACATAACATACATTTGAATTAAATTTTATCAATCTACTTCAATTCGTTCGGAAGCTAGAGTGACGGACGGACATCGCTAAATCGACATAGTATTTTATGCTGATCAAGAATATATATACTTTGTGGGGTCTAAAATGTGTATTTCGAGGTGTTACAAACGGAATGACAAACTTAATATACCCTTTATATACTATGGTGGAGGGTATATAAATGTAGGACAAAAGGGGAGATATGAATTTTTTTCTTTAGACAAAATTTCGGATATGAGGGACGGGAATATGTTTTTTCTTTTTGAAAAAAATTCCGGAAAAATATTGCATCATGTCTGAATTTTTGTCTATAGAAAAAAATTGCCTCATTATCTGAGGCCAGGATTAAAAAAAAATTGGGATAAGGACTTTTTTCTATAGACAAAATTTCGGATATGAGGGACCAATTTTTTTCTCTTTAAATTAATTTTTTGATTCACGGACAATACTTTCAGTAGGTAACACTTCAGGGAAAGTTTTCGGACCTAAAAAAGAGGATTTTTTCCATTGCCTCATTAACTGAGGTCCAGATTTAAAAAAAATAAAGAGAAAATTAGGATAAGGACTTTTTTCTTTAGACAAAATTTCGGATATGAGGGACGGGATTTTTTTTTGAAAAAATTCCGGACTTTTGGTAAGATTTTTTATTCACGGATAATACTTTCAGTAGGTGACACTTAAGGGAAGGTTTTCGGATCTAAAAAATATGAATTTCTTCTATTCAAATATTTCTGGCCTCAGAAAGGAATATTTTTTCGGTTTTGCCGACAGATGTATACCTTCAGTCAATGTCCGCTTATCTATATTTAAAAGAGTAGTAAAATAAGTGACTGACTGAGAATCTATACCCAGAAAAAACTCCAGAAGCTAGAATATTGAAATTTTGAAAGAGGGTCAGTCTTGACATTTCATACCAAAAGGGTACGAAAAGAACTAAAATGTACTAAAAATTGAATACTTTGTATTAGACAAACGGAATAAGCAAAATTGTGAAAAATGCAATAAGAGTCACTGATAGAGTGCAGGATAGGTGTACCAAAGGGTTTTTGGAAATCCGAAATTTAAGATTACGAAAAGTACTAAAATGGCATCATTCGGTATTAATTTAATAGATAAAGCTAAAAACTTGAAATTTGTTATAAGAGTCAAGTTTGGAAAGTAAATTCCGATATATGCAGGTGGTTATCGGAGTGTGTACTTAGTGTGCGAACTGTACTAAATTTTGTATTTGGGTCTCTTTTTGTTGTAGATTTGTGATAAAGGAGTGGTTTTGGAAATGTGTACTACAAGTGCACGAAAAGTACTAAATAGTACTATACTTGGTACAATTTCGTACTGGGTGAACAGATGGTGCCTAAAATCGGAAATTTTACATTCGGATCGCTGTTCATGTGTAGCCTGGACATATGGAAGTGGTTTTGGAAATTTGTACCATAATTGTGCCAAACGAACTGAATGGTACTATATTTAATATTGGCTGAGGGAATTGATATAAAATTCTGAAATTTAATATTGAGGTCTCTGTTGGATAACTGAAATTTAGATATGAAAATTCTGAAATGGGATTGTTATCTGAGTTTGAGATTGGACGGTGAGTTTGGAAATGCGAACTATAGTTGATCAAACAAGTAAAAAAACATTAAGTTCGGCCGGGCCAAACTTTTAATACCCTCCACCTTAGGGTAAAAGTAACATTAGAAGAAATGTGGCAAAAACCATTAAAATGCTGAATATCGGGAGGTACCGTTATATGGTGGCTACACCAAAACATGGACCTATAATTACAATGTTTCGCCACACGAACTAGGACCCATTATGACCCACAAATACCAATTTTTGGACAAATCAGTGAAAAAATGTGGCAAAAACCATCAAAATACCGAATATCGGGAGGTATCGTTATATGGAGGCTATATCAAATCATGGACCCATGCATGTAATGTTTCGCCACCGGAGCTGAAACCCATTATGACCAACAAATACCAATTTTCAGACAAATCCGTGAAAAAATGTGGCAAAAATTAGCATCAAATTACCGAATATCGGGAGGTACCGTTATATGGGTGCTATACCAAAACGTGGACCCCAAACCTTCTGGTACCTCCTCCCCCAAAGGAGCATATTTTTCAATTCAATAATTACGGATATCTCATAAGTTGCGATACAGGTCAGTTATTCTTTTAAAAATAAGATTTCTCTCAAAACAATCTGAAAATTATTTTCCTCCAATTACCCCCCACTGTGTCCTACTAATAACTCCGTGGCTTGGGTCTATGTGGCTCTGGTTGTAGTAGTTGGTGTTGTTGTTGCACCACGTACTTATGTCGATTGTTAATGTAAATATCATTTAAATGTTCATATGGTGGCACATATGTAATTGTTGGCTAATGCTGTTGTTGTTGCTGCTGTTGGTTTTTACCGAAAAACTCACACACACACACACGAACACAGATGCAACAATTTGCATCCTCAACACAGGCTTGCCAGCATTTGACTCAATCGCCACATTGTTGTTGTTATTTCGTTTTGTGTTTGTTATGAGTGCGCCCATGGGCAATTTTTATGGGCCTCCTGTCAGGCACGGCTGCAACAATATTGCTGCACATATGTGCAACATGCGTCTCCGCCAATGAACCATTCAATGAAAACCAGAACATATGAACTTTTGACTGTCTGGAGGAGAGAAGAATACCTACCCTACCGTGTTTGTGTGTGTTCATTTAGGATTTTTGGATTTTTCCCTCTTCAAGTATGTTTTTTTTTTAAATCTTCAATGTGTGTGTGTGTGTTGTTCTTCTTCAAGGGTACGACTCAACCTCATTCAAGGCGTGTAAATTTTATTGACGCCGCTCTCAACAACCATCTCCAGTCACATGGCACATGCGTAAAAGTGTGAAACGGATTCTGTCTCCCTCCAGATTGTTGCTTCAAATTTCTTAGACAGCGTTACCTCCTTCCTACAGAGCAGAACAGTTCATAGTTGAGGCTAAATAAATAGGGGAATTTAGTTTTGTGTGATTGCCGTGCCCTCATTTTAAACAAACATTTATTTTTTATAGTTTTTACGAAGTCAAGGGAAGTTTATTTATTTTATAACAACAGGATCAGATGAGGATAAGAGGGGTCAGAGGCGGCATTATGTCCTTGAGGAAAGGAAAAATATCAGTCGGTTTTGCCAATGGATGTATATCCTCATCCAATGTTCGATTATTTTAATTTTTTTTGACTTATTTTACGATTATTCAAATTGTTGACCCTCTATGGAGTGGGTTCCGTAGGAATGGGCCAATATTGTCCTTTTCGTATCGGAACTAAATAAATATGATATAAATATTGTGACGTGTCAGGTTTGGACTATTTTTGTTACTTCTTCGACTTTATTTGGGAATTCCATGTGGTGGTGGTATCAGAAGGAGTGAACCCATATATCCCATCTTCGCAGCAATTCTTTTTTAAGTGAAAGTAATGGGATATGTGAAATATAAAGAGAACCGGAGGCTTATTTCGGATTTTATAATGGTTTTGGTTATTCAAAACTTTAACCCTTTGTGAGGGAGGTACCAGAAGGAAGCATCCGATCTCTATCATCTTTACAACACATAGAAATATTGTGCTGATAGAAATTTTGGTATGTGCCAAGTCTGAATGGAATCGATTTTTCATGAGATTCATAATGTTGACTCCTTTTTGGGGGAGGTACCACAAGGAGTGGCCAAAATATTTCATCTTCACACCAGACCGTGGACTGATAAAAATATTCTGATGTGTCTAATTTGAAGACAATCGGACAACCGGACATTGCATTCTACGAGATTTATAATTATTCCAAATGTTGATCCTTTGTGGGGGTGGTACTTGAGGGAGTGGACCCATATATCCCATACTCACAGCAAATCTTGTATTAGCGAAAATAATGGGGTGTGTGAAATATAAAGAGAATCGAATGCTTATTTCGGATTTTATAATTGTTTTGGTTATTCAAAATCTTGACCCTTTGTGGAGGAGGTACTTGAGGGAGGGGACCGATATTGGATTTGTAAAGTTGAAGCTAGCCATATGGCTGAGGGTATCAAGAAACACGTTAAAAATATCAGCCGGTTTTGCCGACAGATTTATACCCTCAGCCTCCTTCTCACCACACTAGACACCAACAGTACCCTCGACAGCAAATTTTGGATTTTCAACGGCACATTTTCACTTTTCGTAAATTCATAATGCGTATTTCCAAAAGCCCTCAGCTTCTATAATCTACAGACACCAACAACGACATCCATATCAAATATCATACTGGATTTCAGCCCTTACCCGATACCAAATTTAGTAGCATTTAGTGTTTTTGGACACTTAAAAGTACGCATTTTTTAAAACATTCTCCATATCTGAAACTCGGATACCAACAGTGACCTAAATATCAAATTTCAGGAATTAGCCTCTGTAATTTCCCTCCATTACCAAACATAGTACCATTTAGTACAATTATAGTACGCATATTGATAACCAGCTCCTTCTCTTAACCACAGATCCCAAAATAATTGAGATCTTAAATTTGGCGATTCTAGTTCAATTCCTTTACCCAATACAAAATTTAGTACTATTCCGTCCCTTCCGTGCAATTATAGTACATATTTCCAAAACCAGCTCCATAACCACCTAACCACAGACACCAACAGTGACATCTATAACAAATATCGGATTCCTTAATATCAAATTTCAGGATTTCGAATCTGCAATTTCCCTCCATTACCAAATATAGTACCATTTAGTACAATTATAGTACGCATATTTAAAACCAGCTTCCTCTATTAACCACAGACCCCAAGGAAGATTGAGATCACAAATTAAGGGATTTTAGTTCGAATTTTTTCACCCAATATTAAATTTAGTACCACTTAGTACCTTTCGTGCGATTACAGTACATATTTCCAAAACTTCCTCCATATCTTAACCACAGACACCAACAGTGACATCTATAACAAATTTCGGATTCCAGCTCGATTTCTTCACCCATTACCAAATTTAGTACTATTTAGTACCTTTCGTGCAATTATAGTACATATTTTCAAAACTGTCTCTATATCCCAATTCCAGGTACCAACAAATACCTTAATATCAAAAATTGAGGATTCCAGTTCTATCCCCTCACCAAATAGCATATTTAGTATCATTTAGTACTTTTCGAACAAATATAGTACACATAGTACACAAACAACCGCCATATGTCGAAAACTAATATCAACAGAGATCTTAATATGAAATTTCAGGATATTAGTTCAATTCCTTCACCCAGTACCAATTATAGTACCATTCAATACTTTTCATATAAATATAGTATACCTTTCCGAAAACGCCTCCATATGTCCAGGCTACATATGACGAGCGACTCTAATACCAAACAATATCTGTTTACCCAATACCAAATTGTACCAAATATAGTACTTTTTTATACTTATCGTGGACTTGTCGAAAACACTTTCAAAATCACCCCTTTATCACACGGCTACCACCATCAGACACCTCAATGCAAAATTTCGAAATGTCCGGTTCATCCTTTCACCCTAAATTAAATTTAGTACCATTTAGTACAGTTCGCAGACTTAGTAAACATTTTCAACCCCAACTTACTTTCCAACCATGATTCTGATACCAAATTTCAAGTT
Organism: Musca domestica; assembly: GCF_030504385.1. Lineage (NCBI taxonomy): Eukaryota > Metazoa > Arthropoda > Insecta > Diptera > Muscidae > Musca > Musca domestica. Next base: position 1,655,161 of record NW_026712315.1, on the reverse strand, counting down.
TTTAAATCGATCCGTTCACATAATACCAAATGGTACCATGGTTTTAGATGTTTAGAACTATTTTAGAAATTTTCGTAACCAAAATTTACATCTATCCTGGACTCCATCAGTGAGAGGGTGAGATAAAAAAAAATGAAAAAAAAAATCAAGCGCCATAATTTTTAAAATTTTTAGACTATTTTTAGAATTGGTCACTTTTGGCGCGAATTATGGCCTTCAAACGGGCAATGAAACCGTCACACGCTGCCCGATTGTTGCTCTTCGGTATTTTAGCCCATTCCCGGCAAAGCGCATGCTTGAGGTGATCGACCTTGCTTTCCAAAATACTCCAGACCCAAAAGTCCAACGGATTGGTATCCGGAGATTTTGGTGGCCATTGTGCGCTGAAAATGAAGCGAGGAACCTTATTCTGTAACCATTCTTGGGTGGTGCGTGCTGAGTGCGATGGTGGGTGCTGAGTTCTGTTGAAATGTCTAAGGTCTGCGGCCAAAATGTTTGCGTGCCCAAGGCTTTCATAAAACCTCTAGAATATTTTCGCAATAATATTCGGTAATACTGATGCCACGATCGATTAATACAAGCGGAAAGCGACCATCGACTGTTATGGCAGCCCACATTATCACCATGGCCGGCGCTTGAGTTCTGGTGGCCAAACGAAGGTGCAGATTTTCAGCTGACCTCTTTGGCAAGTAAACACGATCATTTTGTTTGTTTACAAACTGCTGGACAACGAATGTTTTCTCATCGGAGATGGAGAAAACCAAATTCGGCAGTTCACCACTTTCGGCCAAGCGAAGCAACTCTTTAGCTATTTTGAGTTCATTTTGTTTCTGTTGCGGTGTAAGTTCTTGCGCTTTTTGCAATTTCAATGCCTTCACCCCGAGCTCATTTTTCAATATTTGCCAAATGGAATATTGCGATATGTTCAGCTAACGAGCCATATTTCGGCCACGCGGGTTTCGATCAAGTCGCTTACTAATTTTTCGAACCATTTCTGCTGATGTTGCTGTTTTCTTCCGTTCACTTCCTTGACGTCGGGCTAGGTTTTCAGGTACCATCATGGTAAAGAATGATGTTACGAGCCACAAAAGATTTATTCACATTTAAATGCTGGAGTGCTCCAACGATAGCCACTTGTCGTTTTCCAGTCAAATATAAAGAAATCACACTATCACGCTTGATCTCCATCACGCATAACCTTTTTTTTCTGGAAAATTCTCACCAAAATGCTTTTGTGCGCCTGTAAACAATATTATGAGCTATCACTGGAATAATTTTAACAGCTGTCGGACGGGTGGCTTAGAAATGACAGCAGTCTGAGATGGTTGCAGTTTTTTCATCTGACTCTGTATAGAGATAAACGGAAATTGACTGGGGGTATACATCTGTCAACCAAACCGACTGATACGTATTGATCTATTTCTTTTAGAAAATAATCTGTTCTCAAAAAAATTAGCGCCTTTTCTATAAAAAAAAAAAATTACTTATTGAAAAGTTATCTCTAGTTTTTTACCCTTTTGGGTCTGGCGTGAACTTCAGTTAAATTTGATCCTTTCTTGATCAATTTCAAAGCCTTAAAGAAGCTCTACACAAGATAGTCAAACTTTGGTTTTCTAGTGAATTATTCAAAAATCCTCTCCTAATTTATTTAAATTGTGTAACAAAATTAATTTTCATTTATTTATTAATTCTTTCTCTCAGTATCCTCCTCTCTCCACCATCCTTGTTATTAGAACAAAACTAAAAATATTTGCCAATATCTTTTCTCTAAACTCTAAACACTTAAGTAATATTCAAATAACTTTTGCCATAACTGTTGCGATGGCAAATAACAATCATTACTTTTTTTCTGGTACTCTCGCATTATATCCTAGCAGCTCGAGGAGAGCCACTTCAAGGAAATTAAGGAGATTGTAGAGGCAGAATGTAAACAAATTTTGTTATTCGGCCAGGAGGCAAAACGGAAAAGAGCAACAAGAGGACGAAAACGAAAATGGTTTCACACTTCAATCTTTGAAAGTTTGAAAGGGACATGGGGTCCTAAAAAGAGTGGGGGGATATAATTATAACAAGTTAAAAAGCAGTAAGTTCGGCCGAGCCGAATTTTGAATACCCTCCACCATTTGGAACGAATTTGGAAATTTTCAAAAAATAAAGTCCTTAAAAAATTCTGTTAAAATTTTAAAAATACCGAATATAGCCGTTATGTTGGAGTCTATACGACGTTTACCTACATAGGCCTTGTTTGTCATAAGCCATTACCATATTCAAATTCGAAACTTGAAATAAACGGTGAATAATGTAGCTAAAATCATCAAAATATTGTATATATGGGGAGGTACAGTTATATCGCAGCTGTGCGAAGATCTGGACCAGCATAGAAAATTTTATATGCTGGCCCAGGTCTTCGCACAGCTCCGATATAACGGTACCTCCCAATATATGAACGTCAAATACGACATCTCACAAAATTTCGGTGGGTATTGTACCTACCGAATATGGGGAGGTACTGATATATGGGGCCTATACTAAGGTCTGAACCTGCATAGACAATTTTCTGTCACAGACTGTAGTTTCCATTACGAACTCTAAATACGTAATTTGAAACAATTCCGATGAATAATGTCGCTAAAATCATCAATATACCGAATATCGGGAGGTACTTATATATGGGGGCTATATGAAGACGTGGACCTACACAGAAAATTTTCTATATTAGGCTGCAGTATCCATTTCGAACTTCAAATACCAAAGTTGAAACAATTCCGATGAATAATGTCGCTAAAATCATCAATATACCGAATATCGGGAGGTACCGGTATGTGGGGACTTATACGAAGACGCGGACCTGTCCAGAAAATTTTCTATCTTAGGCTGAAGTATTCATTTCGAACTTCAAATACCAAATTTGAAACAATTCCGGTGAATAATGTCGCTAAAATCATCAAAATACCGAATTTTGGGAGGTACTTATATATGTGGGCTATATGAAGACGTGGACCTACACAGAAAATTTTCTATCTTAGGCTGCAGTATCCATTTCGCACTTCAAATACCAAATTTGAAGAATTCATTTCGAACTTCAAATACACAAATTTGAAACAATTCCGTTAAATAATGACGCAAAAATCATCAATATACCGAATATCGGGAGATACTTATATATGGGGGCTATATGAAAACGTGGACCTACATGGCCCATTTACGAACTTAACCTGCCTACTGGAAAAATAGACACGTGTGCAAAATTTTGGCCTTCTATCTCAATTCGTTCGAAAGATAGCGTGATTACAACAGACAGACGACGGATAGACAGACAGACTGACGGACGGACATGGCTAAATCGACTTAGAATTTTACGCTGATCACGAATATATATACGTTGCGTTGTTGGGTCTGACATGAGTATTTCGAGGAGTTACAAACGGAACGACAAAGTTAATATACCCTCCATAGTATGGTGGAGGCTATAAAAAGGGTGAGCAGAAAACCAGAAGCTATAGAAATTGAATGACGATTCAAAGAAGAAACATCCTGGGGTGGATGGTAACAAAGGAATACGTTAAGTTCAATTATAGTAGACATATGCAAAACCATATCTCGCAACCGCAGACATCAGCCGTTACAATACTCAATGCCCAATTTAGTACCACTTAGTACTTTTCGAACAATTATAGTACATATATTTAAAATCACCTCTATATCTTAACCACAGACATCAACAGTGGCATATTTATCAAATTTCCAGATTCCAACTCTATCCCTCCATCCAATACAGACTTTAGTACCACTTATTGATTTTCGTACAATTATGGTACACATTTCCAAAACCACCTCCATATTTCAATACCAGATACCAACAGAGACCTCAATATCAAATTTCGACATTTCATCTCTGTCTCTTCACCCAATATGGTACCACTTGGTACTTTTCGTACAATTATAGTACAATTGAAAAATCTGTTTTCGGCACTAATTTTTCACCCAATATCAAATTTAGTACTTTTCATACAATTATACAGGGTTGCCCATATTCGACGGACCTTTGGGCCCTTTGGGCCCATTCCAATCGACGAGGCTTGTCCGCAGACAACATTCTTTGCGTCAATTGAATTTTGTACGGGAACAAATGCAAATCAATGCGAATAATCCCATGTAAAGTGGACCGAGCCATGCCCAACTGCTGAGAACGGCGTTTTTGGGATGTTCTTGGGGACCTCTCAACACTGAGTCGCCTTGGTCGACTTTTATATGGCCTCTTCGGATTAGAAAAAGCCTTACCAGTCGAAAATTTTTCGTATAAACGCTTAATGGTGTTTTTAGAAGGCGCACTTCTCACATTTTTTAATGTTTTAAAAGCTCGTTGAGTTCTCACAATTGACTTCTTCTGTTGAATGTAAATTTCAGAGCGCTCGCGTGACGTGTATTGGTTCATGGTAAAAATCTGCTTGGACTGACGCTTCAAACGCGGTATGTCATTAAGCGATGTGACATCTCTGTTGCCAGATGGGTCAGTTATGACGTTGCCAGATGAGTCCGTCGAATATGGGCAACCCTGTAGTACACATATTGAACACCTCCTTCTTATCTCAATTTTAGATACCAACAGTGACATCTATATCAAAATTTACGATTTTAGTTCTATCCTCGAGCTCATTTTTCAATATTTGCAGAATGGAATATTGTGATATGTTCAGCTCACGAGCCATTTTCGACCACTGCGTCGATCATTGCGATCAAGTAGCTTCTTTACTTTTCCAACCATTTCTGCTGATGCTGTTGCTGTTTTCTTCCGTCCACTTCCTTGACGTCGGGCTACGCTACCAGTCACCAATCACGGTATCGAGCGATGATACCAGACACAAAAGATTTATTCACATTTAAATGCTGGAGTGCTCCAACGATAGCCACTTGTGGTTTTCCAGCCAAATATAAAAAAATCACACTATCATGCTTGGTTCTCACCAGAATGCCTTTGTACACTTGTAAACAATATTAAGATCTGTCACTGGAATAATTTTAACAGCTGTCGAACGAGTGGCTTAAAAATGACAGCAGTCTAAAATTGGTTGCAGTTTTTTCATCTCACCCTCTATATACTACTAATTGTATACCCTCCACCATACATAGCATGAAGGGTTTATTAAGTTCGTCATTTCGTTTAGAGCTCATCGAAGTAATAATTTTAGACATAACAAAGTGTATATTCTTGACCAGCACAAAATTCTAAGATGATCAAGCCCTGTCCGTCCGTCCGGCCGTCTGTTGTAATCACGCTAGAGTCAAAACAAATAAGGAGAGGAAGCTAAAATTTTGCACAGATTAGTGTTTTATCTGCTGGCAGGTCAAGTTCGAAAATGGGCTATATCAAACCCCCATACAACGGTACCCCCCGATATTCGGTATGTTGATAATTTTAGCCACATTTTTCAATGGAATTGTCACCAAATTGTCGAGGGTATAAAAAGTTAGGCCCGGCCGAATTTTTATATAGTTTTATTTTTTATTTATTCTTTTCATATATCCATATAGGGATTGTGTTCTGATTTTTTTCAAATCAAATTTACTCTCTCATTTCGGAAGATTTTAATAATTGCACATCCTTTTCGCCCCACCCTGTAGCTAAGCAACATAATCTCTGAGCAAAGCATTCAAATTCAAAGAATACTAAAGGTACTCATACCTTTGTTTTTATTTTGAATTTACGTTTGCTCATCCTTCCTTCCGCCATAGTCTTCTTCTTCTCGTCGTTCTCTAACTATCGAATCCTATCATTGCTTGCTAGCATTTGAAGAAATTTAATTGGCTTTATTGAATCGATTTAACTTTAGCGGTGTAGATTGGTTAGCCAATTATTTTCGTTACGAAGGATTAGAGCAAATCTTGAAATTATTCCATGGAATTTTAATCTCTTTAATGGATGAGAGAACTTGGAGGGCATTTGGGGGTTTAGAGGACTGACAAGTTTCACCATAACCTGAAAATTGGAATATAATTTGGACAAGAAATGTGCCAGTCTGTTATAAAAAGCTGGTAGTCATATGACCTTTAAAGGCTAATTGAAGAAGTAAAAAAGTATCGGTCGGTTTTGCCGACAGATGTATACTCACAGCCAATGTTCGATTATTTAAAAATATTTTGACTTCTGTTATGAATTTTTAAACTCTGGATCATTTATGGAGTGGGTTTTTTGAAAGAATGGGTCCATATTGTCCATTTCGTATCGGACCTAAATAGATATGATATGATATGATATGATATGATATGATATTGAACCCTATGTGGGCAGGTGGCAAACGAAATGGTCCGACCTTTAACATCTTTATGACAGATCTTGTGTTGATGGAAATGTTTTAGATGTAACATGTCCGGAATGGAATCGGATGTTGATTTCGCTTTTTATGAGCTTCATGGATATTCAAAATGTTGAGCGTTTGTGAGGGAGGTATCAGTAGGAGCGGACCGATATTGTCAATTATCGCACCAGACCTAGCACTGACGCAAATATTAGGATTTGCAAAGCTGGAGCAAAATCGGATTATCATTTCACTTTCTGTGAAAAAAAATTATATTTTTGAAAATTTCGACCATTTGTGGGGGAGGTACCAAAAGGAATGGGCCTATATATTCATCTAAATACCAGACCTTGGGTTAATACAAATATTGGGATGTGAGAAATTTGAAGACAATCAGAATCTTACACCAATTTTTATGAGAGTCGTAATTATTTAAAATTTTGACCCTTTGTGGGGGAGGTACCAGAAGGAGCGGACCGATATTGTCCGTTTTCGCACCAGACCTAACACTGACGAAAATATTTGGATCTGCAAAGTTGGAGCCAAATCGGATTATCGTTTCTCTTTCTGTGCAAAAAATATGTATTTTTTAAATTTCGACCATTTGTGGGGGAGGTACCAGAAGGAGCGGACCGATATTGTTAATTTTTGCACCAGACCTAGCACTGACGCAAATATTAGGATTTTCAAACAGGATTATCGTTTCTCCTTCTGTGCAAAATAAAAATATATTTTTTTAAAGTTCGACCATTTGTGGGGGAGGTCCCAGAAGCAGTGGACCGATTTTGCCCATCTTAACACCAGATCTTGGGTTAATACAAATATTGGGATGTGTGAAATTTGAACACAATCAGAATCTTACACCATTTTTTATGAGAGTCGTAATTATTTAAAATGTTGACCCTGTATGGGGGAGGTATCAGAAGGTGTGGACCGATATTGTCCGTTTTCCCACCAGGTCTAGCACTGACGCAAATATTAGGATTTGCAAAGTTGGAGCAAAATCGGATTATCCATTCACTTTCTATGCAAAAAATATAAATTTTTGAAAATTTCGACCATTTGTGGGGGAGGTACCAGAAGGAGTGGACCGATTTTGCCCATCTTAACACTAGACCTTGGGATGTGTGAAATTTGAAGACAATCGGAATGTTACATCACATTTTATTAGAGCTGTAATTTTTAAAAATTTTGACCATTTGTGGGGGAGGTACCACAAGGAGTGGATCGATATTTTCCGTTTTCGCACCAGGTCCAGCACTGACGCAAATATTAGGATCTGCCAAGTTGGAGCAAAGTCGGATTATCGTTTCTCTATCTGTGCAAAAAATGAATTTTTTGAAAATTTCGACCTTTTGTGGGGGAGGTACCAGAAGGAGTGGACCGATATTGCATATCTCCGAACTAGATCTAAGTTTGACAAAAATATTACGATGCACCCAATTTGGACCAAATCGGATACTCCCTTCGAGAGTTATCGACAGGCGGACGGACGGACCGGCATCGCTAGATCGACTCCAAATGCTCTGAAACGGATTTGGTCCAAAGAGACCTAGAGTCTAAAACCGTTATTTGCACTAGAGACGTTTTGACCGTATCAAATGATATATACCCTTTGTAGTCATATGGCTACTGAGGCTATAAAAACTTCTTTGAGTCCTGATTCTAAGACTCATTTTTGTGATTTAAATATCTTCTCTGTCTTCTATGAATTTCGAAATATTTATTTTTGTCTATCGTTTTTACTCTTGTGATCAAGACTAATTTATTCAGTATTTGCCAGTATGTTCTCTTTTATTTGTTGGATTTATCAATTAACCTTTCCTATAAATTCCCATTGACCAATCCCCGATAACTCCTGGAAGACATACATACACATACACTCATACATATGCCTTTCAACCCATGCATCGACGTTGTTTATTTCGCCGCACACGCAGTGTAACCAGAGGCTGCACTCACAGCTGTCTCTAGTGGATCCTTCAGAACTGAAGCATAACGGAACAAATTGCCTGTGACAAACAACGCCCCAGACACCTAAGGGGAGGGGGACCATCGCATACTTTTGAATAATTAGAGCTTTTGTTGTTGATATTTCTTTTGCCGTTAGAGCTAATATTTTTAAATGGCATTTCTCTCTTTGAGAACTTAATATTAATTAAATCGTCTTATAATTTTGTTTTTGGCCTCTTGATGCTCTTGTTGGTCTTCTAATGGAAGTATAGTCTTCCAAAGGACTCATCTGCAATTCAAAGAGCAATAAAAAGAAGAAACGACTGAATGGCTGGTTGCTTGACACATCAAAAAAATATAAAAACAAATTCAAAAATGTCAGCCAGTTGGCCAACAGGTATGAATGCGTATATCCTCAGCCGGCGTGGTTTATTTTATTTACAAAAAAGTTTATTTTTTACGAATTCCTTGAAAAACAAGTATCATTTTTATACCCTCCACAATAGTAGATATATTAAGGGTAATAGATACTACAGCCTATGACAGAAAATTGTCCGCGGCTTTGTATAGCCCCTCCCGATATTCGGTACTTTGTTAATTTTAGTGACCTTATTCACCGGATTTGGTATATGATGTTAGTAGTGGATACTACAGCCTAAGACAGAAAATTATCTATGCAGGTCCACGTCTTTGTATAGCCCTCATATAACGGTACCTCCCGATGATATTCGGTATTTTGATGATTTTAGCTACATTATTCTCCGACTTTTTTCCTTGTTTCAAATTTGAATATTGTAATGGCTTATAACAAAAGTTGCCTAATACGAAGGCGACATTCTGTATTCTTAAGATTTTAACAGAATTTTTAACTGATTTTATTTTATTTTATTTATTTATTTATTTATTTATTTATTTATTTATTTTATTTTATTTTTTTTTTTTGAAAATTCCCAAATTCATTGCAAATGGTGGAGGGTATTCAAAGTTCGCCCCGGCCGAACTTACAGCTTTTTTACTTATTGTAGAAGAAATCTTAATCTGTGATCCGCGATTTCTGGTCAGAAGGTCATTGAAATATTTTTTTTCTAAAAAATCGACAAATTTTTTCAAGTATCTTGTAAAAAAATTAGAAAATCTGCTATTTTCTAGGGAAAAACTTATGAAAATATACAGTTTCGGTTAGGAGGTCATTGAAATAATATTTTTTTTTTAAAAATTCGACTATTTTTTTCAAGTATCTTGTAAAAAAAAAATAGAAAATCTGCTATTTTCTAGGGAAAAGCTTATGAAAATATACAGTTTCGGTTAGGAGGTTATTGAAATATTTTTTTTTTTAAATAATTTCAGATCATGGTCCAGGATAAAATATTCCTAAAAAAAGTACATTTTTATACCCTCAGCCATATGGCCAGAGAGGATATATGTCATTTGATACGCTCAAAACGTGCCTTATCGAAATAACAATTTTAGACTGACCGTAGGTCTCTTTGGGCGTTTCAGGACATTTGAAGTCTATCTAGCGACTTCCGTCCTTCCGTCTGGCCGGCTGGTGCGCACTATAACTCTCGAACTAAGTATCCTATTTGGTCCAAACTTTGTACACGGTAATATTTTCGTCAAACTTAGATCGAATTCGGAGATGGGCTCCTTCTGGTACCTCCCCCCACAGAAGGTCGAAATATATTTACTGCACAGAAAGAGAAAGGATAATCCGATTTTGCTCCAACTTTGCGAATTCTAATATTTACATCAGTGGTAAAAATGCATAATATCGGTCCACTCCATCAAGTACCTCCCCCACAAAGGGTAAAAATTTGGAATATTTATAACTATTATAAAATGTGATGTACGAGTCCCATTGTCATCAAATTACGCACATCACAATATTTTTATAAAACCAAAGTCTGGTGTAATGGAATACATCGCTCCACTTCTTCTGCTACCTACCCCCCTTCTCAAAGGATCAACATTTTGAATATCCATGAAATGCAATGCAAAATAAGCATCCGAATCCATTCAGTCCTAGCATATCTCAGTATTTTCATCAACACAAGATCTGTTATAAAGTTCGTAGAAATCGGACCATTTCTTCTGGTACCTCACACACATAGGGTTTCAGATTTGGAAAAACCAAACGAATGTTTTCTCATCGGAGACGTAGAAAACCAAATTCGGCAGTTCACCACCTTCGGGCAAGCGAAACAACTCTTTAGCTCTTTAGAGTCTATTTTCATTCCGTTGCGGTGTAAGTTCTTGCACTTTTTGGAATTTCAATGGCTTTAACCCGAGCTCATTTTTCAATATTTGATGTCGGGCTACGCTATCAGTCACCAATCACGGTAACGAGCGATGGTACGAGACTTTGCTCTAATGATAGCCACTTGTGGTTTTCCAGCCAAATATTAGGAAATCACGCATGAGTTCCACCACGAATAACTTTTTAACGATAACTCTCGAAGGGAGTATCCGATTTGGTCCAAATTGGCTACATCGTAATATTTTTGTCAAACGTAGATCGAGTTCGGAGATAGGCAATATCGGTCCACTCCTTTTGGTACCTCCCTCACAAAAGGTCGAAATTTTCAAAAATAAATACTTTTTGCACAGAAAGAGAAAGGATAATCCGAATTTGCTCCAACTTTGCAAATACTAATATTTGCATCAGTGCTAGGTCAGGTGTGGAAATGGACAATATCGGTCCACTCCATCAAGTACCTCCCCCACAAATTGTCAAAAATTTGAATAATTACAACTCTCATAAAATGTGATGTAAGAGTCCGATCGTATTCAAATTTCGCACATCCCAATATTTATATTAACCCAAGATCTGGTGTTAAGATGAACAATATCGGTCCACTCCTTCCGGTACCTCCCCCACAAAAGGTCGAAATTTTCAAAAAATATATTTTATTGCACAGAAAGAGAATGGATAATCCGAATGTGCTCCAACTTTGCATATCCTCAACTTTGCGTCAGTAATAGGTCAGGTGTGAAAATGGACAATGTCGGTCCACTCCATCATGTACCTCCCCCACAAATGGTCAAAATGTTGAATAATTACAATCTCATTAAATGTGATGTAAAAGTCCGATTGTCTTAAAATTTCACACATCCTAATATTTGTATTAACACAAGGTCTGGTGTTAAGATGAACAATATCGGTCCACTCCTTCTGGTATCTCCCCCACAAAAGGTCGAAATTTTCAAAAAATATATTTTCTTGCACAGACAGAGAATGGATAATCCGAATTTGCTCCAACTTTGCAAATCCTAATATTTGCATCAGTGCTAGGTCAGGTGTGGAAATGGACAATATCGGTCCACTCCATCATGTACCTCCCCCACAAATGGTCAAAATTTTGAATAATTACAACTCTCCACTCCATCAAGTACCTCCCCCACAAATTGTCAAAATTTTGAATAATTACAACTCTCATAAAATGTGATGTAAGAGTCCGATTGTCTTAAAATTTCACACGTCCTAAAATTTGTATTAACCCATGGTCTGGTGTGAAGGGGGAATACATCGGTCCACTGCTTCTGGTACCTCCCCCACAAATAGTCGAAATTTTCAAAAAATATATTTTATTGCACAGAAAGAGAATGGATAATCCGAATGTGCTCCAACTTTGCATATCGTCAACTTTGCGTCAGTAATAGGTCAGGTGTGAAAATGGACAATATCGGTCCACTCCATCATGTACCTCCCCCACAAATGGTCAAAATTTTGAATAATTACAATCTCATTAAATGTGATGTAAAAGTCCGATTGTCTTAAAATTTCACACATCCTAATATTTGTATTAACCCATGGTCTGGTGTGAAGGGGGAATACATCGGTCCACTCCTTCTGGTACCTCCCTCATAAAACGCCAAATTAACATCCGATTCCATTTTGACTTGGCACATCTGTCGAAATATTTATATCATATTTTTGGGTCCGATAGGAAATGGGCAATATTGACCTACTCCTTTAAACGTTTGAATAATCTTAACACTAGTCAAAACATATTTAAATAATCGAACATAGGCTGAGGGTATATATCTGGCGGCAATACCGACTGATACTTTTTAACTTGTTGGACTTTTTTAATAAAGTTTATAATAAACAATTTTTTTCTTTCTTTTCAGAAAATAATTAATCATTTGTGGTCAACAGGTAAGTTTCATCGTTTAAGGAAATATCACTATATTATACATTTAAGATTGGTGGCCGCTTAGAGGTTTTCTATTAGAAATTTAGGATTTCTATTAGAAATTTAGGATTTTTCAAAGGTCCCGGTTATCGGTGTCATTTATTTATCCTTTCGTAAGAACTAACCCCAATTTTTTTCATTTTAATAAATTAAAACAAAACCATAAGCTCTTAATTTCCAGTTAATCATAAATGGTCAACCTGGAACATATTAATGTAGGTTTAGTACAAAAAAGGACAAGGCAACCAAAAAAATTAGAGATACTAAAAAGGGCAACCCAAGTTATTGAAAACTTTACACATAAAAGATACCTACAAACTTGAAAACATCTCAAAGGAATTCCTAAAACTACCCTTTTTTATTAAATAAAAAGCCAACATAAATATTTCTTAAAGACCGAGAAAAGACAACGAGAACAAAGGATTCCAGAATCTATGTGCTTGCCAAACAAACTGTTGCTTCCAAATTGCTGTTTTTTTTTTCTCCCATTTCACATTATTATTATTTTAAATTACAGATAAAAGAAAGAGAAGTACAGGAGAGCGGGGGGAAAAGCTTTTTTAACAAACATTTGTTGTTACAAAGGGATAGCCGTTTCCCTTAACACCTAGGCAAAAAGAAAATACACAACATTTCCAAGAATATCCTTAGTCCCGGCAAAAGTCCCTAGTTTGTTTCACACAGAGAAATTCACGTGGGTGCCTTGTAGCATAGCATTTGTACAAAAGAAAGGAAAGTAAAGTTTGTATCCACAGTCAGCTGTTAGCTTATCAGTAAACCAAAAAAGACCCTGGCCTTTGCGTGGGAGTAACAAAATTGTATCTGTATCCCATTCATTGACTACTGGTAAGGAGATACTTACGTTATGCATAAAGAGAGAGAGAGAAAGCTTGATTTCCCACTCATTTGAGGTCTCCATGAAATTACTTCTCTCTTAACGAGTCGAGGGATTTTGGAAAAATGGCATAGAGCGCGACAATAACAAAAATCATATGTTTTCTGTGATTACCTTTCTCCAATTGTTGTTTTGTTTTTCTCTCTATCACATTTTCCTTCTTTTCACTTTTGCTTTCATTTTTTCCAAAATGAATTCCTGTACACAAGAAAGCACACACACACTCACACCCACTCACCCATCCAAGCAACAAACATTATACGGCAATAACAACAACCCACTTGTCCCACACATTAGGTTCATTATTGAGTGCCTTTCATCGAAAACACTCAAACGTCAGCCGAGAGAAAGAGAGCTAAATGACAGAGAACCACATATCCGCTGAAATAGAGCGCAAACGTCAACGTGTGTGTAGGTGTTTTGCCTGATTGTTGTTAACGGTATCATTGCCTTAACACTTTCTGTTTGAATTTTATGACTGAGAGAGGGTGTGTGTGTGAGTGATGGGCTCTCCTTGCTTAGATTGAGAAGAAAAATTTACATGAGCCGCGAAAATTGTGAGTAGGGAACTAACAAAAAAGGTATTTAATTTCATGTCAAAAAGAAAAATATGAGGAAATAAAGAATTACAGAATATGAATTGTTTATGTAAATACTGGATGAAAGAGATCTTCATATAGAAGACTAATGGATGTTCTCATTTAAAGTCAAAAGGTCTTCTCACAGAAGTGCAGAAACCCTTCTCATAGAAAGCCTTCTTAGGGAATTTCAAATAATTTTTTTTATTGAAGACAACAAAGAATGTAGAAGACCGAAATGTCTCCTCACAGAATGGAAGAAGACCAGATGGTCTTCCCACTAATAGAAGAAGCGCAGGAGATCTTCTCATAGAAGAAGGGCAGCAGGTCTTCTCATAGAAGAGCAGCAGGTCTTCTCATAGAAGAAGAGCAGCAGGTCTTCTCATAGAAGAGCCGCAGGTCTTTTCATAGAAGAAGAGCAGCAGGTCTTCTCATAGAAGAAGAGCAGCAGGTCTTCTCATAGAAGAAGAGATGCATAGCTTCTCATAGAAGCAGAGATGCATATCTTCTCATAGAAGCAGAGCAACAGGTCTTTTCATAGAAGCAGAGCAACAGGTCTTCTCATAGAAGAGCAGCAGGTCTTCTCATAGAAGAGCCGCAGGTCTTCTCATAGAAGAGCCGCAGGTCTTCTCATAGAAGAAGAGCACGTCTTCTCTTGGAGGAATAGTAGCAGGTCTTCTCATAAAAGAAGATCTGCAAGACCCGAATGAAGGTCTTCACTTAGAAGAAGACCAGAAGAACTTCTCATAGAAGAAGACCAGAAAGACTTCTCACAGAAGACCAAAAGAAAGTCTTCTCATAGAAGAAGACCAGAGGTAGGGTTTTCCATAGAAGAATACCAGAAAATGGTCATCTCATAGAAGACCCGAAAGAAGGTCTTCTCTTCTCGTATAGAAGACCCGAAAGAAGTCATTCTCTTCTCGTATAGAAAACCCGAAAGAAGGTCATCGTCTAGAAGACCCGAAGGAAGATCTTTGTATAAAAGACCCGAAAGAAGGTCTTCGTCTAGAAGAGCCAAAAAAAGGTCTTCGTCTAGAAGAGCCAGAAAAAGGTCTTCGTATAAAAGAACTTTTTTGGATCCAAAAAATCTTCTCTTCAAATGATGATTTCCGAGGGAGTCTTCTTTAAACTGAAGGCCTTCCAAAACGCTTATATTTGGTCGATTTTTTTCGCCCAGAAGTTTCCAGTGACGATTCTTAACAGATATGAACCTGTACTGGCGTTTTATTCCGTTTACCGTTTTTCTTATTTCCTTTTTTCTTATTTACCTTCTTTCTGCGACGATTTCGTTATGTTTGCAATAAAAACAAACCAGCAACAATAAAATAAAATATGATAACAATTGTTGATGTTTTCCTCTGCTTTGAGCAGTATTCTGAGTTATAAAACGATACCTCATTCTCAATGAGTAATTATATTGCTCTTCTTACGCTCTCTTACTCCAAACACGCACAGTTGCCGATTGTCGTCAACACACCAACAACACCAAAAGCAACATATGTTTGTTGACTATCAACAACAACGACGACGACGACGATGAAAAATAACAGATTAACGGTGAACACACAAGAGTTAGGGAGAGAGAGCGAGAGCAGCATTTCCTTGTTGTCACTCTGATTTGCATAACGGAGCCTTAAGCTCCTCTCCGTGGTATACTGACCGTGTGTGTGTGTGTGGGTAGGATACTCCGTGTGCGGAAGGTATGGAGTTGCTGTTGTTGATGAGTACATGGGATTTTCCGTTTTACGCACTTCGTGCACACACGCATGGATGCATGTGTGTGTGTTTGTGTTTTAAGTTGTTATCCTAATAGGAAACTGAATGTGTGCTTTTGTTGTTGTTACTGTTTGTGTATTGTACGTACTCACTATATTTTTATAAACAAAAAAAAAACACACATATTGGTATGTTGTCGTTTTTTTATTCTCTCTCACTCTCGTCCCATTCCATGGTATAACGGTAGGTAGTACAACGACAACAATATTCTTTGGTGTTCGTTCGTCACACAAATCTCTGCCTTTGGGACTGAGGCACAACCGAGCGACTGACAACAACAACACTAACACCATTGCTCTTCGTTATACCACACGGTTGTTCTTCGTCGTGGACGTCGTCGTCGTCGTTAGCCGTCGTTAGCCGCCGTTGCCGTGTTGTGTTCTTCTTTCCGTCTTCTGTTGTTGTTCTGTGTGTGCGGCGGGGTTCTTCTTCGCTGCCGTTTGAGTTAATTTTATAAAAATTTTCGTAACATAACAATACGGTTTCATTCGAGTACGGAACTCTTTTCGAGACGTGACGCGCAAAATTTCACCAAAAAAAAAGAAAGAACGCAGTGAAAGAAAAAAATTATTATTAAAAATAAATAAAAAAAAAACAAACATACACACACCAATACATTTAAATCTATACACTCTCATTCATAATAACAATAATAATAATAATCGTAGTGTATACGCACCCATTGGAGAGCGCATTGAGATTTGGCTGCCTCCTCCGTGGCCAATGAAGAATGAAGAAGAATGCCAGCCGTGTGTCTTCTTTTTTATGTTGTCTCGTAATTTTCGGGTGTCTGTGATTCTTTAGAAGAGGAGCGCGTGCAGTTTTAAAAATATCCATGCCATCCGTCGTCGTCGTCGTTGTCGTCCGTACACTCGAGCACGGTAAACAGAGCGCTAGACAAGAGGAAAATTCTGAAAATACAAAAATAAATATAAATAAAATTTTCTAAATTTGTAAAGAACAAAAAATATATATTTTTTATAAATCAAACCAATCCATTCGCCTGTCTGCCGATCTCTATAAAAATAAAAAAAAAACATCTGAAGTTTGATCAGACAATTGGGCCCGCATTATCACATGATGGCCAGATGAGGTCTGGGGTAGCCCTAGTCCCATGATACCATCTGCAAACATCAGATCCACAACAGCCCGTAATGTTTGTTTGGACTAAAAATACAGCAACAACAACAACTACTACCCATATATAATTTAAAAATAATTATTGCTTATTTTTAAAACTCACACAGAAAAAAAAACAGCAACAACCCGAAAATAAAAATAAAATTAATTTTATCAAAGCCAAAAATAAATCCAAACAAAACAGAAATAAAAATTAAAAATAAAAGAAAAAAAATTGTGTTATGAATTTTTGTTGCCGTATAAAAATAACAGATTTTTTTTTGTTCATAAACAAAAAAGCAAACAAACAAACGAACAAAAAAATAAATAAATAAATATTTCAAACAAACAAATATGAAAACAAGAGATATGATATAATAATAAAATAAAACATGATTTTTTTCATACGATAATAAAAAAATAAATAAATATTAAATAATTTCAAAGAAATAATTTCAAGAAGTGATGACTTAAAAACAGTTATTTTTTCCTCGAGTTTCTCAAAGAAACTTTGTTAAATTTTATTTATTTTGTTTTCGAAAACAAAAAGATATATATCCAAAGCATTTATTATAAATATACAAAACCAACTGTTGTTTGTGCATAAAACATATCATAAATTATTTAAAGAAAAAAAAAAAATAAATAAATACGCCAATTCCACTGGATTATTAGAAGAAAGAAAACATTCTTCCAAATATCAATTGGAAATAAAATGTAAGTTATAAAACATTTATATCAAAATGGAAATTAAAAAAAATAAAAAAAAACAAAATATATGAAAATAATTTAAAAAAATAATATCTAAAATTTAATTTAATAAAAAAATTAGGAAAAATATAATAAAAAAAAATTAAGTAAAAAAATACATAAAATAAAAAAATGTACCCAAAAAAATTGTTATTGCAATTTTTTTAAGAAAAAAAAATGTGCCAGTATCCAACCGAACCAATCCGCAGGATTTTTCAATCGAGGAAAATATTTATCCTTGTCAATATTTGAGAGTGTGAATTTTAAAACGATTCGGATGTTTTTTCGTATCTTGTGAGCGCTTTAGTTATTAATTTTTTTTATTTGTGGGGAATGTACCGAAAAAGTTCTCAGATATGAAGAAAAAAATATTAATAAAAGCCGACGATTTCTTTTGATTCTACTTCTAATTCTGAAGGAAGAGATTGGTTTTCATTCGATTTAGAAGATGAAATTATAAATCTTGCTTATAAAACAACATAAAGGCAAGGGGGACAAATCCGTGAAAAAATGTGACAAAAATCATCAAAATACCGAATATCGGGAGGTTAGTTATATGGGGGCTATAAAAAATCGTGAACCTATACATACAATGTTTTGGCGCCGGATCTACTAGAACCCTCTTTACCCTACAAAAACCAATTTTTAGACAAATCTGCGAAAAATGTGGCAAAAATCATCAAAATACCGAATATCGGGAGGTACCGTTTTATAAGGGCTATACTAAAACGTGGACCCAATTCTTCGCCACTGGAGCTAGAATCCATTATGACCTACAAAGAACAATTTTTAGACAAATCGGTGAAAGAAAATGTGGCAAAAATCATCAAAATACCGAATATCCGGAGGTATCGTTATATGGGGCTCTACAAACTAAAACGTGGACCTATACATACAATTTTTCGCCACTGGAGCTTGAACCCGTTATGACCTACAAATAACAATTTTAAGACAAATCGGTGAAAGAAAATGTGACAAAAAATCATCAAAATACCGAATATCGGGAGCTACCGTTATGGGGGCTATACTAAAACGTGGACCCAATTTTTGGCCACTAGAGCTAGAATCCATTATGACCTACAAATAAAAATTTTTAGACAATTTTGCGAAAAAAAATGTGGCAAAAATAATCAAAATACCGAATATCGGTGGTTATCATTATATGGAGACTATACCAAACGTGGTTCGATATATCTCATTTTCAGTGCCAAACATCCTAGGCACAATGCAAATTGTTGTGCTAAATTTTGAAGCTCTACGTCAAACAATGTGGGCTGTATCGTAATTTCAACAGACAGACGGACGGACGGACAGACAGACAGACGGACATCTATAAATCGACTTAGAATTTTATGCTGATCATGAATATACAGGGTGAGATAAAGAAACTGCAACAAAGTCAAACGCCATAGATTTTACATTTTTTTTTAATTTTATTGAATAAAAGCAAAAAAATGTCGGAAAAAGCATCAAATTTTAAAAAAAGTTTAGATTTGTTCCAATCGGTCACCTTTGGCACGAATTATGGCCTTCAAACGGTGAGAGAAACCGTCACACGCTGCCCGAATGTTGCTCTGCGGTATTTTGTCCCACTCCCGGCGAAACGCTTGCTTGGGGTGATCGACACTTTGGTATTTTTTAGTGCCAACCTTGCTTTCCAAAATACTCCAGACACAATAGTCCAACGGATTGGTATCCGGAGCTAAGGTTTGTTTTCATTTTTTTTGGAATTCCAAGTTCCATGACCTTTTTGTTTTTTTTTTTGGTATGCTAATGCTGACCCTTAACATGTTTTTCTTAATAATATCCTTTAATTTTGTTTCGGGTACAACAGTGAACTGTGGCTTATCAGTCGTCGCTCGTCATGCCAATAATCGCGACAGTTCATTCATTCATTGTTCAGAAGCAGCAGAATTTGTTTTTTTTTTTTTTATTTGGTTGTTTTATGTTATTGCATGATACTGTGTCTGTCTGTGCATGATTTGCATTATGTGATACGCGATTCATAATTTTTGGACGAAAAACAAAAAACACAAACAAAATGAAACCAGCAAACAATATTCAATGTTTATACCCTACACCACAAGGTGGTCAGGGTATTATGTCTTTGTGCATTTGTTTGTAACAGGCAAAAGGAAACGAGATAGACTCATAGTTCCTTTTGATGATCTCCATAGAATCACTTTCTGAGTTGATTTATGCATGTCAGTCCGTCTGTCCGTCCGTCCGTCCGTCTGTCCATGTATTCTTGTGAACAAAATGCAGGTCGCATTTATTATCCGATTGAGATGAAATTTTGCAAACAACATTTGTTTGGCCCAAGGACGAACCCTATTGAAATTGGAGATAATCGGTAAAAATTTAGATATAGCTCCCATATATATCATCGTCCGATTTGCCTTTTATTGTGCACCAAACGTGTAGTATCAGCCGGAATATTATGGAATTTTGCACATACAACCAAATTAGGCCTGAAAATAAGTATGCCAAATTTGATCGAAATCGGTTCAGATATAGCTATAGCTCCCATATATATTGTTCAGCCGATTTGTTATTTTTGTCCTCTGCAGCCGTAATATGCACTCTGTAACAACAATATTTGGGGAAATATTGCAAATGCAGCTCAGAAATACCTTTGCTAAATTTTATCGAGATCGGTTCAGATTTGGATATAGCTCCCATATATAACTTCGTCCGATTTACCATTTATTGTGCACCAAACGTCTAATATTTGTCCAAATGGGATGGAATTTGGCACATACGACCGAATTTAGTCTAGAAGGTAGTATGCCAAAGTTGGTGAAGATCAGTTCAGATATAGTTATAGCTCCCATATATATTGTTCATCCGATTTATTGTATTTGTTACCCACAGCCGTAATATGCACTCCGTAACAACGATATTCAGGGAAATATATCAAATACAGCTCAGAAATATCTTTGCCAAATTTTATCGAGATCGGTTCAGATTTGGATATAGTTCCCATATATATTTTTATCCGATTTCAAATTAATTTCGCACCAAATGGGCAATAAGAGTCCGAATTTAAAAGATACAAATGCTTCGGCATATTTAGTCCTTTGAATTTTAAATTATAATTATAATCATAGCCTGTGTGATTGAATTCTCCCATCAAAACTTTTAATTGTTATGCGGAACTCTACTAAATTAGCAAAGTAGTGTAGGGTATCATAAAATCGGCCCCGCCCGACTTTAGGACTTTCTTTACTGGTTTTTTTTTTCAAATATTAAAACATAAAATTGAGAAGATGTTTTGTTCAGGTTTTTTTGTTTCGATTTAAAAAAGCAACGTCTATACTTCGAATATTCAAAATGTAAACCAATGTATAGCGGTTTTCAATACTAAACTTTCTCGGAGTAATTTCAATGTTCGGTCAAAATTTCAATGATCTATCCTAGGTTTTACGAGCTCCATAACTTCCATAGACGTTCGTAACTTAATTATAAACTTAATTTCGAATTGTAAGCTGATCAGGAATCATATTTTACTTTATGAGATCTCCAATGAATATTTCTCCTCTTTACTCTAAGCATAAGCGTCGTTTATCTTCTTTTCCCCTTTCTGCACATGCTTACCCCAAAAAGTTGTAATCATTTTGCACTGAGCATTGTTGCTGCTGTTGTTGTCGTTGTTCTGGCTGGTATGCTGGCTGTCATTAAAGTGATAACAACATTTTCGGGCAATTAACGCGATTTTTTCGCTGTTTTTGTGGCTGTGAAAAGAAAAGCGTTGTATGAGACATCATCAAATAAAACAAACATAGTAAACTTAATCGCGACCTATTATGAAATGGCAAGAGACACAAGACCCACCCTCTCACTCGGCATTGACAAATTTGGTGGAGAAAGACGTGTTTTTAATGATTTTAAATAAAAAATTATGGATTTATGTTCAAAGATTTATTATTAAATTTTTATTCACCGCTCAGAGCTTAACTAGATTTACAAAGAAATTTAAGACCACACTCAAGTTTCCAAGACTCTTCTTGGTCTTCATTTGTTTTTATTTTATTTTGAGTGCATTACTAGACCCTGTAAGATATTTGTCGAAAAATCTCCCTTAAAGATATTTTTTTCAAAATCCAACAGCAATTTAATTTCAATTCCCGAACTTTTTGGCTTTAAAACAAACCTGGAGTATTAGCAGGTCATCAAAAATACTTTTGAAAAATTTAATCTCCAAGCGTTTTTAAAACTTTTTTTTTTGTGAAAATACACATTTCGAGCTTTTTTATTTGTCTAGCCTTTTTAATCCTTTTTTTTGATTTTTTTTTTAAATTTCCCCCTAATATTTTCTTACAAAAAACGAAATAAAAATAAACGATCAGGGCTATGTTAGTTTGTGAACAAGTTAAAAAGCGGTGAATACCCTCCACCATTTGGAACGAATTTGAAAATAGAATCCTTAAAAAATTCTGTTAAAATTTTGCAAATACCGAATATAGCCGTTATACTGGTGTCTATACGACGTGGACCAACATGGGCATTGTTCGTCATAAGTCATTACCATATTCAAATTCGAAACTTGAAATAAACGGTGAATAATGTAGCTAAAATCATCAAAATATCGTATATAGTGAGGTACCGTTTTATCGGAACTGCGCGAAGACCTGAACCAGCATAGACAATTTTCTGCCATAGGCTATAGCATCCATTACGAACTTCAAAAACACGTCTCAAACAATTTCGGTGGGTATTGTACCCAAACTCGTCAAAATAACGAATATAGGAGCGTACTGGTATGTGTGGCCTATACGAAGTCCTAGACCTGCATAGACAATTTTCTGTCACAGACTGTAGTTCCCATTACGAGCTCTAAATACGTAATTTGAAACAATTCCGGTGAATAATGTCGCTAAAATCATCAAAATACCGAATATCGGGAGGTACCGGTATGTGGGGACTTATACGAAGACGTGGACCTGTCCAGATAATTTTTTTTTTTTCTTAGGCTGTAGTATCCATTTCGAACTTCAAATACCAAAATTTAAACAATTCCGGCCAATAATGTTGCTATAATCATCAAAGTACCGAATATGGGGAGGTACCGTTATTTGGGGGCTAAATGAAGACGTAGACCTACATGGCTCATTTGCAAACTTAACCTGCCTGTCCGTTTGTCCATGTATCAGTTCGCATATATTGCCCTATCCAAATCATTTGTTTGGCCCAAGGACGAACCCTATTGAAATTTGAGATAATCGGTCAAAATTTCAATATAGCTCCCACATATATATCTTCGTCCGACCTGCCTTTTATTGTGCACCAAACGTGTTATATCAGCCCGAATAATATGAAATTTTGCACATACAACCAAATTAGGCCTGAAAATAAGTATGCCAAATTTGATCGAAATAGGTTCAGATATAGCTATAGCTGACATATATATTGTTCATCCGATTTGTTATTTATATTTGTTCTCCGCAGCCGTAATATGCACTCTGTAACAACAATATTTGGGGAAATATATCAAATACAGCTCAGAAATATATTTGCTAAATTTTATCGAGATCGATTCAGATTTGGATATAGCTCCAATATATAAATTCGTCCGATTTACCTTCCTTTGTGCACCAAACGTCTAATATTTGCCCAAATGGGAATGGGAATTTGGCACTTACGACCGAATTGAGTCTAGAAGCTAATATGTCAAATTTTGTGAAGATCGGTTCAGATATAGCTATAGCTTCCATATAGCTCCCATATATATCTTTATCCGATTTCAAATTAATTGTACACCAAATGGGCAATACAAATCCGAATTTAAAAGAACTTTAAATTATAATTTAATTTGAAATCGCATATACATATATATATATATATATATATATATATATATATATATATATATATATATATATATATATATATATATATATATATATATATATATATAACAAACAATTTTTTTTTGTTTTCTTTTTTCGAAAAAATGCCGTTTTGAAAATTCATATTTTACAAAGCCGTCGCTCATTTTTGTAATTCAACAGTTTTTTTTATGAGTTGGTATCTCTTCACCCCCCACTCCAAAAAAAAATATCAATAACCCGAAAATTTGATTTTGAATATATATATATATATATATATATATATATATATACATATATATATATATATATATATATATATATATATATATATATATATATATATATATATATATATATATATATATATATATATATATATATATATATATTCAAAATCAATAACTTTTAATACCCTCCACCTTAGGGTAAAAGAAACATTACAAGAAATGTGGCAAAAATTATTAAAATGCCGAATATCGGGAGGTACCGTTATATGGGGGCCACACCTAAACGTGGACCTATAATTACAATGTTTCGCCACACGAACTAGGACCCATTATGACCCACAAATACCAATTTTAGACAAATCAGTGAAAAAAAATGTGGCAAAAATCATCAAATTACCGAATATCGGGAGGTACCGTTATATGGGGGCCACACCAAAACGTGGACCTATAAATACAATGTTTCGCCACACGAACTAGGACCCATTATGACCCACAAATACCAATTTTTAGACAAATCAGTGAAAAAAATGTGGCAAAAATCATCAAATTACCGAATATCGGGAGGTACCGTTATATGGGGGCTATACCAAAACGTGGACCTATAATTACAATGTTTCGCCACACGAACTAGGACCCATTATGACCCACAAATACCAATTTTTGGACAAATCCGTGAAAAAATGTTGCAAACATCATCAAATTACCGAATATCGGGAGGTACCGTTATATGGGGGCTATACCAAATCATGGACCCATACATGCAATGTTTCGCCACCGGAGCTGGAAACCATTATGACCCACAAATACCAATTTTTAGACAAATCCGTGAAAAAATGTGTCAAAAAAAAAAAACTAAAATACCGAATATCGGGAGGTACCTTTATATGGGGCTATACCACAACGTGGACCTATACATACAATGTTTTGCCACACGCTCAGTGACCCGTTATGACCTACTAATACCAATTTCCAAACAAATCCGTGAAAAAATGTGGCATAAATCATCAAAATACCGAATATCGGGAGGTACCGTTATATGGGGACTGTACCAGAACGTGGACCGATATATCTCATTTTCAATACCAACCATTCTAGACACAATGCAAATAGCTCTGCTAAATTTTGGCGCTCTACGTCAAATATTGTGGGCTGTATCGTGATTTCAACAGACAGACAGACGGACAGACAGACGGACATCGTTAAATCGACTTAGAATTTTATGCTGATTATGAATATATATACTTTATGGGGTCTAAGACGAATATTTAAGGATGTTACAAACCGAATGACAAAGTTAATATACCCTCCTTTCCAAGGTGGAGGGTATAAAAAATACAATTTTGTTAATAATTTATTTCAGCAACAAAGTTGCATTTAATTATTTTAACATATGATAATATTGAAGATTATCAATTATTGTTTTATTCGCAAATGAGACAGTCAGTGTCAACACCTCCAACGTCGAGAAGCGTTTCCGTTGGCTGGCTGTTTGCTGGCGATGGCCTTCTCAGCCGCCACTGCTAGCGTCTCTGGCATAAGCATTGTTGTTGGCATTCTTATCTTATCATAAGTTATGAAAAAGCAACAACAACAACAACAATATCGTCGAAGAACTCAAAGAAGTGGAGGAAGCAGAAGAAAAAGAAAAGACAGAAGCAGCACAGCAAAATAAATTCAATACAAAAACAACAAAGTGCTGTCGCACTACAGCAACAACAACACAGTGCAAATAATCAAAATAATAATAATTATATTATTAATGAAAAACAAAAACAATGTTTTATTTTGTTTCGTATATTTTTTGTTTTTTTTTTTTTTTTTTTTTTTTTTGTTATTTTGAAATATATAAACACACACACACACACACATGTTCACATGGACATATTTCATATTTTTGCGATACTCTTTTATTTCTCGAACGAGAAACACACCCCTCCCCCATCATCTTATCTATGCTATTGGCATTAAAACAGCAACTCTATTTATCGCCCCCTAAAAGCGACAGGCAAAGCGTGAGCGAATTTTTGATAACACCTAGCCAGGGAGCGACGCTGCACTACTAACAAGCAGTATTTTGTCCAAAAACAAAATTTGCAAATATTCAGAATTGTTGGCAACAAAAAGAAAAAGAAAGGATTTTTTTTGATACGGCCAAAAGGGGCCTCATCGAAATACCGATTTTAGACCGACCCGCTTCAGGACATTTGGAGTCTATATAGCAATGCTCGTCCGTTCCTCTAGCTGGCCAGTGGGCACGATAACTCTCGAAGGGAGTATCCAATTTGGTTCAAACTTGCTGCATCGTAATATTATTCTCAAACTTAGATCGAGTTGGGAGATGGTCAATTTCGGTCCACTGTTTCCAGTACCTCCCCAACAACAGGTCAAACTTTTCAAAGAAAATAATTTACTGCACAAAAAAAGAGAAAGGATAATTCAATTTTGCTCCAACTTTGCACATCCTAATATTTGCATCAGTGCTAGGTCAGGTGCAAAAATGGCCATCAAGTACCTGCCTCACAGAGGGTCAAAATTTTGAATATGTTTAACTCTTATCAAAAATTGTCTTCGATTGTCTTCCAATTACACACATCATTCCAATTAACCAAATTTTATTAACCCAAGGACTAGTGTGGAGATGGAATATATCGGTCCACTCCTTCTGGTACCTCCCCCACAAAGGGTCAAAATGTCGAATATCCGTGAAGCTCATAAAACGCCAAATTAATATCCAATTTCATTCAGACTTGGCACATCCAAATAGTTATATCAACACATGATATGTTATTCTGGTATCTCCCCACATAGGGTTCCAGATTTTGAAAATCAAAACGCTCGAAGAAAGCGAAATAAGCATCCAACTCTCTTCAAAACATTTTTGCTAACACAAGATTTGTGGTGAAGACGATATACAGGGTAAGATCTAAAAACTGCAACCAACTTCAGACTGCTGTCATTTCTAAGCCACTCGTCCGACAGCTGTTAAAATTACTCCAGTGACAGCTCATTATATTATTAACAAGCCTACAAAGGCATTTTTCTGAGAATTTTCCGGAAAAAAAATGTTATTCGTGATGGAATTCAAGCGTGATATCGTTAGAGCTCTCCAGCATTTAAATGTGAATAAATCTTTTCTGTCTCATCCCATCACTCGTTACCGTGATACTGGTAGCGGATGCCCGACGTCAAGAAAGTGGACGGAAGAAAAGCGCAACATCAGCAGAAATGGTTCGAAAAGTAAAGAAGCGACTGCATGGAAATCCGTGACGCAATGACCGTAAAATGTCTCATGACCTGATGAACATAACGCAATATTCCATTCGGCAAATATTGAAAAATGAGCTCATGGTAAAGCCATTGAAAATCCAAAAAGTGCAACAACTTACATCGCAACAGAAAAAAATAAACTCAAAAGAGCTAATGAGTTGCATCGCTTGACCGAAAGTGCTGAACTGCCGAATTTGGTTTTCTCTCTTTCCGATGGGAAAACATTCGTTGTCCAGCAGTTTGTAAACAAACAAAATGATCGTATTTACTTGCCAAAAAGTTTAGCTAAAAATATGCACCTTCAGTTGGCCACCAAATCTCAAGCACCGACCATTGTGATGGTGTGGGCCGCCATAACAGCCGATGGTCGCTTTCCGCTCGTATTAATCGACCGTGGCATCAGAATAAATACCGAAAATTATCGCGAAAATATTCTGGATGGTGTATTAAAGCCTTGGGCAGGCAAATATTTGACAGCAAACCTTGGACATTCCAACAGGACTTAGCATGCGCTACCCAAGAATGGTTATAAAATGCAGTTCATTTCCAACGCAAAATGGCCATCAAAATCTCCGAATAGCAATCCGTTGCACTATTGTGTCTGGAGTATTTCGGAAAGCAAGGTTGGCTCTAAAAAAAAACCAAAGTGTCGATCACCTCAAGCAAGCGCTTTGCCGGGCCAAATGGGCCAAAATACCGCAGGGCAACATTTGGGCAGCGTGTGACGGTTTCATTGCCATAATTCGTGCCAAAGTTGACCAATTCGAACAAATCTAAACTTATTCTAAAATTTGATGCTTTTTCCGACATTTTTTGCTTTCATAGAATTTGAAAAAAAAATGTCAAAATTATGACATTTGCAGTTTTATTTTTTATTCCACTCTTACTTTGCACTTTTATAATGTTTTGCTCTTCGTTGAAGAGTAACACTTGTATTTTGGCTAATTATTGCTCTCATAGATAATATTTTCTAACTCTTTCTTTCACTCTCCATCTCTTTCTCATACACTTCATTGTTGATTGATTAAACAATTAATAGTGGCAAAAACAAATAATAATAATAAAAAAACAACAAATACAAAAAAGATGTGAAGAAAAATCCAAAGGCCTTGGCTTTGGCCATTTAATGATAGGGCTTCGTCTTAAGGAGATTGGACTTGGACAATGGCTGGTCAACCTTTTGGAGTATCGGCCACAATTTTATATTTTATTTATTAATGTTTTCGAAATGAAACATATTTTTATAAGTATTAATGCAATCACAGGGAGATGGGGTTAGGTGTGCCTAAAAATGAGTTGTTTATTTAAATGACAAATGAAAGTGTGCGTTCTTATACCCTCCACCATACTGTGGAGGGTATATTAATTTTGTCATTCCGTTTGTAACTCCTCGAAATACTCATGTCAGACCCAACAAAGTATATATATTCTTGATCAGCGTAAAATTCTAAGTCGATTTAGCCATGTCCGTCTGTCTGTTGTAATCGCGCTATCTTCCGAACGAATCGATATAGAAGGCTAAAATTTTGCACACGTGTTTATTTTTCTAGTAGGCATGTTAAGTTCGTAAATGGGCCATGTAGGTCCACGTTTTCATATAGCCTCCATATAACGATATTCCCGATATTCAGTGTTTTAATGATTTTAGCTACATTATTCACCGGAATTGTTTCAAATTTGGCATTTGAAGTTCGAAATGGATACTACAGCCTAAGACAGAAAATTGTCTGTGCAGGTCCACGTCTTCGTATAGCCTCCATATAACGGTACCTCCCGATATTCAGTGTTTTAATGATTTTAGCGACATCATTCACCGGAATTGTTTCAAATTTGGCATTTGAAGGTCGAACTGGATACTACAGCCTAAGACAGAAAATTGTCTGTGCAGGTCCACGTCTTCATATAGCCCCCATACCTCCCGATATTCGGTATTTTGATGATTTTAGCGACATTATTTACCGGAATTGTTTCAAATTTGGCATTTGAAGCTCGAAATGAATACTACAGCCTATGACAGAAAATTGTCTGTGCAGGTCCACGTCTTCGTATAGCCTTCATATAACGGTACCTCCCGATATTCGGTGTTTTAATGAGTTTAGCTACATTATTCACCGGAATTGTTTCAAATTTTGTATTTTAATTTCGAAATGGATACTACAGCCTATGACAGAAAATTATTTGTGCAGGTCCACGTTTTCGTATAGCCCTCATATGACGGTACCTCCCGATATTCGGTATTTTGCTGATTTTAGCGTTATTATTCACCGGAATTATTTCAAATGTGACAGAAAATTGTCTATACTGGTCCAGGTCTTCTCATAGCTCCGATATAACGGTATCTCCCCATATACGATATTTTGATGATTTTAGCTACATTATTCACCGTTTATTTCACGTTTCGAATTTAACTATGGTAATGGCTTATGACAAACAATGCCTATATAGGTGCACGTATTATAGACGCCAATATAACGGCTATATTCCGTATTTTTTAAATTTTAACAGATTTTTTTAAGGATTGTATTTTTTTGAAAATTTCCAATTTCCGTGGAGGGTATTCAAAGTTCGGCCCGGTCAAAGTTACTACTTTTTAACTTGTTTTTTTTTTTGATGTTCTTGTTTTCCAGGTTTTTGCATTTGTTTTTTGAGGAATTTCAAATATTAAGACGTATTTAAAAGAAAAAAACCTAACAAAATTTTGGCTAATCACACCTGTTGCTTTTGTATGAAAACGAAATTAAACAAAAAACAACAACAAAAATAAATTATTGCAAAAAAATCCAGTTTCATCTCTTTCTCTCTTGCCAATGCTGATGTGAACAAACTTGAAAAGCGAATTTCTTTATGATTAACACTTTCAATGTTGTTGAATAGTATTTTTAGAGCGTTTTTTTTGGGAGGTGGAGAAGGATTAAATGATTTTTTTGGCTTTAACTATTTAACTCTGTGCATTTGTGGCAGTCTAGTGGAAAATTTTTTATACGATTTCCTCTGAATGAAAAATTTCGAATCCCCATTGAGTTTTTTTTAACAACACGTGCCGTCTGAAAATATAATTTTGTTTTTATTAAATAATTTGTGAACTTTTCGCACTGGCTTACAAGTTCAAAACACAGCTGGCCTCAAGACCAGGTTTTGAGTGAATTTTCCCCCGACATCTTCCGCAATACAGCAATTCGTTGTAGGAATGGAATGGGAACAGCTGGGATAAAAATTTGAATATTATTTTTAAATTTTTATTTACTTTTTTTTGTGAAAATGTATTTTTGGTGTCCAAAAAGTAAAAAAAAATAATAGCCTTGCAAATATATTACCACGTGTTTCAAAAAAAAAAAAAAAAAATAAATAAATAAATAAAATGAAAAAATAAAAATTCTATTTTTATTTCAACATTTCTGGTTCAAAATTTTGCAAAAATATATTTTTTAGGACTTTTACTAAATTTATGTGAAATAATTTTATTTCGAAACAAACTAACTTAAGAAAAAAAATATTAAATAAATTTTACAAAAAAGAAAAAAAAAACATTATTTAGATTCTCATGAACATTTTTTAAAGAGGGTATATATCATTTGATATGGCCAAAACGTGCCTCATCGAAATAACGATTTTTGGTTTCTTTGGATCAAATCTGTCCGTACGTCTGCCTGGCTGGCTGGCTTGCACGATAACTTTGGAAGCGAGTATCCAATTTGTAATATTATTATCAAATGGATGGACAATAACGGTCCACTACTTCTGATACACCCCCACAAAAGGTCTCTTACTGCCCAGATAGAGGAAGGATAATCCGATTTTGCTCCAACTTTGAACATCCTAATATTTGCCCACTCCACGGCCCACTCCACGGCCCACTCCATCAAGCACCACCTCCACCAAAGGGATAGAATTTTTAATAATTACAACTTTTATAAAATTTGATATAAGTTTCCGATTGTCTTCAAATTATACAAATCACAATATTTCCCTTAAAACAAAATCTGTTATAAATATAGTAGAAAACGGACCATTCCTTCTCGTACCTCCCCCACAAAGGGACAAAGTTTTGAATATTCAAAACGATTATAAAATCCGAAATAAATATCTGATTGTCTTCAAATTACACACATCCCAATATTTTTATTAAACCCAGGTCTGGTGCAAAGATGGAGTATATCAGTCCACCCCTTCTGGTACCTCCCCCACAAAGGGTCAATATTTTGAATATATATAACTTATACAAACTTTTATGTAAGAGTCTGATTGTCTTCAAATTACACACATAAAAACATTTTTAAGAACCCAAAGCCTGCTGCGAAGATGGGATACATCGGTCCACTCCTTCTGGTACCTCACCCACATAAGCCCGAAATTTTGAATATCCATGAAGCTCATAAAACGCCAATTTAACATTCGATTCCATTCACACTTGGCACACCTCAAAATTTCTATCAACACAAGTTGTGTTATAAAGATGGTAGAGATCGGAACATTCCTTCTGGTACCTAACACACAAAGGGTCAAAGTTTTGAATATCCAAATATCGAGTATAAAATCCAAAACAGGCATCCGGTTCTCTTCATATTTCACATATCCCATTATTTCTACTAACACAAGGTCTGGTCTGAAGATGGAATATATCGGTCTATTCCTTTTGGTACCTCCCCCACAAAGGGTCAAAATTTTGAACATCCATGAAGCTCATAAAATGCGAAATTAACATACGATTCCATTCATTCATTTGATATATGTTAATATTTCCATGAACACAAGATCTGTTAAAAAGATAAGAGGGATCGGATCATTTCCTCTGGTACCTCCCCCACAAAGAGACAAAGTTTTGATGAACCTAAACGGTTATAAAATCCGAAATAAATATCCGATTCTCTTTAAATTACACAGATCACGATATATTTGTTAACCCAAGGTCTGGTGCCAAGATGAAGTATATCGGTCCACTCCTTCTGGTACCACCCCCACAAAGGGTCAAAATTTTGAATATATATAACTTTTGTAAACTGTTATGGAAGAGTCTGATTGTCTTCAAATTACACACATAAAAACATTTTTAAGAACCCAAAGCCTGCTGCGAAGATGGGAAACATCGGTCCACTCCTTCTGGTACCTCACCCACATAAGCCCGAAATTTTGAATATCCAGGAAGCTCATAAAACGCCAAATTAACATTCGATTCCATTCACACTTGGCACACCTCAAAATTTCTATCAACACAAGCTGTGTTATAAAGATGGTAGAGATCGGAACATTTCTTCTGGTACCTAACACACAAAGGGTCAAAGTTTTGAATATCCAAATATCGAGTATAAAATCCAAAATAGGCATCCGGTTCTCTTCATATTTCACATAACCCGTTATTTCTACAAAACACGAGGTCTATTGTGAAGATGAATATATCGGTCCACTCCTTCTGGTACCTCCCCCACAAAGGGTCAAAATTTTGAATGTTCATGAACCTCATAAAATGCGAAATTAACAACCGATTCCATTCATTCATTTGATATATGTTAATATTTTCATCAACACAAGATCTGTTTAAAAAAATGGGAGGGATCGGATCATTTCCTTTGGTATCTACCCCACAAAGGGTTCAAGATTTTGAAAAACTCTCTTCAAATTCCACACATATAAACATTTTTGCTAACAAAAGTTCTGTTGTGAAGATGATATGTATCTGCGAACCCCTTTTGGTACCTCACCCACAAAGGGTCACAATTTTCAATAATCCGTCACAAGTTGCGATACAAGTCAGAGATCCTTTACGACTTGCTATATCTAATTATTTCTCCCAGAGACCTGAAATGAATAGTTTTTGATTTTCTTGTAATTTTGCCCATACCAATATTTTGTCTGTATTAGATGAAGTATGACAGTCGAATACCTCGGTCGCCTATATCTGGTACCTCACGCACATTTTTACATTTACATTTAAAAATTATCAAATATATCTTATAATATAGTTCAAGTCGCAATGTTTATATCATATTTATTTAGATCCGAAACGAAATGTACAATATTGGCCCATTCCTTCGGAAACCACTCCATAGAGGGTCAACAATTTAAATAACCATAAAATAAGTCAAAATATATTTAAATCATCGAACATTGGCTGAAGGTACTGATACTTTTTAACTTATTTTTACCCAAGAATCTCTCTGCTTCCCCCAAAGATGATTGGAAATTCAAAATTAAAGCCATCGTCATAAATTTATACTTTTTCATAACTTTAGGTTGGGCGCCATTTTTTTTTTTACATGAAATAAAATCGAATAGAATGCAAAAAAAACATCACACAATGAGTCAAAATTGTGAGTTATTATATATCTTTCAAAAAATGGAAAATAAACAAACGCTTCTCTTTAAACTTCACACATTTCAATATTCAATATTCAAATAGGCTTAAGTGTGAATTTAAAAAAAAAATCTCAGAAACAATATTGTGTGAGATTCATGTTTTAGCCATAATTATCCTCTAAAATCCCTAAAACCCCTTGAAAATTCCTTTCAAATAATATACCCACTTTTTGTTGTTCCTCAATCACCTTCTCATTCGAATTTTGAAAATATTTCCAAAAAAAAAATAAATTCTTTCATTTTTATTACACTTTGGAAAAAATTCCACCTTATCACTCAACAGGTTTGATTGCACTCAATAATATTTTCATATCTCCAAAACACACAAAATAACTAAGAGGTTCTTAGCTAATCTTAAAACCTTTCATCGAATCGTAAATTTTGTTATGTTGCTGCAAAAAAATGCAAATTTTTCCCCGAAGCACAATTTTGTTGTTGTACTTTTTCTTCGTTCGGACTACCTCTGGACTCTGTTATCTATTGTGCAAGCAGAGTCAGAATTCAAAATAAACAAGTACTTAAGAGTTTAAAACTTTGAAAGCAAAAACAAAAAAAGTGAAAACTGAAAACAAATACAACAACAGTTTTGTGGGGGAAAAAAGTAATCAGTTTAATCGGTTGTGGCCAAATGATAAGTAATATTTGTTTGTTGTTTGTTTTGTGTTTGTTTTTGTTGTTGTTGTTGATTTCACTCTCTTTCATTATTAGATAAATTTGAATATTAAAGTGTGCCTTCTTTTATGAGAGTGTGTGTGTGTGCTTTTTTGGCTTGAGATTATTTTTTTTATGAGTGATGAATGAATTTTCTGTTTGTGTGTAATTAAAAACAGCAATGTGGACTTACTACAATTTCGACAACAACAACAACAACAATGAAAGAGAAAATAGAACAGAGTCTGTGAAAATATTTTGAAATTTCATTTCAATTCTTATTGCACAAATAATTGATATTATTTTGTAAACAAAATTCCCCACGTTGGGCGCCATTTTTTGAAAACATTTAAATCTAGTTTTTATTATATGAAAATTTCAATACAACTTTGTTTAATATCCCTTTTTTCTACGGATAATTTCAATTCTTATTGCACAAATAATTGATACTATTTTGTAAACAAAATTCTCCACGTTGGACGCCATTTTTTGAAAACATTTAAATCTAGTTTTTATTATATGAAAATTTCAATACAACTTTGTTTAATATCCCTTTTTTCTACGGATAATTTCAATTCTTATTGCACAAATAATTGATACTATTT
Source organism: Musca domestica (assembly GCF_030504385.1). NCBI lineage: Eukaryota > Metazoa > Arthropoda > Insecta > Diptera > Muscidae > Musca > Musca domestica. Next base: position 1,620,666 of record NW_026712315.1, on the reverse strand, counting down.
TGTAAACAAAATTCTCCACGTTGGACGCCATTTTTTAAAACATCTTAATCTAGTTTTTATGATACCAAATTTCAATACAACTTTGTTTAACATACCTTTTTCCTACGGATAATGGCAATAAAGAAAGAAGAACAAGAAGAACAAAATTTGTATTTTTAAATTAATACCTCACGTTGGGCGCCATTTTTTTATTTTTTTATCCTCCCATAGATAAACCAAAATCCAAATTATATTCCTTATATATACCATCATCATTTTTTCACGACTTATGTTGGGCGACATTTTTATTTACCCTTTTCCATTCCAGATGGTGCAGAATCCAAATGGCATCCTCCTTAAGTTATCATCATAACAAAACTTGTATTTTTCATAACTTCACACACCACGTTGGGCGCCATTTTTGAAACAATTGATTCACGTTTCTTTGATATTAGATGTTAATATTACTTGGTTTAACATAACTTTTTTACGGAAAATAATCCCGAATTATATCCAATCAAAGTCATCATAATAACATAATTTGTATTTTTAAAATTAATACCTCGCGTTGGGCGCCAAACCAATAATCTCTCACCTTCCTACCACAGATAAACCAGAGGCCATTATAATTTATTTTTTAATTTCACGACTTATGTTGGGCGCCATTTATTTTTAAAACCATGAATCATGGTTTAATATACGTTTTTCCACCCGAAATGGTGCAGAATCTAAATGGCAAGAGGATGGATAAGTCATCATCATAACAAAACTTAAAAACTTAAACTTTTCTTAGCTCCATTTTTTTAAACCATCAATCTCTCCCCTTCCCCCACATATAATCCTGAACTCAAATGGTATTCACTTTAAACCATCATCGTAAATATTTATTTTTTCTTAACTTGACACCTTGCGTTGGGCGCTATTTCTTTTTAAGCCTTGAAATCTGATTGTCATGAAATTTATGTTTAGCCTGTTTTCAGCCACCTTTTACCGCAGAATATGATCCAAAATCTAAATGGCATTCAATTTAAGTCATCATTATAACAAAACTTGTATTTTTCTTAACTCCCACGACCCACGTTGGGCGCCAATTGTATTTAAAGTCACGAATCTCTCTTCCACATATATTATAGAATCCAAATACCATTCCATTCAGGCTTCAGTCTTTTGGCTGCAGCCAGGTCAAATTCGAAGTTCGATATCGGTCTACGATATCGTATAGCCCACATACAGCGGTATCCCCGATATTCGGCATTTTGATGGTTTTAGCCACATTTTTCAATGAAATTATCTGAAAATAAACACAAGGAAGTCCATTTGATAACTTTACCCCCTGGAAGAGAATTGCCTATAGGACATCGTATAGCCACCATATAACTGTACCTTCCGATATTCGGTATTTTGATGATTTTAACCACATTTTTCAATGAAATTGTCTAAAGGAGTTCTTTGTGAGCTCTTTATCCCCTGAAAGAAAATTTTCCATATAGGTCCGTGATATCGTATAGCCTCCATATAAAGGCTACGCTACCGGTATCACAGTAACAAGCGATGGTACGAGACACAAATGATTTATTCACATTTAAATGCTAGAGTGCTCTAACTATAGCCACTTGTGGTTTTCCAGCCATATATAAAGAAATTGCACTATCACGCCTGAATTGTATCACGAATAACTTTTTTTCTGGAAAATTCTCACCAAAATGCTTTAGTACGTTTGTAAACAATATAATGAGCTGTCACTGTTATAATTTTAACAGCTGTCGGACGAGTGGCTTAGTGGCTGACAGCAGTCTGAATTTGGTTGCAGTTTTTTCATGTCACCCTCTGTAGCTATTTTGTCCTCCACGGTCGTAATATGAACTCCATAATAATGATATTCGGGAAATACATCAAATACAGCTCAGAAACAGCTTAACCCAATTATATCAAGATCGGTTGAGATTTGGTTATGTATAAATATTTTCCCGATATCAAGTTTATTGAGCATCAAATGATTAATATAAGTCCGAATTGAATGGATTTTTTGGCACATGCGAACGAATTCTGACTGCAAAAAAATATATTAAATTCGGTGAAGATAGGTTAGGATATAGCTATATCATATACAGCAAATTATAACCCTGCTAAATTTTCAGAGATCGGTTCTGATTAGGATATAACTCCCATATATATCTACATCCGATTTAACGTTTATTGGGCCTAAAATGTGTAATATTAGCTAAAACAAGATTGATTTTGATGATTATAGGTTCAAACAAAAATGCCTTCGCAAATTTAGTAAATATCGATTCACATGTACAAAGTGGCGCAGGGCAACATAAAGTCGGCCCCGCCGCATTTTAAGCCTTTATTTACTGGTTTTGATTATTTTATTTTTAATATAAACTGTTTTAACCCACCTTCCCCCACTTATTATGATCCCGAATCCAAATGGTATTCACACCCCTCGTTGGGCGCCATTTATAAAAACATAAAGTTTCACAACAATTTTTATGAAAATATACTTCAATATAACCTGTTTTTAATCCCCCACCCTTCCAACCTCACTAATGATGATCCAGAATCCCAACGATATCCAATTTAAGCCGTCATAAACTTGACATATTTTATTACAATGCCAAAGTTAAAAATATCTTTCACTTAATTGCTTTAATGATGTAAAAATTCTTTTACTTTGGCCAAACTACGCAATTACGTTCACGAGATCCAGGTGTCTGTAATTAGAATGGCATCGATACGATTTTTGTCCCTGAAAAATCATCATTACTCTGGTATGGGACACAGCAGATTCCATATTTTTTTTGTCTTTTTTTGGCCAAGTCATTTGGAAGGTGTTCAATAAAACTGAAAGGAAACAAATAAACAGACAAACAACATCAAATAATTAATTTATGATGCCAGACTAAATGTATTGATTTGAGGTTCATTTCTGGATTTGAGAAAAAATTTCCACAGCTGCACCTTAAAAAAATGGCAAGGCAAAGATAAAAAGAAAAACAACAACAACAAGGGAAACCAAGCGTCACAACAAAGTATCTTCCTTATTGTGTGTCTGATAATCGCATGATATGGCCGATTGTGTTTCACTGATGTTGTTGTTGTTGTTATTATTATTTGAAAATTAGTTTAAACACTTGCCAATGAACACACAATTAATTTACATTTGTTGTTAACAATTAAACATTGGCATTTCATTTGAGGGAGATTATGAATTGCACACTTCCCATCTGGCTTTTTTCGCCAGACCGGTTTTGATTTTTTTTTTGGAAATTTCGGAATTTGTCATATGCCGCATATATTTTATGAGAATAATAAAGACATATAAAACAATATTAATTATATTTTTTCTTTATTTTTTCCTTGCAGATTATTAAACAACTAACTTTTTATAAACACCTGTTGACAATTAAAGAAAACGTAAAGGTAAGTTCTTTGAAATAGCGATTTCTGACAAAAATATAGATAAAACATATGATTTCTCCTAAAAGTATGTTTTAAAATATATTTGAAAAATATTTTCAAATAGGGATTGGAAGTTCTAAGAAAATTATTTAAACGTAAATTTAAGTCAATTTAATAAAAATAACATCGAATGCAGAAATCATACGATTTCTCCCAAAAAGTATGCCAAAAAAATCATTTGAATTTTTTTCTCAAAAAATATTAATTCTGAGATTCCTTTGAAAACCGTAGTTAAGATCTAAAAATGTTATTACAAAACAAAGGACTGTGAGTGCCTTAGAGGTGGGTTTTTTTTTTAATCATTTGTCTAAGACCTATTAGTGCCTAGAGCGTGGAGTTTTATCAGAACTATCAGTGACTTAAGGTCTTTAAAAAAAAATCTAGAGACTATCAACGTGAATTATTCGCGGGATTATCTGAGTATTGAGTCTGGGGTTTTTTTAAGATTTTTTTTTTTTCAATGACTGACTGATCTTGGATATTATCGAAGGACTATTAGTACATAAACGAGATTTTTTTAGGAGTTTTGTTCTAAAGATTATCAGAACGTTGATTTTTTTCAGTGCCTTGAATTTACGATTTTAAGATTTATGAATTTTTTTTCAGTTCCTTGAATTTACGATTTTAAGATTTTTAAGAACTGAGTTCTTTAAACATGGAAATTTCAAATATTGCTTTAGAAGGGCTATTAGTGCTTTAAACGTGAATTTTTTATAAATTATTTCGAAGGAGTTCAGTGCATCTGACATAGATTTTTAAAGAATTTATTCCAAAAAATACCAGTGTTTGTAACGTGAATTTTTATAAGAATTTTGTAAGGACTCTCTGTGGGTGGATGTGTAGATTTTTTCGAAGGACAATTATTGTCTGGAGCATGAATTTTTCAATATAATTTTCAAGAGTGCCTTGGGCATAAATTAAGAAAAAAAGATAATCAGTGTCTGAAACTTAAATTAAAAAATAATAAAATTTTTAAAGTACTATCAGCGTTGTTTTGCGAAGGATCTTCTATGATTTTAAGGGGATTTTTTAGAGAAATAATTTGAAGGACTATCAATGTCTGAAGTTTGGATTTTTTTAAAGGATTTTTTTCGAAGGACTTTTAGTGCCTTGAGTCTATTTTTTTTTTTTTTTTTTTGAAATTGCATTTTTCCAATAGACTATCAGTGTTTCAATGTACGAATTTTTAAAGAACTTTTTCAAAGGACTGTTAATTTCTGGAGAATGAATTTTTAAAGAAAATGTCAAAAAAATCATCTGAAACTTTCTAAAATATACAAGATCCTATCTTGTCTTCAAAAAAGTTCTTTAAAACGACCACTTTAGGATCCTTCAAAAAGTTCTTTAAAAATTCAGACGTAAAGTCTTGACAGATCTTTAGAAAAGTTCTTTTAAAAATCCGCACTTAAGCCATAGATAGGAATTCAGAAAAATTATATCCACAAATTAGAGTTTTTAGTTTCTGGAGAATGGATTTTTTTTAATCTCTAAGAATAAACAAGTAAGCGTCCTCCAAAAATTCCTTAAAAATCCACCTTAGGATCCTTCAAACCCGTCTTTTTTTAAATTCAAACATAAAGTGCTGATAGATTTTCAGAATAATTGATTTAAAAAATTCACTTTATCTCCAAACATGCATGAAGGGTCCTTCAAAAATCCACATTAGAGTCCTTCAAATAATCTTCCAAAAAGTATTAGAAATCCACGTAAGAGTCCAGAAAAAAAATCAATTTTCTTGTCAAATTCCTTTAAATATTCCATAAAAATCAACGTCAGAGTCCTTTAAAAACATTTTTTAAAAATAAAAAAAAATCTCCAAATATCAAAAAATCATTAAAAAACACTTTATAGTTCATCAAAACATTATTAAAAAAAAACATTTAAAAATCTCAAAAAATGCACGAAGGGTCCTTCAAAAAATCCACATTAGAGTCCGTCAAAGAATCTTCCAAAAAGTATTAGAAATCCAGGTAAGGGTCCGAAAAAAAAATCATGCTAGGGTCCATAAAAATTCTTGTCAAAGTCCTTTAAATATTCCATAAAAATAAACGTTAGAGTCCTTAAAAAAATTAAAAAATCTCCAAATATCAAAAAATCATTAAAAAAACATTTTATAGTTCATCAAAACATTATTAAAAAAAATTTAAAAATCTCAAAAACTGCATGAATGGTCCTTCAAAAAATCCACATTAAAGTCCTTCAATGAATCTTTCAAAAATCATTAGAAATCCACGTAAGGGTCCAGGAAAAAATCACGGGTCCATAAAAATCTTTTTCAGAGTCTTTAAAATATTCCAAAAAAAATCAACGTCAGAGTCCCTTAAAAATAATCAAAAAGCTCTTGGACAAAATTCTCGCATAAGATCTTTAAAAAATCTACGCTAGATTCCTTTTAAAATCTACGCTGGAGGCCCCGAAAAAATAAAAACAAAACCCCACATTAGGGTACTAGAAAAAAATCTTTAAAAAATCTTTGAAAACTTTCTAAAAACCTACGGTGTGCCCTTCAAAAATTCTTTAAAAAGTCGGCATCTATTGGTCCTTCAAAAATTTCTTCAAAAAATAGTCGATTTCTTAAAACTACTCTGAAAAAATTGCATGCTTTAAAAAAGTCTTCGTTGAGTCCTTAAAAAAATTCTTTGAATAATTCTAAAAAAATCCTCTAAGAAAACCTTCAACAAATTCTTAAAAAAAAAACCAGCGATTGGCCCATCAAAACCAGTTTAAAAAAATCTTTAAAATATCCTGAACAATTTTCCACCAGCGTCCTTTAGAATTAAAAAAAATTCCACATTAGGATACTTCAAAAACCCTTGAAAATTCTTGAAAACCTCTGCAAAAATTCTTTAAAAAATCCTAAAAAAAAATAAAAATTTTTCAACAAATTCTTTTAAAAATCTGCGTTTGGTTAAGGTAGGTTCCTTCAAAATGTTTTTAAAAATGCATGCTTTAAAAAATCTTCATTGGGTCCTTTGAAAAATCTTTAAAAAGTCCTACAAAATTCATTAAAAAATCCTTCAATTTCAAATTCTTTAAAAATCCGGTCTTTCAAAATCAGTTTTATAAAATTCTTTAAAATATCCTTTAAAATTGTCGCATCAGGATCATTTAGAAATTTAAAATTATGCCTAAAGCTCTGATGGGACACTAAAAAGTCCACGAATTTTTCCCTGATAAATCTTCCCACAAATAGTGCTTTCAAAATTGATACTTACTTTTAAGCTTTGATTTTAATATTTTCTAAAGCATACTTTTCGGCTGAACCATCGCACTTGGTCTTGCCTCTTAGAGACTTCCTCTAATTATCGCTTCCCCTCTTCAGCGAAGACAATTCACCCAAATAAATGATACGATGTTTTATGGCTTAGGGTCAAAACTTGACTTGGTTTCCATGTGTCAACTTATTAAACGAACAGCAACAAACCGCACCGAACCGAACACTTAACAAACTAGGCAGGATGAGGATGAGGATTAGGACCACGACAACAAGCAAAAGACCATAGAAACGCGACTTGTTAGCCCAAACACATGCCGAGGAGGTACCGCGCTCAAATCTCTTTCTGTTGGCCACTTAAGCACAAATGTCTCAGCACAATTGTCTAACAACAAGAAAACCAAAGAAAACATGGGTGGGGGCGCAATAAAAACGGAAGGAAAACTGATTCCGTTGATGTTATGATTTTCTACCCTCTCCCCCCTGCCCCCACCTTGCAATTTGCTCTCGACAACTAAATCCCTTGTGATAAACTACAAATGCACTTACATGTGCACTAACATAACAGCAACAACAACAACAATCACAATCTCAAACATAACGCCCAAAGGATTCTTATGGTTTACCACACGTATTTTCATCTCTTGCTTTTTGTTTTCCTTTCTGACTGTGTTCTTTTGTTTAGTGTGTTAGTTTACCTACCTGGTCGACCACCCCCTCATGTTGGAAAAGGTTTAGGTGTTGAGCTTTAGTGTTTATAGCCAAAGGATATGTTTTGATTGTATCCTTTTTGAAACGAAATACATATGAAAAAATGTATGACAAGATAGCAAAAAAAAAAACAACGGAAATTTAGGTAAAGGAAACAAATGTTATTTGTGACGCATTTGGTGCTCTTTGTTATTTGCATATTTGCTTCTGCATACTTTTAGGAGCGTGTGTGTGTGACAAGAATGTAATAGAACTTAGAATTCTTTTGAAACTCAATATGAGTTTGTGTTTTCCAGCTAATTGGACAATTGCAAATGCTTGAAAGGATAAAGGAATTTGGATTCCTTTGAAAACCTTTCTCATATACTTTTTGTTAGAGTTCCAGTTCTCATTTTCAACAATAGTACATTACAATTATTTTATTAACAAAACCATGGCATATTTTTAGGAGAGTAATTGTTAAGTAATTGTTAATAAAATAATTGTAATGTACTATTGTAGGAAATAAGAACTGGAACTCTAACAAGAAAGTATCAAAGGCGAGATAAAGAAAATGTCCTGAAAATATTCTTGGGATTGAAGACTATTTGGAGGTCTGCTTCAGGCAAAAAAAAATCGAAAAAAAGACCAAAAAAATCCTCGTTTAAGACCCTCGCTTATCCCTTGGATAAATTCTTTAAAAAAAACGACGCTTAGATCGACGACATAAGCCACAGATAGGAACTCCGAAAAATTCCGTTCAAACATTCTTTAGAAAATTCGCAAATAGGGCCCAGCAAAAAAATCTTTAAAAATTTCTCTCTTCCCTTGGAAATCCATGTCAGAGTCCTTCACAAAATTCCACAAAAAATCAAAGTCAGTGTCTTTTAAAAATTCTTAAAAAAATTCGATTATTCTTTAAACAAAATCAAAAAGCTCTTGAACAAAATCCAGAATAAAAAGCATGCTACAGAGTGAGATGAAAAGACTGCAACCAACTTCAGACTGCCGTAATTTCTAAGCCACTCGTCCGACAGCTGTTAAAATGATTCCAGTGACAGCTCATTATATTGTTTACAAGCGCAAAAAAGCATTTTGGTGCGAACTTTCCAGAAAAAAAGTTATTCGTAACGGAATTCAAGCGTGGTAGTGTGATTTCTTTATATTTGGCTGGAAAACCACAAGTGGCTATCGTTAGAGCACTCCAGCATTTAAATGTGATTAAATCTTTTGTGTCTCGTACCATCGCACATTACCGTGATTGGTGACTGGTAGCGTAGCCCGACGTCAAGGAAGTAGACGGAAAAAAACAGCAACATCAGTAGAAATGTTTTGAAAAGTAAAGAAGCGACTAGATCGAAACCCGCGTCGCAGTGGGCAAAAAATGGCTCGTGAGCTGAACATATCGCAATATTCCATTCGGCAAATATTAAAAAATGAGCTCGGGGTAAAGCCGTTGAAATTTCAAAAAGTGGTTGGTCACCAGAACTCGGCCAGGGTGATGATGTGGGCCGCCACAACAGCCGATGGTCGCTCTCCGCTCGTATTCATCGATCGTGGCATCAGAATAAATGCCGAAAATATTCTGGAGGGTGTTTTAAAAACAACATTGGGGTACTTCAAATAAACCTTAAAAAACTCTTGAAAAACTCTCCAATAAATATTCGATGGATACTTCAAAAAATATTTAAAAGGTCCACCCTTATTCTTTCAAAAAATTATTATAGGTTTCTTCAAAATATTCTGAAAAAATTGTAGGCGTTAAGAAACCATGTTGGGTCCTTCAAAAAATCTTTGAAAAATTTCCTAAAAAACCTTTAACAAACTCTTTAAGAAAAACCGAGTTTGATTCTTCAAAATCAGATTTTTAAATTCGTTACGGTGCTTAGATCGATGGTAGCTCTTTAAAAAAACACTTAGAACTCTGATGGGTCATTGAAAATTTTCCTTAAAGAAATGCACGCTTAAAACCCAGATAGGCCTTTGAAATGCTGTAAAAATATAAAATAAAACCCTGTTAGGCTTTTTAAAAATCTTTAAAAAAAACTTCAAAATTACCCTCAGAGGCCTTTAAAAAAATCTTGAAAAAAATTACACCTCAATATAAATCTTTAAAAATATCCTCCATTAGTCCTTCTAAACAAATCCAACCCTCAGTCGGTCTTGCATATCCAGAATACCTTTGATATTGTTTTATTTATTTAAGGTATATGTTTATCGCCTTAATGTATGCTACATTTTTTATTACATCATTACCTGCCCATATTAATCAATGGAAAGCGATAAATCAAATATTCAAACGCACAAATCTCAGTTTATGATAAAAGTGAAGTATATTTTTAGGCGCAAGTACGTACTTGTGTTTATATTTGTCATATTTTGAGGTTATTTACAAACTTCCCAGATATTCAACGATTAAAGTCCACTCTAAGGGTTAAGGTGCAATTACTTATTAATATCATTTATATTATTCACTGTTTGTTTATTATATATTGTCTGATTAAAGTCTACCTTTAGGAGGTCAACATATTTTTCCCCTTAGTATGTTGTTTGAATTCATCCTCCTCCACTTGGCACACGTGTATCTGACAATAAAATGCGTTTTGTATTATCGTGTTTTTCGTTGTGTTTCTCAACAGATATTACAAAAAATCAATAACAATAACCCCAGCAAATATTTGTTATCAGCCACACAGTGACAAATGCAAATACTGCTGCTGGGGGAGAGAAGGAAAACAGGGAAAACCCAATAGAAATGAGGAAAAGAAACACCAAATAATAATAAACGCAAAATGTAAGGAAACCTCGTATGCGAAAGCAGCAACAACTACACAACCACAAAGCTATATGTAAATGTGTAATAATGTTGAAATTTATGGCTTTCAAACAAACGGAAGTAGAAAGTTAAAGGAGGAAAAAAACAAATACCAAACACCAGCTCCCTGTTTTGGAATTGCCTGCAAAGTGGTTAAGAATAAAACAATAATTTTTCAAAACATTTTCCTAGTTAAGGAAAATTGTGGGCTTTCCATTGTTTGATAGTTTCTAATAAATTCACGATTATTCATCGCAAAGCCGTTGGAAGAAAAAATAAATAATTTACGATTATTTCCGAAAAAATCTTAAAAAAGTTTAAATTTCAAGGCATTGATATTCCATCGAAAAAAATTAAAAAAAAACGTTCGAGGCGCTGATAGGCACATGTGGTCCTTCGACAAAATTCGTTATCATCCAAGCTTGGGGTACTGTAAACCTTTCCAAAAATACTTGAAAAAATTCACGACATGGGAACGTTAGTCCATTGAAAAAATTCTTAAAAAAAATCCACGACACGGGCACGAAAAGTCCTTTGGAAAAATGCTTAAAAAATAAACGCTCATGCACTTATAGTCCTATGCAAAAAATCTTAAAGAAATCCACCATAAAGGCACTGGTACTTCTTTGAAAAAAAATCTTTACTGATACTCCTTAGAATTTCCCTCGAAAAATTAAGGCCAAATTCACTGATGGTTCATGAAAAAAAAATCTTTAAAAAATCCACGCTAAAAACTCTGATAGTCCTTAGAAAAATTTCCTGAAAAATCTTCCTCATGGCATTGATAGTCCTTCGAAAAAATCTTTAAAAAATACAATTTTAAGAATCTGATAGTATTTCGAAAAACATTCAGGCTCAAGGCACTGGTAGTCCTTTAGAAAAAATGCATCCAAAAGTACTGACAGTCCTCCGAAAAAAATTCAGGCTTAAGGCAATGATAGTCCTTCGAAAAAGTTCTTAATAAAACCTCTCTCAAGGAACTAACAGTCCTTCGACGAAAGTCTTTAAATATTTAAGGTCAACGCAAAAAAATGCACTCTTAAGGAACTGATAGTATTTCGAAAAAAAAAATCAGGCTTAAGATACTGATAGTCCGTTAGAAAAATTCTTTGGAAAAATCCATCCCAAGGGAATGATAGTCCTCCAAAAAAAAATCAGGCTTAAGGCAATGATAGTCATGGCAATGATTCGAAAAAAGTATTTAAAAAATCTTTACTTAAGGCACTAATAGTCCCTCCAAGCCACTGATAGTCCTTTCAAAAAAATTCTTCAAATAATTCACGCTCAAGGTACTGATTGTCCTTCGAAAACATTATTTTAAAAACAATCTCAAAGTACTAAGTCCTTCGAAGGAATTCTTTAAAAAGAATCCTTAAGGTACTGACAGTCCTTCGATAAAAATCCAAGATCTAATCACTGATAATCCTTCGATAAAATTTCTTTTAAAAAATCCACGATCAAGGCACTGATAGTCCCTTGAAAAAATTACGCTATAGGCACTATTATTCCTTCGAAAACAGTCTTTAACAAACAACCTCTTAGTACTGAGTCCTTCGAAAAAATTTAAAAAAAAAATGCTTTCTCAGTACCTTGGCAATCCTTCGACAAATATTCAAGGTCTAAGTCTTTCAAAAAAATCTTTTAAATGCTACATTTTTTATTACATCATTACCTGCTCATACTGAGTCCCTCGAAGGAATTCTTTAAAAAGAATTATTTAGGTACTGACAGTCCTTCGATAAAAATCCAAGATCTAAGCACTGATAATCCTTTGAAAAAAAAAATTCTTTTACAAAATCCACGCTCAAGGCACTCACAAAAAAATACGCTAAAGCCACCGATATTCCTTCGAAAACAGTCTTTAACAAACGACCTCTTAGTACTGCGTTCTTCGAAGAAATTCTTTAAAAATCCTTCCTCAAGGCACTGGCAGTCCTTCGATAAAAATTCAAGGTCTAAGCACTAATAGTCTTTCAAAAAAAATTCTCTTAAAAATCCAAGCTCAAGGGGACTAATAGTCCTTCAAAAAGAAGACTTAAAAATCCAGGTTTTAGGCATATGTAGTCCTTAAAAAAATTACGCTAAATTCTCTGATAACCATTCGATTATTGAACCAAAAGTCCTAAAAATACTTCTTCTACGATTATTGGTCCAAGAATCCTTAAAGAAAATCTCTATAAAAAATCCATATTATTGAGCCAAAGGTGGCCAACGAAATCTTTGAAAATATGAACGATTATTGGTCCACGAAAAAAAAAATCTTTAAAAAATCTCCTATTATTGAATATCTTAAAAAATTTTTCAAAAAGTCCCTCAGTATTGAAGCAAGGGTCCTAAAAAATCAACAATAATTGATCCAAGAGTCATTGAAAAAAAAAAACTCTCTCAAAAAGTTCATTTTTCATTATTGCTCTAAAAGTCTTTGAGAAAATTTTAAAAATCCACGATTATTGGGGAAAGGATCCTTAAAAGAAATCAATTAAAAAATCCAGGATTATTGGTCTAAAAGTCCTTGAAAAACTCTTTAAATATCCACGACCTTTGGTGGATAGATCCTTCAAAGAAATCCTTTAAAAATTCAGAATTCTTGTCCAAAGTCTAAAAGTCCTTGAAAAGGATTATTTCGAAAATCGACGATTATTTCTCAAATAGTCCTTTGTTAAATATAATCGATCCAAGATAAAATATTTTTTAAAAATAGTTTTTACAAAATCCATGATTATTTCTCAAATACATCTTAAAAAATTACATTAAAAAAAATGGTAAAAGCGCGATTATTGATCTAATGATCCGTTAAAAATACATTTGAAAATTGTTTCATAGAAAAACTTTTCAAAAAAAAAATAAAACTTCTGAAATTTTGTTACTACAATCTTTTTTTAGTTTTTCCCATTTAAATCCTTTTTCGAACCCCCCGTGTCCACCAGAATAACACAAACAACAACAAGCATGCTATAACCTTCACCTTGACGTCAATTAATGTATTGTAATGTTCTAGAGTAAATGCGTTCGCTACAATACCCATACATACACATGTGTGTGTGTGTTTGTGTGTATGTTTGCATGTAGTAGTATGTGAATTCCAAAGTGTGTAGCCATATGTCGGCCATAATTTATTCACCAGCTATAGACTTTCTCCACTTATCCTTAAAGTTCTAAACAACAAAGTTGAAACTAAGAAGTAACAAGTCATAAGCTTCTTAACTGTGTGTGTGTGTTGGTGTATATTTGTGTTCCAAAGGATAGGAAAAAGAAGAATAAATTATATGAATAACAATTGTATTTTTCTACGTTGTCCCAAGAGACATTGGCGTAGGTATGGTCAATATTTTCAAAATGATATCGGCAAATATAAATAAATTAGAGCTTGAGAGGACTGTCAAGAACATTGCTTACAAATCTACGTTTTTAATCTTAAACCAGTAAAGAAAGTCTTAAAGTCGGGCGGGGCCGACTTTATCATACCCTATACCACTTTGCTAATTTAGTAGAGCTGCGCATAACAATTAAAAGTTTTTATGGGAGAATTCAATCATACACGCTATGATTATAATTATAATTTAAAATTCAAAGGACTAAATATGCCGAAGCATTTGTATCTTTTAAATTCGGACATGTATTGCCCATTTGGTGCACAATTAATTTGAAATCGGATAAAAATATATATGGGAGCTATATTCAAATCGGAACCGATCACGATAAAATTTGGCAAAGATATTTCTGAGCTGTATTTTATATATTTCCCTGAATATCGTTGTTACGGAGTGCATATTTCCGTTGTGGGTAACAAATATGACAAATCGGATGAGCAGTATATATGGGAGCTATAGCTATATCTGAACCGATCTTCACCAAATTTGACATACTAGCTTCTAGACTCAATTCGGTGGTAAGTGCCAAATTTCATGCAATTTGGACAAATACTAGACGTTTGGTGCACAATGGTAAGGTAAATCGGACGAAGTTATATATGGGAGCTATATCCAAATCTGAACCGATCTCGATAAAATTTAGCAAAGGTGTTTCTGAGCTGTATTTGATATATTTCCCCAAATATTGTTGTTACAGAGTGCATATTACTGTGGCTGTGGAGGACAAAAATAACAAATCGGATGAACAATATATATGGGAGCTATAGCCATATCTGAACCGATTTCGATGAAATTTGGCATACTTATTTTGAGGTTTAATCTGATCGTACGTGCAAAATTTCATACTATTCGGACTGATATTACACGTTTGGTGAACAATAAAAGGCAAATCGGACGAAGATATATATGGGAGCTATATCTAAATTTTTGACCGATTATCTCCAATTTCAATAGGGTTCGTCCGTGGGCCAAACAAATGATTTGTGCAAAATTTCATCTGGATAGGGCAATAAATGCGAACTGTACTTTGTATACAAAAATACATGCATAAATCGACTCAGAATGTGATTCTATGCAGATCATCAAAAGGAACTATGGGTCTATCTCGTTTCCTTTTGCCTGCTACAAACAAATGCACAAAGACATAATACCCTGACCACCCTGTGGTGTAGGGTATAAAAACATTGATAGAAAGAAATCCAACAGTCGAGCTATGATCCTTCCAAAAATGTAATTATACTTATATTCAGGTATAGACCCCTTAAAAATATAATTATGGTGTCTCATGTTTAAAGCTTTGAGAACCCTTCAAAAATTTGATTTCGACGATTACGGTTCTGAAAGTAAAAAAGTAGTAATACTCAGGAGAAGTTGTTTCTTCTCAACGGACAATAGGGGACTTCTTAGCCCAAATGTTTTTTCTCAGAAAACCAAATTCTTTTTATTTATAAATTGTCTGGCGGCGCACAGATCAGTATTTTGTCTGCAGCGAGTTCGAAGATGGGTTATATCGGTCCACGATAACGTATAGTCCCCATATAACGTTATCCCCCTCCCCCCTTAGGTATTTTGATGATTGTAGCCACATTTTTGAATGAAATTGCGTGAAAATTCACAACAGGAGTTCTTACTGAGTACTTCACACCCTGGAAGAGCATTGTCTATATAGGTCCACGATATCGTATATCCCCCACATAACGGTATCTCCCAGTATTCTGCATTTTAATAATTTCAGCTACATTTTTCAATTGAGTTGTCTAAAAATCCATACTACAAGTTACCACTTTACCCCCTAGAAGAGAAATGTCTATATAGGTCCACGAAATCATCTAGCGTTCATACAAGGGTACCCCCGATATTCGATTTTTTGAGAATTTTAGGGGTATTATTCACCGGAGTTATTTCAAGTATTTAGAATTCGTAATGGGTACTTCAGCGCATGACAAAAAATTGTCTACACAGCTCTAGTTCTTCGTAGACAGGACCACGTCTTCGTATAGCCCCCATAAGACGATACCTCTCAATATTCGGTATTTTGATGATTTAAGCGACATTATTCACCGGAGTTGTTTCAAATTTCGTATTTGAAGTTTGTAATGGATACTACAGTCTATGACAGAAAATTGTCTATACAGCTCTAGGTCTTCGCATGACCTCCATAGAACGATACCTCCCTATATTCAGTATTTTGATGATTTTAGCGACATTATTCACCGGAGTGGATTCAAATTTCATATTTAGATTTCGTAATGAGAACTACAGTTCATGACAGAAAATTGCCGGTGCAGGTCCACGTCTGCGTATAGCTTCCATAGAACGGTATCTCCCAATACTCGGTATTCGGACGATTTTAGGTACAATATTCACCGAAATTTTTTGAAATTTCGTATTTGAAGTTCCTAATAGGTACTTAAGTCTGTGACAGGAAATTGTCTATGCAGGTTCAGGTCTTCATACATACTCCATATATCAGTACATCCCTGTACTAAGAATTTTGATGATTTTAGCTACATTAGTCCCCAGTTTTTGTTTCAAGTTTCGTATTTGAATATTGTAATGGCTTATGACAAAAGCTACCTATGTAGGTCCACGTCTTCAATAGACATAACGGCTAAATCTTAAGATTTTAACAAAATTTTTACCCAATTTATTTATTTATTTTTATTTATTTATTTATTATAATTTTTTTTTTGAAAATTTTCATATTCGTTCGAAATGGTGGAGGGTATTCAAAGTTCGGCAGATTTTTCTTCTTCTTTACTTGCATTTTTTAATTTCCGAATTTATTCCAATTGGTGGAGGATATTCAAAGTTCGGTCCAACCGAAATTACAGCTTGTCTTAATTTGATTTTCTCTTAGACTTTCCGTTTTTTTTTTCTTTTTACTCCTAATCCCTATCAATGTTTTCTATATTTAAATCTACCATCCATAACATGCTTCAGAAAGCTACAACAAAATTGAGGTAGTCCATCAATTTTTGAATACAAAAAAATGTATTTTCCGAACTCGTAACCATAGAGAGAAAGAAGAGAAGAAAAAAGAGAATGAGATTGAAGTCAAAAAATGTCTAATTCTTGGCCTTTATAACATCTTTTCTATTAATGTTTGTCATGGCATTGATATCCTTATGTATCCTGGCACCACTGCCATAGGCAATATTGAAAACAACAACAACAACCAGGAGAAAAAAACCCACTGGCACTCAGCAACAGGAACACTAATCAAATTTTCCCTCTGAGTAAGCCACCCTTGGCAATCGAGGCAATGAAGTAAACAAAAATTCCAACAATTGAAGTCATACAATAACAAAAAAACAAACATGAAGACAACAAATTCGACAACTACAACAATACTAAACAAATTGCGAAACTCCGGAAGCAGAGAATAAATGAACGGAAGCTTGACAACGTTTTCTCTGCCCAAAAAATATTTTAGGTTTCCTTATTGGAGATTGGGGGGGGGATGTTGTTTGAAAAACTCTAGAGAAGAGAGCAAATTTCTTGCCATAGAAGAGAACCTGGATGTCTTTACATGTTTTAGCCAATCATTGTATTATTGAGTTGGTAAGGGAAACTTTCTGTGTGTGAGTATTGTAAAAGCTCTTGAGGGCCAGCACGTGCGATGGAAATTATTCGCAACAGGAGTTCTTTTGTGTACAATATTAAATAAATATTTTATGGGATTTTGGGGTAGTCAAACCTAACTCAAAGAGGCCAAGGAAAAAACATAAAAAAAAAATTTTGTGTGTATAGAAAGCATCTTCAGGATAACCGAACTATAGAGCAGCCCTTCATGGACCTCTTTACACAAAATACGCTCTGTATACCATATAAAAACGGACCCCGTATAGTTTGAGATATATTTTGTATATTTAGAATAGGGCTTTGACATTTTTAGAATTCTTTGGCTTACATCCAGAATCGTTGGTATAGTTCTCATTGTTCAAAAAAATCATTTCACAACCAAAGGGATTATAACACATGATAGTTAATTATTTTCAAGAACTCTATCGAGAATATTTTAAAGAGTTTCTTCAAATGACGAATTTCTTAAAAAAAGGAAGATATTCTTTAAAAAATTCTTGACAGAGTTCTTGAAACTATATGAAATAAAATGATAAGGTCCTCGAAAAAAAAAAAAAACTTTAAAAAATCCACAGTGGACTTCTTGAAAAAGCCTTTAAAAAACTTGAGGTTCTTGGAAAAAAATGGTTAAAGCAAAATCGATTGGAAAATATTTTCAAGTCCCCCAGAATAACTAAAATAATGGGATTATCTTAATATTAGAGCTGCATCAAACGGTGGACCTACAGGGTGAGATGAAAAAATTGCAACCAACTTCAGACTTCTGTCATTTCTAAGCCACTCGTCCGATAGCTGTTAAAATTATTCCAGTGACAGTTCATTATATTTTTTACAAGCGTACAAAAGCATTTTGGTGAGAATTTTCCATAGAAAGAGTTGTTCGTGATGGAATTCAAGCGTGATAGTGTGATTTCTTTAAATTTAGCTGGAAAACCACAAGTGGCTATCGCTAGAGCACTCCAGCATTTAAATGTGAATAAATCTTTTGTGTCCCGTACCATCGCCCGTTACCGTGATACTGGTAGCGTAGCCCGACATATGTCAAGGAAGTGGACGGAAGAAAACAGCAACCTCAGCAGAAATGGTTCGGAAATTAATGAAGCAACTTGATCGAAACCTACGTCACAGTGGCCGAAAAATGACTCGTGCTGAGCTGAACATATCCTAATATCCCATTCGGCAAATATTGAAAAATGAACTCGGGGTAAAGCCATTCCAAAATTGTGCAAGAACTTACACCGCAACAGGAAGAAAATAGACTCAAAAGAGCTAAAGAGTTGCTTCGCTTTGCCGAAAGTAGTGCTATTTGGTTTTCTCCGATGAGAAAACATCCGTTGTCCAGCAGTTGTAAACATACAAAATGATCGTGTTTACTGGCCAAAGAGGTCAGCTAAAAATGTGCACCTTCGGTTGGCCATCAGAACTCAAGCGCCGGGCATGGTGATGGTGTAGGCCGCCATAACAGTCGACCGTTGCATCAAAATATAAGCCGAATATTATCGCGAAACTATTCTGGAGGATGTATTAAAGCCTTGGACAAGCAAAAGTTTCGGCCGCAGAGCATGGACATTCCAACAGGACTCAGCACACGCCACCCAGGAATGGTTACAAAATGAGATTCCTCGCTTCATTTCCAGCGCACAATGGCCAACAAAACCTCCGGATAACAATCCGTTGGACTATTGTGTCTGGAGTACTTTGGAAAGCAAGGTTGGCACTAAAAAAACACCAAAGTGTGGATCACCTCAAGCAAGCGTTTCGCCAGGAATGGGCCAAAATACCGCAGAGCAACATTCGGGCAGCGTGTAACGATTTTATTGGTCGTTTTAAGGCCATAATTCGTACCAAAGGTGACCAATTCGGACAAATCTAAACTTATATTAAAATTTAATGCTATTTCCGACATTTTTTGCTTTCATTCAAAAAAATTAAAAAAAAATCTAAAAACTATGGCGTTTGTTTAAAAAATATATTAAATTTGTCACACATTCAGGGATCCCTGAAAAAAATTTTCACAATCCCGATTATTGCCCAAGAGTCCAGTCCTTAAAACTTTTTTAACAGCATTCTATCTGGAATGTATTAAATTGTTTTACTCAGTGTGAACTCTTCAAATATCCCTATAAGACTCCTTGAAGATGTGTATTTTTTTCATTTTAAAGCAAACATCAGAACTTCTTTAAACAATATAAGAAATTTTAAATATCCCCCATGGCTGACCCCAAATATTAAATTACATACATTCGAAAAAATTGCCAAATAACATAACTTTGATATTTCAAATAACCCTTCCATGGCCAGTTACATTAAACTTTAAAGAAATGTCTATGAAAATGTCACACCTACGCCAGAGGAACTCCAAGAGTTACCCAAGCTGAACGAATAGACGAATAAGCTATTTGGGTCAATTACATTGTTCCCGTCTCTTATTTTCTTCTTCCACTCCAATCCAATGATTTTCTATATAAATAAATTATAAAGTATATTTTGTTGTTGTTGTTCTTGTGTCTATTGACAATCAAAGCGTATGACAAAGGGAAGGGGCAACAAAACAGAAATTGGGAGTAGATGGTGGGGGGGGAGGTTGTTTGGATAAAGAAAGTAACAGTAACACTCCATGTTTTCGTTGAATGGATTATGGAGGTGGGTGGCTTTTGGTAGGAGATGAGTGGTTGGGGAATGGGGAAAAGTGAAGTTCATTGAACTTGTGCATTCAACCATAAACCTTGAAAATATATACCACATACATAGCTATCCTTTGAGGACAGGGAAAAGTATGTATTCTCAACCAAGCGTGAAGGAAAACTGAAGAACAGAGACACACATTTGAACTAAATATAATTTTTGGAAAATGATAAAGTTTGGGAAAAATGGAAAGTTTAAAGGCATTTTTTAAATCATTTTAATTTTAATTACTATTATTTAAAACGAAGCCAAGCAAAGCATGATTAACAACAATTGTGCGTATAAATTATATTAATTGGTTTCCAAGGAGCCTGAAAGTAGGCTTTACTTTTTGGTTTCATAACTATATGTTTGTATAAAGGAAGATGGTATTTAAATCTGTCTGGCACGCGGAAGCCCCCAAAAGGGAAGGAAGCTTTTCAATTTATTTTAATTATGAATTTTTAATAAAAAATTGAAATATTTATAAAACAATTTTCAATAACTTTTTTTAGCATTTTAATAATTTAGTACTTAAAAATAATATATTTTTTTCGTTTGTCTTTCCAGGAAACTTTTCTGTTTTTTTTTTTTTTTTTTGGAAATATTGAACGCTTAAGAAGAACACATACAACTTATACCGTCCACAAACAAATTTTATAGGAAAAACCCACGAAACAGAAGAATAAGTACCAGAAGCAACATAGCACAAAAACCTCAGCTCCTGAAGACATAAAGAATTATGTAAATAATTGCTTCTCAGAACATTGCCACCAGTCAACCAGTCCATTAAATGATGCCGCAGAGAGATTTAAATTTTTCCAAGCAAATAACTTTGACATAGCACAGTAGCAACAGCATCAACGGAATTAAATCTTCTATTTTTTTTTTTTTTTGGGAGAAAGAACAAGAAGAAGCATAGGAATTTTTGGAAAAAATTGCAAAACTTGTTTTTATTTTGTGGAGAAGAAAAAGAAGAACAAAAAAGACATTAACCTTGTGTTCTGGCAATAAGGTCCAATCAGGCCCCAGACACAATACCCACTCAAGAAGCTTTAAACTACTATCTACTTTCTTTCGCAACATCATCACACATTATTTGTGTGTGTGTGGGTGTGCGTCCGTGTGAAGAATATTATTCCAGTAGCAAAAGAAGGATAATAGAAAAAAACTCTAGAGACTGGGTTTTTTAAGAAAAAGAACAAATACTCACCTTCCAGAAATTTAATAAGGAACAAAAACGGTTACCACGGACTTTTAAGGATTTTTTCTTAACAACAAAAACAACAACAGCAGTAACAATGGGCAGAAAGAAAATTCAAATATCACGTATAACGGATGAAAGGAACCGGCAGGTAAGTGTGGAAACAAAGTCCAAAAAGAAAATGATTATATGATAGGACCAATAGTCCGTAAAAAAAACTCCCTAATTTTTGGTCCACAAGGCCTTTGAAAAAAATCCAAAAAATTTTGAGTCCCAAAAATTACTCCGGATATTGGTGTAAGAGACCATGAAAAACAAATTTTTTAAACATTCTAAAAAATACAATAATCCTATAAAAATATATAATTTTGGTCTGATAGTCCATGAAAAGAATTCCTTAAAAAATTACCATTTATTATTGGTCCAAGATTTAAAAAAATAGAATTCCAGACAAAATGCATTTTTTTTTTTTCAATAATTTCGGGAAAACCCAGCAGCGTATGAAAGTAGAGTAGTTTAGCGTTTCGAATGTTTAGATGGCAAAATTACCGGAAAAGAGGAGAAAAGTTCCCCCTCTAAAAATTACTAAAATTATAAGTTTAAGTCAATTCGATTGGAAAATATTGTCAAGACCTATGGAATATTACAATCGGGGGATAACATTATACAGGGTGAGATAAAAAAAAATGCAACAAAGTCAACGTCATAATTTTTACATTTTTTTTAATTTTTTTTTTTTTTTTTTTTTGAATGAAAAAAACAAATTTTGGAAATAGCATTAAATTTTAGAATAAGTTTAGATTTGCTCGAATTTGTCACCTCTGGCACGAATTATGACCTTTAAACGGCCAATGAAACCGTCACACACTGCCCGAATGTTGCTCTGCGGTATTTTGGCCCATTAACGGCGAAGCGTCTGCTTGAGGTTATCGACACTTTGGTATTTTTTTAGTGCCAACCTTGCTTTCCAACAGACGCCAGACACAATAGTCCACGGATTGGTATTAGGAGATTTTGGTGGCCATTGTGCGCTGGAAATGAAGCGAGGAACCTCATTTTGTAACCATTCTTGGGTGGCGCGTTTTGAGAGTGCGTTGGTGCTGAGTCCTATTGGAATGTCCAAGGTCTGCGGCCAAAATGTTTATGGGCCCAAGGCTTTAATACACCCTCCAGAATATTTTTGCGATAATATTCGGCATTTATTCTGATGTCACGGTCGATTAATACGAGCAGAGAGCGACCATCGGCAGTTATGGCGGCCCACACCATCACCATGGCCGGCGCTTGAGTTTTGATGACCAACCGAAGGTGCACATTTTCAGTTGACCTCTTTGGCAAGTAAACACGATCATTTTGTTTGTTTACAAACTGCTGGACAACTGTGGCGAATGTTTTCTCATCGGAAAAAACCAAATTCGGCAGTTCACCACTTTCGTCCAAGCGAAGCAACTCTTTAGCTCTTTTGAGTCTTTTTTCTTTCCGTTGCGGTGTAAGTTCTTGCACTTTTTGGAATTTCAATGACTTTACCCCGAGCTCAGTTTTCAATATTTGCCGAATAGAATATAACGATATGTTCAGCTCTCGAGCCAATTTTCAGCCACTGCCAGACACTTATTGGGACGAGAGTCCCTGAAACAAATTCTTCAAAAGTCCAAAATTATACATCAAGAACCCTTAAAAAATCTTTAAAATATGCACGCCAAGGGTGCTCGAAAAAATTCTGAAAAAACACGATAGTTGGTGCTAGAGTCCCTGAAAAAAATCTACAAAAATCCAAAAAAATATTACGAAAGGGTCCTTGAAAATGTTGTTTAAATCCGCTAAAAGTCCTTAAAAACTATTTAAAAATCCCAAGATTACTGTTTTAATAGGCTTCAAAACGTGTTGCCTAATAGTCCTTGAAAACATATTTATAAAATTCAATTATAGTCCTTGTCTTTAATGATCCAAATTTACGTTAAATTGTATGATAGTCCTTTAAAAATTCACTCTTATTTCTTGTCTAATGTCCTTATAGTCCTTAACATTTTTTTTAGTTTTTGAAAAATCCATTTTTACTCTAAATTTTTTTTGTAGTCCTTGGAGAAAAATTCTTCAAAAGTCGGCACTTATAGTCCTTGCCTAATAAACCTTAACCTTTTTAAAATCCCCCTTAATGTTCTTGTACCCCTTGTCAAATGTCCTTAAAAGTCCTTAACATTTTTATTTTAAAAAATCGACGAATACCGATCGATTAGTCCTTATAAAACAAAATATTCGATCTTTATGATTTAATAGACCCTGAAAAAAATCTTAAAAATTCCACGCCCAATGGTCTTGGTGAAAAATTCTTTAAAATCCACCCTTACATTTCATAAAAATCCATGTTATAGTCTCTCCAAAAATAAAATGTAAAAAAATTAATTAAAAAAATATTATTGGCGCCCAAGTGACTCAAATTCCAAAAGGTATTTATTTAAAACCATTCCCTAATAAATCAATTTTTTTCTGTCTCTGGGTCACCACACCACGTCAGAACTCCCCCTTGTTACATTAATTGCTTATTTTTATAATTATTATATATTTTCTTTTTTGATTAATTTTATAATAATGTGTTCTTATCTCTCTCATTTTTCGCTCATGTTTGTTTTTTGCAGGTTACCTTTAACAAACGCAAATTTGGCGTTATGAAAAAAGCCTACGAACTGTCGGTGTTATGTGACTGCGAAATAGCATTGATCATCTTCTCATCGAGCAATAAACTTTATCAATATGCCAGCACAGATATGGACAAAGTCCTACTCAAATACACAGAATACAATGAACCGCATGAATCTTTAACCAACAAAAATATCATAGAGGTAAGTTTTTCTATTTCTTTTTTTTTTTTTTTTTTTGAAGTTTATGCATGTGTTATTTGCTTTCGATATATTTTTTTTTTAATTTATTATTGGGTTTTTTTTTCATAGTCATTTGCAATAGTCCCAGATTGAGTGCTAAAAAAAACAAATACAACAATTTTTTATGAATGGTAATCCACATAAAATGGCGTCCAATGTGGGTCTCGTTCTTAAAATTTACCTCTTGAGAATAATTGTCCCACAATCCAAAATTTTATGGTTGATATAACTTGAAATTTAGAAACTTAAACATTAAGACAAAAAACTATATATATGTTTTGCAAAAATCTAACTCAAAAAATTACACTCGAAAACAAAAAGTAATTACTTGGCTACTTTTGCTCAGGAGGAAAAGCGATTAACAATATTTTGCTCAAGTAAAAGTAAGAAAAATTATTGGATAAAATTAGTAGTAAAGAAAAAAGTCTAACTCACTTTTAGAATATCTTTCCGCCAATTAAAGTAAAAAAAATTAATTTTGGCGCCCAACGTGATCTGATAATAAAATTTTTCTTTACCACTACCTAGCAAAATTTTAATCATTGTATTTTTTTCTCATTGGCGCCCAACGTGGATGCATAAACAAGTTTAGGAAATAAAAAAAACACAGAAAACAAATAATTTTAAAATTTTTCAACCCTGGGAATATTCTAGAAATGTTGTTGATGTTGGCGCCTAATGTGGTGTTTTTACTGACATTAAAACGCCATTTATTTCCTAAAACATCTTTTTTTCTTAAACACTGTCTAAAATGTAACGTCCTTTCGTTTTACCTTGGGACCAAATATACACTGGAGTCCAACATAGGATTCATAACTAAAACAAAATTATGCGATATTTAAAAAGCAATCCGTCCCCAAAACCATCTTCGCCAGGAAGATAATCTTGACAAGAAACAAGTACAAAATATACATTTTGGCGCCCAAGATGGTATTTTTCTTTTAATTGTCCGAAATATATCTTTGATCTAACAAAGGTCTTGGAGTTCACCCTGGGATTCATTGCGGGGTAAAAGCGGAAAGAGTAAAATAGTATTGGCGCTCAACTATTTTTTTTCTTTTAAATGTCAAGTTAAAATTCAGAAAAAAACTACTTCTTAGCATTTTTACTTTATATTGGCGCCCAAAGTGGAAACTTTCATTAAATTGAAAAAAATTGATCTTTTCTCCAAAAACGTGCTCAAATTGCGAAAAAAAAAACCAATTCCAATCATTTTTTAGTGGAGATACAGTAAATTTAATATTGGCGCCCAACATGGAAAACTTTCTTTAAATTGAAATAAATTATTTTCCATCGAATATCACGTTGAAATTTAAAAAAAAAAACTATTTTTTATTATTTTTACTGGGAGTACAGTAAATATTTCTTTTGGCACTCAACGTGGAAATTTCCTTTAATTAAAAAAAATCTATTTTTCAAAATAAAAACAATTTCTGTTGATTTTTAGAAAAGGAAAATTAAACAAATAAATTGGCGCCCAATGTGGAAATTGTCAATAAATTGAAAAAAATATATTTTTCCTCAAACATAATATTCAAATTCAGAATATAAACAATTGTTAATAATTTTTAGTGAAGGAATAGTATTTAAAATAAACTTCTAATGATTTTAAGTGGAGATACCATAAAATTTTATATTGGCGCCCAACATGGAAACTTTCAATATATTGAAAAAAAAAATATTTTTTTATTAAAAAATTATGCTGAAATCCAAAAAAAAAAAACAATTTCTTATTATTGTATAGTAAAACTTTATAGTGGCGCCCAACAAGAGAGGCCAACAATTTTAATCAGTTTTCTAAAATAATTATATTAAATAATACGTAATATATTTCTGGTAAATTTTCGAATAAAAAAATCTATATTAGTCATATTGAGCTATATCAGAACATTCTGTGCTCCACGGGGTAAGAAAACTTATTTTCCGAAAAATTATGAAAAACATGTAGACTTTTCTCTTAGTGGAAAATATGAGCCTATTGCAAGTTAAACGTGACATAATCAAATCAAAAATCATGAATATCATACCAAAAGAGAAATCGAAACAGAAAATGGCGCCCAAGGTAAAATAAGTTTTCATAAGTTTTTTTTTTTCAATTTTTTGTTGCAAAAGTGTCAGACTTAATCCCTTTATTGTTGTTTTTATAAAAACAACATTTGTCTATTAGTAGAGAACGATGGTAATGTTTACCAGGGGTGTAAGGAAGGGAATACCTAGGTTTCAGAAAGGGCCACCAATCCTTATCAGTTCCCTTGTTTTTTTTTTTTTTTTGTCTGGGATATTCTTTTTAATTTCCTTTTTAGGAAATCTTAAGATTTCTCCAAATACTCCAAAGCCGATTCTTATCCCAAACACTGTGCAATAGCATTTTCCTACGTTTTTGTTTTTGTATACGCCAACAATGTACGTCATTGTATAAATGGACTTTTTGAATAATTCATTAAGTTTCGTGTTATTCTCTTCTCTCCCCAAATTTTCTAGTTCAAAGTTCTAATACGATTTTGTTTTTGTTTTTGCTGTTGTTGTTGGGTTTTATTATATTTGTTATTACTGGTTCGAAGTAATTCATACAAAACGATTCTTTGGAAATTGCCCCCGAAAACTAAGACTTGAACTTGAGGAGGTAGTGTGCGTATGTCAAAAACAATATTGATTGATTTGAATGTTACGGAAGGACATTGTATCGTGGTATTTGTTTTTTTAATATTTAATCTTGGGTATTATTTGCAAGGTATTTTCCTTTTCTCTTGTGTTTTGTTATGCTATTGTTATTATTAACTTTCTGGAATAGGTTTTGACATTTTCGACAAGTTGTGTTACTTACTTGCCCTCACCCCCCAAACTTACTGCTGCTGCTACTCTATCCCCGCCATTGCTTGAGAATTCAAATTCAAATTTTTGGCCAGAGATTTAAGAGGGGAATGTGGAGTGAAGATACATTACTCTTTGGCTAACATATTTTTACAATTTTACAATTTTTTTTTTAAATTTTAAATTTGAAATTTTTCAATATTAAATTTAGTCTTCAACTCCCCAAACCCGACTTAAATCACTGCAACTTCCTATTCGTTACTTAATTCAATCACATCACTATTCAAAACATTTACTAAAGCCTTGTGTAAAATTTATAGATTCTCTCTTCTCCATTTCAGAAGGAGAACAAGAACGGTGTCATGTCACCCGATTCCCCCGAACAGGAAGCCGATTACACTCTGACGCCGCGTACCGAAGCCAAATACAATAAAATCGACGAAGACTTTCAGCTGCTGATGCATCGCACCCAAATGGCGGGCGGTGCGGCGTCGGGCCGGAATATGACCAATGCGAATTATACGCTGCCCGTCTCAGTGCCAGTGGCCGGTGCCTATGGTGATAATATGCTGCAGACGAGTCCACAAATGTCCCACACAAATATCAGCCCACGACCATCGAGTTCGGAAACGGATTCAGGTGGGATGTCATTGATAAGTTAGTAGAGGGTGTTTGCCCATAGAAAGGAAAACCGAAAATGAGCACACATCTTTTTTTATTTTCAAAAATCTATCAGTTTTTGTGTTTGTTGTTTCATTGTGTTCTTGTTTTTTATTTGATTTATTTGAACTATTTTTTTTATTTTATTTTATTTATTTTTATAGCATTTTATTTGTTTCAACTAACATTAATCACCTAAGTGTTGCAAAAGATAGTTTTGTTTAAATTTCGTGTTTAAAAGTCCTATGGACGTCTAAAATTTAATTTTAAATATTTTTTTTAACGTTGGCGCCCAACGTAATGTTATCCGTTTAAATAACATACAAAAATTGTTAATATTTTGCGCGAAATCCAAGTTCTTTTGGTTATAAATGTTAAAATGTGAGTCAAATTAATTTTTTATTTTGAAATTTAATATATAAACATTTTAGACAGTGGCGCCCAACGTAGGGTTTAACATTTTTAATAATATACAAAAATGTACTTTTCCACAATATCCAAATTTTGTGCTTAAATTCTGAGTCAACTTTACTTATGTTATGAAAATTGCACTCGATTAAGTTATAATGGCGCCCAACGTAGGGCTAAAATTTTCAATTAAATTTGGAAGCTACTTTGAAATAATAGTTCGACTAACTAACATCAAAATTAAATTTTTTAAATTTAATAATTTTTCAAATTGTGGCGCCAAACGTAGGGTTATCAGTTTAAATAACATACAAAAATTATTGATATTTTGCGCGAAATCCAATTTGTTTTGGTTATAAATATTAAAATGTGAGTTAACTCATTTTTTATTTTGAAATTAAATATATTTTAACAGTGGCGCCCAACGTAGGGTTTAGCATTGTAAATAATTTACAAAAATTGATATAATTTTCCATAAAATTCAAGTTTTGTGGTTAAAATTTGAGTCATCTTTACCTATGTTTTGAAAAATATCCATGTTTTTTTAAGTAATAATGGCGCCAAACGTAAGGTTGGGAATTAAAATGTTATTCCATTAACTCAAAATGTCCTTTAGATAAGTTTAAAGCTAAAATGTATATTGACGTTCTTTTTCTTGATTTTTATCGGAATTTAATACATGTTTTATTAACTTGTGCTCAATTGTTTTTATCAAATTGTGCTATGACGCCATGTTTTGGTAATTACACATAATTGTTCTGGCGACCAACGTGAAACGGTTTCTTAAATATTTTTTTTTATTTTTTTTTTTCTGCGACTTTTGCGACACTTGGAACCTTCCGTTTTCATTCATTCCAAATTAACCCACATTGCATGCTTTGTTTTAAATATGTTTATTTTTTTTATTTTCTTAAATATTCCAGTCTTTTTTAATTTCAAATATTATTATTTTTTTCTCCAATTCGCAAAATTTTGTTATTCTTCTTCTTTCCTTTATTTTCTATGTATTCATCTCTCCATCTTGCACGATTGTTTTGAATTTTTCGAATACATATAAATCTGACAAAAATATGCCAAAACATTTTTCTTGCAAATAATTGCTGCTTTTGATTTGAAAATTTATTGGTTTTTTTATTTTTATTAAAAAATATTTTCTTTTTCTTTCTTTCAACCACAACAACAACTACAACAAATCAAAACAACGACAACATCCTCAAAAAAACAACAACAAATGAATGCAACATCAACAACAACACCATTATTACATTACATGTTGTTTTAAAAACCCCATGTGGATCGAAACATCATTATCGTCATCATCATCATCATCATCACGTTACTCATCATCATCCTGGTTGACACACTCATCTTTACAAAATCAATACGAAATAAACATTTCAATATTTTTTTCCATCATCACCACAATTAATACCAAAACAACAACAAACAATAGTATATCCATCTGGTTCTATGTTGGAGATGTCTAATGGTTATCCTCATTCACATTCGCCGCTTGTTGGTTCTCCCAGTCCGGGGCCAAGTCCTGGTATAGGTGGGCGTTTAATATAATTATTATTAATAACATTTTTTTGCAATTCCTACAATTATTAACCCAATCCAAAATAGCAAAAATAACAAAAAAAATCAATAGCTTGGCATTAGTTTAAAATATTTAAAATATTTTTGAAATGGCATGTTCTATACAAAAACAAGTAAACAAGCTGTAAGTTCGGCCGGGCCGAACTTTTGATACCCTCCACCATTTGGAACGAATATAGCAAATTTGAAACGATTCGAGTGAATAATGTCGCTAAAATCATCAAAATACCAAATATCGGGAGGTACCGTTATATGGGGGCTATACGAAGACGTGGATTTGCACAGACAATTTTCTGTCATAGGCTGTAGCATCCGTTACGAACTTCAAATGCCAAATTTGAAACGATTCGAGTGCATAATGTTGCTAAAATAGTCGAAATACCAAATATCGGGAGGTACCGTTATATGGGGGCTATACGAAGGCGTGGACCTGCACAAACAATTTCCTGTCATAGGCTGTAGCATCCGTTACGAACTTCAAATGCCAAATTTGAAACGATTCGAGTGCATAATGTTGCTAAAATAGTCAAAATACCGAATATCGGGAGGTACCGTTATATGGGGGCTATACAAAGGTGTGAACCTGCACGGACAATTTTCTGTCATAGGCTGTAGCATCCGTTACGAACTTCAAATGCCAAATTTGAAACGATTCGAGTGCATAATGTTGCTAAAATAGTCAAAATACCGAATATCGGGAGGTACCGTTATATAGGGGCTATACAAAGACGTAGACCTGCACACACAATTTTCTGTCATAGGCTGTGGTATCCAATGCGAACTTCAAATGCCAAATTTGGAACACATTTATATGAGGGCTATATGCAGACGTGGACCTGCACAGATAATTTTCTGTCATAAGCTGTAGTACCTACTACGAACTTCAAAAACCAAATTTGAAAAATTTCCGGTGAATAATGTTGCTTAAATCACCAAAATACCGAAAATCTGGAGGTACCATTATATGGAGGCTATACGAAGGCGTGGACTTGCACAGACAATTTTCTGTCATAGGCTGTAGTATCTACTACGAACTTTAAATACCAAATTTGAAAAATTTCCGGTGAATAATGTTGCATAAATCATCAAAATACCGAATATCGGGAGATACCATTATATGGGGGCTATACCAAAACGTAGATTTACGTCACCCATTTTCAATACCAAAAGTCCCGAAGCCATAATACACATTTGAGTAAAATTTTATCAACGTATTTCATTTCGTTCGGAAGCCAGAGTGATTTCCACAGACGGAAAGACGGACGGACATCGCTAAATCGACATAGCATTTTATGCTCCTCAAGAATAGTTATACCTTGTGGGGTCTAAAATCTATATTTCGAGGTATTACAAATGGAATGATAAACTTAATATACCCTCCATACAATGGTGGAGGGTATAAAAATGTTAAATAACATATTTGTAAATTATCCATTTTTAACTAAACATCATGAGCATCCCTTGTAGATAAATATTTTTTATACTAATATTTTTTAACGCATAACTAAATTTATACCAGTTTGATAGAACTTTTTTTGGCGCCCAATGTAGAGTTGGAAATATAACTTAATCATTTTGTTATCAAACAAAAATACTTGAATTGTCAAAATCTTTTTTTTTAAATTGGCGCCCAATGGAAGATCCAAGATTGTTAACTTAATTCAAAACTAGTTCGAAAATGAAACAAATATGTTTGATATATTAAGATAACATGTTCCAATATCCCATTTATCAGGCAGACATAATAAAATGTTAAATTAAATAATTTACATACTTCAAAATCACAACAGCGCCCAATGTGGGAGGAAAAATATAAGTAACTTAACGATCTTAGGCTTTTCTTCGAAATCAGTGCCTCATCGACGCCCCACGCTAACATGAATATTAAATAATTAAATTTTGCATAATTATGTTTTGAAAAATCCATTAACTCTCAGCGGAAAAAATTGTATAATATGCATTGAATTTGGAAAGTAGATTTCATTGAAATTCAAGCAGATAACTGAAATCATTAAATCAATGAATTATAATTTGTAACAATGGAATTCCTAAAATTCAAAATAATAATTAGATTGGAAATCGTTGATTTTTTCCCTGGAATTTTATGTCGCTGCATTAACGTGCTCTTCAATACTTTACTGAAACCATTTATAATCATAAAATTCTAATAATCACACTAGTGGCGCCCAATGTATGAACATGTTAATTCATTGAAATACCGTTAGAGAATGTTCATCTGAGTGTAAGAAACAAGTCTGATGAATAGCTAATAATTTGAATTTGAAATATTACTCTAATGAAAAATTAAAGTCGGCGCTCATCGTACGAACGTCGAAATCTAATAAAAAGAAATGTTTAACTGTAAAGCTTAATTGTTGCTATCGATATATCGATGGCCCATATTTCAACCTAAAATCTTTTTTTTTTTTCTACTTGAAACTTAATGTTCTATGATGCTCAAAGCTATTAATTTCCTTAACATGAGAGTGGCGCCCAATGTATGGCCTAAATGGCCCTATGCACAATACGATTCGAAAATTGTTGTTAATGTAAAGCAATATCGAGTCTGACTAACGAATGCATTACAAATTGCTCAACGTAAAATTGATTTTTGTTTCTCCCCAATTTCTACTGCACACATTGTATTGGTGATAAAATTTAACATTTGAAATTCAACTCATAGGAATGTGATGGCGCCCAACGTGAAGCGAAAGTGGCGCTCAACGTGAAAATTATAAAACTATGTCTCGGGATCTAACCGGTTTATCTTGCCTTTACAATTGAATATCAAATAAACTTTAAAGAAACATAATCTATATTGGCGCCCAACGTGGTCAGCATCTATCTTTCCTAGTCGGCTTTCACAAAGAAATCTGTTGAAAGATCAAAAGACAGTTTCAAAAGATCTTCTGGCCATAAAATAACATTTTGCTAATAGACTTGCAAAAGAAAAATCAAAAATCATTGTGGCGCCCAACGTGAATGTGTTATTCCTCACCAAACGTAAAAAAAGAATAAATATTAAATTATAAATTATTATTCAAAAAAAAATTACGTTTTGAAACGTAAATTTAATTTTTTTTTTCTTTGTCAAACTCAAAATTCTCTTCATTAAAATGATGATGGCGCCCAATGTAAAGCTGATTTTGAAAATATATTTTTTAATTCAAACTTTAATGTTTACTCCAATCTCAGTGGTTTTGTGAGTGTCGACTTAAAAAAATGACTCAGCCAAAAGCGGCACCCAACGTGAACATTTGAAAACTATGCCTCGGAATCGCAACGGCGATATTGGTGGATCTTCCGTTAAGAAATAATTATTAAATTAACGTTAAAGTTAAAATGGTGAAATAAAAAAACTGCAAACAATGTCAAACGACAACATTTTTACATTTTTTTTTTTTAATTTTAGTGAATGAACGCAAAAAAATGTCGGAAATAGCATCAAATTTTAGAATAAGTTTAAATTTGTTCGAATTGGTCACCTTTGGCACGAATTATGGCCTTCAAACGGCCAATGAATCAGTCACACGCTGCCCAAATGTTGCTCTGCGGTATTTTGGCCCATTCCCGGCGAAGCACTTGCTTGAGGTGATCGACACTTAGGTATTTTTTAGTGCCAACCTTGCTTTCCAAATAACTTCAGACACAATAGTCCAACGGATTGGTATCCGGAGATTTTGGTGGCCATTGTGTGCTGGAAATAAAGCGAGGAACCACATTTTGTAACCATTCTTGGGTGGCGCATGCTGAGTGCGATCGTGCTGAGTACTGCTGGAATGTCCAAGATCTGCGGCCAAAATGTTTGCGTGCCCAAGGCTTTAATACACCCTCCAGAATATTTTCGCTATAATATTCGGCATTTATTCTGATGCCACGGTCGATTAATACGAACAATGGTCGGCGCTTGAGTTCTGGTGGCTAACAGAAGGTGCACATTTTTAGCTGACCATCGAATATTTTCTCATCGGAGAACACCAAATTCGGCACTTCACCACTTTCGGCCAAGCGAAGCTACTCTTTAGCTCTTTTGACCCCGAGCTAATTTTTTAATATTTTCCGAAGGGAATATTGCGTTATGTTCAGATCACGAGCCATTTTTCGGCCACTGCAGCGCGGGGTTCGTTCAAGTCGCTTCTTTACTTTTCGAACAATTTCTGCTGATGTAGCTGTTTTCTTCCGTCCACTTCCTTGACGTCTGGTATCTGGTATCACGGTAATGAGCGATGGTAGGAGACACAAAAGATTTATTCACATTTAAATGCTGGAGTTCTCTAACGATAGCCACTTGTTGTTCTCCAGCCAAATATAAAGAAATCACACTAACACCCTTGAATTCCGTCACGAATAGCTTTTTTTCTAAAAAATTTTCACCAAAATGCTTCGGTAAGCTGTCCCTGGAATAATTTTAACAGCTGTCGGACGAGTGACTTACAAATGTCTGAAGTTGTATGCAGTTTTTTCATCTCACCCCGTAAATGTAAAAACCTTTGTTTTGCAACCATCGGCTTCTTTAAATCAATTAATTATTTAGGGGAAATAATTCTCACCTTCTCTCTAAGTTTGGTGTGGAAACGTATATTATTCTTTCAATCATGATAAAATTGGCGCCCAACGCAAGGCTGAAATTATCTTAGTATTCTAAAGTAAAAATTTTATAAAAATTTGAAAAAATTTAAAATGAATAATCTACTTATTTCGATATGTTAGCATGCCCTAATTTCAACACACAATATTAGCAGCGCCCAATGTGGAGCTGTCAACATTTTTTTAACACAAACACAATTTATTTGTTTGTAACAGTAAAAATTAATTATTTAAAATTTTATAGAAATGGCGCCCAATGTTAGGCCATATATAAATATTTGAAATAACAAAAAACACAATTTTTATTTAAAATAGCTTTAGCAATTTTTTTTTTATTTACAAATTATAAATAAACAATTGCTATTTAAGTGCATGTGTTCATCTAAAATACAAATAGAAAACAAAGAAAACTAAACAAATATTTATTAATTTTTACTAATATCCTCAATACATCCTCCCTCTTTTTTTAGACCCCAATTTTTCGTGCCACATGTGATTTTTTTGATTTTTAATATCCTCTTTTTCTTTCGAATTCAATACAGCTCACCAATTAACACACAAACAACAATCACCCGGCAGTCAAAATGGCAGAGCTTCCAATTTGCGAGTTGTTATACCGGCGCCCACAATTGCTCAAAATATGTCCAGTGCTGCCGATGAGCTAAATTACAATGATGTACGTTGAGAATTTTCAAATAATACCGTTAACAATTTTTTCAATAATTTTATTTTTTTAAATTTTACAACACAAATTTTATAGCGTCACAATCAGTCATCTTTAAATACTCCCGTTATGACATTACAGACACCCATATCTGCGTTACAGGCATATCCATTTGTACCGCAAGACTTTTCCATGACCCCCTCCGATGTGATGAGCCTGCCCACCTGGAGTACACATCAGAGTCTGGTACACCAGACGGGGTGAGTAGACAGGGAAATGGTATTTCTTCAACACGTTAAAGCGAAATTCAAATAAGTTTTCATTTCCCATTTCATAGAACAAAAATTGGGTGTAAAAATTTTTATTAATTTTTGATTTTTTTTTTTCACCTCCCCCAGACTCTCCCATTTAAGTGTTTCCAATAGTACACCTCCACCCGCCACATCACCCGTCAGCATCAAAGTCAAATCCGAGCCTCAATCTCCTCCACGTGATCTCTCCGGTGGCCATCAGCACAGTAATGGCTCTTCAAATGCCACCAATGGTGGTGGTGGTGGTGGCGGGGGTAATGGCGGCCCTGGCGGTTCTTCTAGTCACTCCAATGTAAATGCCAATAATTTGAATAATTCGTTATCGATTAACACCGGCGGTCTGAGTGTCAACAGTGGAGTGGGTGTTATAGCTGGTTCTAGTCCTTTAGGTGCCGGTAGTGGCGGCGGAGGAGGTGGTGGTGTCGGAGGCAGTGGTGGTGCTTCAAATTCTTCCTCAACGTCCAATGGCTCGGCAAATGATCAGGCAACAAATTTAAGCGTTTTAAATCATAGCCAACAACAGCATTTGGTCATGGCTGGTTCAAGACCATCGTCGACGGGTCATTTAACACCGACACCGGGTAAGTTCGAATGAGTTAAAAAATGTGTTACTTTGTAACTAATTTTGTTGTGTTATTTTGTATGAAGGATTGAGGATAATTTCAGAAGCAAAAAATTTGAAAGTTATATTTTTTTTGATTTTGAAAAAAAAAATTGGAATTAGTTCCAAAAGATATGATCTGGAAATTTTTCAAAAAAGAATCCATGTTAATGAAGAAGAGAAAACAGGGGAAAATCCGCGTTTTTTTTTTTAACTTTCCATGGCTGGCTTTGGAGAAAAGGCACATATATTACATTTTTTCCAAACCTTTAAATAAGTTAAACCAAATCCGAAATAATTTTAAAATTTTCAAAAAAAAAATTGGAATATTTCCAAATAATTTTGTTTTTTTGAAAATAATTTTGAAAATTTCAAAAAAAAAAAAATTGGAATATTTCCAAATAGTATTTGGAAAATTGTTCAAATCCTAAAGATCCTGACTATATTAATAAACAAGTAAAAAAGCAGTAGGGAACGAATTTGAAAATTTAAAAAAAAAAAAACCTTAAAAATTCTAAAAATACCGAATATAGCCGTTATGTTGGGGTCTATACGAAGACAACTTTTGTCAGAATCTATTATAATATTCAAATACGAAACATGAAAAAAATCCGGTGAATAATGCAAAGGAAAAATCATCAAAATACCGAATATAGGGAGGTACCGTTATATCGGTGCTATACGAAGACCTAGACCTGCATAGACAATTTTCGGCAGTCGCAGGCTGTAGTACAAATTGTGAACTTTAAATACGAAATTTCAAACAATTTCGGTGAATCTTGTACCTAAAATCGTTAAAATACCGTGAGGTACTGATATGTGGGCCCTATACAAAGGCCTGGATCTGCATATGCAATTTTTTGTCATGGGCTGTAGTACCCATTACGAATTCTAAATTTAAAATTTGAAACAACTCCGGTGAATAATGTCTCTAAGATCATCAAAATACAGTATATTAGGAGGTACCGGAGGCTATACAATATCGTGGACCTTTATAGAAATTTCTTTTCCAGGGGGTAAAGTGCTTAGAAAGGACTTCTGATATGGATTTTTAGACAATTTCATTTAAAAATTGGGCTACAATAATCAAAATACCAAATATCGGGGGGTTCAGTTATATGGGAGCCATACGAAATCGTGGACCTATATAGACAATACTCTTCCTGGGGGTAAAGTACTCAGAATGACCTCCTTTTGTGGATTATCAGTTCAATTCCATTGAAAAAATTGGCTACAATCATCAACATACCGAATATCGAGGGGTATTGTTATATGGGGGCTATACGCCCATCTTCGAACTTGACCTGCCTGCAGACAAAAGACTGATCTGTGCAAAAGTTTAGCTTCAATCTTTATTCGTTTTTACCCTTGTCTGATTACAACAGACGGACAGGGCTAAATCTTCTTAGAATTTCGTGTCTAAAATTATTATTTCGATGAGTTATACTCGGAGTGACGAACTTAATATACCCTCCATACTATGTATGGTGGAGGGCATAATAATAATAATAATAATATTTATACATAATAAAAACATTTTTATCCGATGTTGAATAGGTTATACCTTTTCTAAAAAAATGTCAAATTAATAACTTTTTTGAAATATTTCTAAACTAATATCTTTAAATATCGAAATTTTTTCTTGAAATTAATAGCAATTTGAAGTCAAGGAAATAGTTAAACTTTTTGCTATTTAAATATTATAATTTTCAATTTTATTGTTTTTTTTTCTTCGAAATTATCCTTAAACCTTTCATTGAGAATGCATGTTAAGCTTTCTATTTGCCATATTAACAATTTGACCCAAAAAAAGAAATTAATTAAATAACTAAAATGATGGATGTAGCAGCTAATATGGCTACAGTTAACTCACTCTCTCTCACTTTCCATCATTTTAACTCAAAAATCCTGTTCGATTTCAAAATTTTTTTACCAAAAATCTTAAAAATTATCTTTATCAAAATATATGTGTATCTCTGTGTGTGTTCTTAAGAGAGGAAATTATAACCAAAACCCATTAACTCAAATCAATTTTTTCAAATAATTCCTTTTTTATAGGCCTAGATAAATACGAAGGTTATGCATATCGGTCACAACTGGGTCAGAATTCTAGACTATGGAATTTTGGTAAATTGGCTTCTCCCCATTCCTTGTCCCCCCAAAAAAAAAGAAAAATCTATACATTTGATCTTTTGTAATTTGAATTTGAAAGTGAAAAATCAAATCACTTTAAAGAAGAGAAAAGAAGGTGTTTTACGGCAACTGTGTTTTATATGTTCTCATTTTATTCTCATCTTTAGTTTTTTTCTCCCAAACTCCACTTTTTCACTTCATTTTCTCACCCAAAATATGTGTATCACTCTCTAAATCCAAAATTTCCATTTTCCCCCAAAAAAGAATTTCTCCAAAGTTTTGTTTCTCCATTTCACTTCTCATCATTTGTCATCTCATTTATTTGATTCTCTCATCATTCATTGGTAATATTTTACAACTCTCTTTGAGAGAGTGAATGTTTTTTATTAATTTTCAAATATTCAAAATTGACCCAGTACATGATGACCTCCAATGTTTCATCGCCAAATTTTAGGTCTTCGGCAGAGCGACGCTCTCTAAGTCTCCAAGGTAAGGATGATTTTCAGAGACCATTTATAAATAGATGAGGGTCTTCTTAGGGTCTTCTATAGATAAAAGATGTTGAAAAGTTTTTTTCCATAGATCCTTCAAAAGTATAACAATTTTCAAACAAAAGACCTTTCAAAGGACTTTTATGGAGCGAAGGACTTCTATGGGGAAAATATCTACTGACGGTCTTCTAAAGATATAGGCCCTTGGAGATCTTCTGTAGAGGAAACCCCTCAAAAGATCCTTCAAAAGTATAACAATTTTCAGATGGCTGCTATAAACAAAAGACCTTTCAAAGGACTTTTATGGAGTGAAGGACTTCTATGGGGAAAATATCTACTGACGGTCTTCTAAAGATATAGGCCCTTGGAGATCTTCTGTAGAGAGAAGACCTTTCAGGGTTTTCTTCTTCAAAATATACGCTTTAAAGCGGTCTTCTTCGGTAGAAGATCTTACTGAGAGATATACTCTTTCTGAAGAAGCCCTGTGGAAATTCTTTTATATTTATGTGAACCTAAAAGGGTTTTTTTCATAGAGGGGGTATGTTATAGCTCGAAGAAGCCGTTATAAAAAAAAGACTTATTAAAGTTTTTTTTTTTCTTTTTTAAAGATGACATTTTAAGGTCGTCTGTCTAAGAAGTAATTTTAAAGATCTCTCGTCTGTAGAACAGCTCGTCTATAGAAGATTTCTTCTCTATAGAAAGCCTTTAGACAGCCTCTATTAAGAAACGTAGAATAGAGACCTTCTAGAGGCCTTCTATTGAGAAAAGGCCTTCAAAAGGTTGAAGACCTTCCAGAGGCCTATAGAGAATATAAGAGCCCTTGTGAAGCTGACAGATATTCCAATACTGCTCTATAGAGCCGAGACATTTTAGAGAACTTATTAGACAGAAGACCTTAAAAATGCCATCTTTAAAAACACAGAAACTTTAAGAAGTATTTTATAAACCGTAGGTCCTCAAGAGGTATTCAAGCTGTAATAGAACTTCAAAGGTCTTCTCTAAAATACCCTTCTGAAGTCATATAAGAACAGAAGAATTTCCAGAAGTCTTCTCTCTAGGCAGACTATCTTCTTGAGGCCTTCTATTAATAAAAGACCCCCAAGAAGTATTCTACAATCAGAAGACCTTCCAGCGGTCTTTCATGAAGTGAAGGTTTCTAGATTCCTTCTGTAATTTCAAGACCATTCAGATGGCATCTGTAGATAAAACACCTTGAAGATGTCTTCCACAGATAAAATATATTCCAGAGGTATTCCATCGAGAGATTTTCAGAGGTTTTCTATAAAGAAAAGAAACTTAAAACATCGTCTATAGATAGAAGACCATCCTGGGGTCTTCTGTAAACATAAAGGACCTTTTTTAGACAAAAGATCTTCAAAAGGCCCTCTTTGAATAAAAATAAAAATCGACATAGGTCTTGTATTTATAGATGACCCACAAGAGATCTTCCAACTACGCATGACCTCCAAAAGGTCTTCTATAAACAGAAGACCCTTCAGAGGTCCTTTAGAAATAAAAGAATTACCAGAAATCTTCTGTAGATATTTTCTGTTATTCTACTATAAATAAAAAAGAAGATCTTCGAGGGGTCTTCAGTACGGAGAAGCCCTGCAAGATGCAGAGAGGACGTTTCAGAAGTCCTCTGTAAATAGAAATCCTTCTAGAAGTCCTGTACGGAGAAAATACCATGTGAATGTTTATTCCCAATAAAGAAACCTTCAGCAATTCTCTGTACATTTTCATTGACCGATCATCCACACAACCCCCCTTCGCCTTATCTCTCATTTTCTCCTCTAGGTTCTTCTTCTGCCGATCTTCATTCGGAGAAGCCCTACAAGATGCAGAGAAGACTTTTCAGAGGTGTTCTGTAAATAGAAGGCTTTCTAGAAGTCCTGTATAGAGAAAAGACCCTATGAATGTCCATTCCAAATATAGAAGACCTTCAGCAAGTCCTCTGTACATTTTCATTGACCGATCATCAACCCCCTCCCCCTTATCATTCATTTTCTCCCCCAGCTAAAACTACGCTTTGCTTTGGCCATAATTTATTTTAATTTAATTATTATTATTTTTTCTAACTCTCTCTCACATCTAATGCCAAGTTTTTTTTTTTTTGGAATATTATCTCACAACGAATAACCACCCAGCGCTCGCTAACCTGAAATTTAGAAAAAAACAAAGGGTTGTGAGGCCCAATTTTGAGCAAAAGATGAAATGTATAGAAAAATCCATCCTAATCTCATTTTCTTTCTGTAATGCAGAATTTATATTTATTAATGCAGGTTCTGTGACGCCGAGCAGTATACCATCGCCGGATATGCGCCAGCAACAGCAGCAGCAGCAGCAACAACAACACCAGCAACAGCAACAACAACAGCAACAGCATTTGAATGATTACGATGGACCAAATCAGGCGCATAAGCGGCCCAGAATATCAGGTGGTTGGACAACATAGCCAAATGAAAATAGTAGTAATAATAGTAACAACAACAACAACAATAATATTAATAATAAAACATTAGTAGACAATTATCAGCAACAACAACATCATCACCATCAGCAGCAGCAGCAACAACAACAACAATTTAATACTACTACTACCAACAACAACATCACAAATCAGCGACATGCAGCGCCACAATTTAGTCAATATCCACAGCAATCATTGTCATCCCATCATCACCAACAGCAACATGACATGTACAACACCTATTTAAGTATTGCTGCTGCTGCCACAACCTCTGGCCAGGATCAGGCAGGCAGTTGTCACAACACCATTGCCATGGCTCGACATCATGCAAAACAATTAATGCAAAACCACCTGAATAGTTTAAATAACAATAGCAACAACAACAACAGCAACAATAATAACAATAATGCCCACCAAATGATGCAACAACAACAACAACATTCGCACAGTCAATCTCTCAAGTCAAGGGGGGAAAGTGAAAACAAGAATAACAATTTACAAGTCTTAAGTACAACAACAACACCTTCAACATCGCCACAGCCTCAGACCCCGGCACGACCCCCAGTAGCAGCATCATCCTCTCCCAGAGGAGGTCTCACAACAATGGCTAGCCCCCACCAGCACCACCACCATAGCAACAACAACTCAATGGGTATGGATAATGTTGTAATGTTTCAGCAGCAATTAAAACAATTCTAAGAACGAACAATAATCGTTGCAATGCCAACACAAACACACACACATACATACACAGATATATTTTAATTGTACAGTATACATACCTATGGATTTATGTGTAGCAAATGTACATTACAACAACAATTAAATGAAATAGTTATAGTAATAATAATAACAACAACAACAAGAACTACAGCAAATATACTCATACACACACACATACAAATAAATATTGCAAGTCAAGTTTACATATATATTTTTTGTTCTGTAAGTCAGATGCAATAATTACATACCTACATACATATGCAAACAAATAATGCAGTCCTGAAATATATATACTCTCGCATAGGTTTTACACTGGTCTGAACAAATTTTCTTGGTGCAAGACACGGTTCCACACACTCTGCCACAATGAAAGTCCAAAATGGTCGCTTAAAAAAACAGGTTCGAATGCTTGCATCAGTTGTATTGACTGCCCGCCTTTG
This sequence comes from Musca domestica, assembly GCF_030504385.1. Lineage (NCBI taxonomy): Eukaryota > Metazoa > Arthropoda > Insecta > Diptera > Muscidae > Musca > Musca domestica. The sequence continues at coordinate 1,578,902 of NW_026712315.1, read as the reverse complement.
GAATGATATATCCTTATTTTGGGGGGGGGAGGTATTGCAATATAAAGGGATAATATTGATATTTGTCATATCTGTTATCATTTTGATACAAGCTATGTTCCGAACTTGGAATACCCCGCACTATTTGGAAGAAACTGGAAAAATTTCAAAAATAAAGTCCGTCGCAAAATATTACCTAAATGATAACCGTTATATGGGAACTATACAACGCCCTATAGAGTTAATTATCTGCCATACGCTGCAGTATCGATTTTGAAATAATTCCAGTGAATAATGTCGGAATAAAGGGAGGCTACACGAAGTCGTGGATCTCTACCATACAACTTTCTTTCATACCCATAACAAACTTCAAATACGAAATTTGAAACAATTCCGCTTTATAATATCTCTAAAACCATAAAAATACCGAATATTGTGAAGGAGGATGCCTTATATAGGGGCTTTACGAAGACGGACATGCATAGGCAATTTTCTGTCATAGGCTGTAGTATTCATTACGAACTTCGAACACGAAATTTGAAACAATTCCGATAAATAATGTCGCTAAAATGATCAAAACCCTGAATATTGGGAGGACGGGTGCACAATTTTAAACTTCTATCTCAATTCCTTCAAAGAAAGTGTGATTACAACAGATAGATGAACAGACAATTTGAAACAATTCCGCTCTATAAAAACCATAAAAATGCCGAATATTGTGAGGGAGGAGACTTTACATAGGGGCTATACGATGACCGACCTGCATAGGCAATTTTCTGTCATAGGCTGTAGCATTCATTACGAACTTCGAACACGAAATTTGAAACAATTCCGATAAATAATGTAATAACCAAAATACCGAATATTGGGCGTTACCGTCATATGGAGGCTTTATGAAAACGTTGACCGACTTGACCGATTTACCAACTTTACCTGCCTACTGGCAAAATATGCATGTGTGCAATATTTTAGACTTCTATCTCAATTCGTTCGAAGAAAGCGTGATTAGAACAGACGGATGAGCAGACAGACGGACATCGCTAAATCGACTTGGAATTTTATGCTTGGTGCTATTTTAAAGATATTTCGATTTTTCCAATGCCGTTACATTCATCAATGGTTTTCAAAATTTTTACCCTCGTTCGAGGAGGTACCAGAAAAAACTGGACCGGTATATCTCTCAAATTTCCGTCGTAAAGTTTAAGGAAAATCGGAGATTCCCTCCAAAGCATAATATTCTATGTCGATTTAGCCATGTATGGCCGTCCGTCCGCTTGTCCATCTAGAGTCCAAACGGCATGGCATAGGAAACTAAAATTTTGCATAGAGTTGTCTTTTATCTGCAATCAGATCAAGTTGGAAGATGAGCCATATCGGTCAACGTTTTCGTATATAATTGTAGCTCCCCATATTCGGTATTTTTAAAATTTTAGTCGAACATTCTAATGGAATAGTTTTAAATTCGGTATTTTGAGGTTATATTGGGATCTACCTCCAGTGGCAGAATTTTATCTCTATAGGTCCAATTTTACCCACACTTTCTAATGGAATATCTTATATAATATCTGGATCTTTCGCGGATGTTTTCAAGATAAAACACTTTAAAGCGGTCTTCTATGTCTAGAGAAGACCTATGGAAATTCTTCTATATTTGTATGATTTCAGAAGGGTATTTTATAGACGATTTTGGGACGTGTCTATTGCAGCAGGAAGGTCTATCGAGGACCTTCTATTTATTAGAGACTTCTTAAAGTTTTTGTATCTAAAGATAACAATTTTGAAGGTCTACTGTCGAAGAAGTCCAGGAGGCACCATAAACATTTACCACCTTTTATGTCTGACGTTGTCGGAAATGCCTTTCAAACCCGCATGAGGTTGGTTTGTATTCTGGTTCTATTCTGGTTACATTGAAGAAAATATAGGTATTTTGAAGAAAATACGGCTTGCATTGATAATATTCATCGTAAATATGGATTGTAGTGTATTCGATCTTATCTGTGTAGATAGATTTCTATCTCTGAACCGAATACCGATTGCATGCAAAAACATCGGTTAATGATAAAAGAATACTGATTACTTGAATAGAATATAGATTACTTGGAAAAGAATACTGAACCGAACAGAGGTTACATTGGACCGAATACTGGTTACTTTATAGCCAACATCACTAACATCTATGCGAATAATGAATATTTTCAGCAAAATGATGGTTACCAATAACCTAGAACTGAAAGCTTTCTTTGAACCGAATACAGGCTATATTGAACCGAATACTGGTTACTTTAAGGCCAATTACCACTAACATCGATGTGAATAATGAATATTTTCAACCAAATGTGGGTTACTAATAAACTAAAACCGAAAGCTGTTTTTCTATGAACCGAATACAGGCTACATTGGACCGAGTACTGGTTACTTTCAATTAAATTGATGCGAAAATCTTAAGTTTCTACCAAATATCGGCGACTGATTGATATGAACCGCATACTGGTTATATTGTGCCAAATAAGTGGTACATTGAACTGAATACTGGTTACTTTAAAGCCAATATCACGAACATCGATGCGAATAATGAATATTTTCAACCAAATGTTGGTTACCAATAACCTAGAACCAAAAGCTGTTTTTCTATGAATCGAATATTGGCTACAATGAACCGAGTACTGGTTTTTTTTGAAGTCAATAACCTAGAACCGAAAACTGTTTTTCTATGAACCGAATATTGGCTACATTGAACCGAGTACTGGTAACTTTAAATTAATTTGATGAGAAAATCCTAAATTTAAACCAAATATCGACGATTACATGTAGTTCAGAACCAATTGTTGATTGTTATGAACCGAATATGTGGTACCTTGAACCGAATACTGGTTACTTTAAAGCCAATATCACTAACATCGATGCGAATAATGAATATTTTCAACCAAATGTTGGTTACTAATAACCAAGAACCAAAAGCTGTTTTTCTAAGATCCGAATACAGGCTATATTGAACCGAGTACTGGTTACTTTGAAGTCAATAACACTAACATCGATGAATATTTTCAGCCAAATGTTGGTTACCAATAACCTAGAACCGAAAACTGTTTTTCTATGAACCGAATAAAGGCTACATTGAACCGAGTACTGGTTACTTAAAATTAATTTGATGCGGAAATCGTAAATGTCAACCAAATATCGGCGATTACATGTAATTCAGAAACAATTGTTGATTGTTATGAACCGAATATGTGGTACCTTGAACCGAATACTGATTACTTCAAAGCCAATTGCCACTAACATCGATGCGAATAATGAATATTTTCAGTCAAATATTGGTTACCAATAACCTAGGACCAAAAGCTGTTTTTCTATGAACCTAATATAGGCTACATTGGACCGAGTACTGGTTACTTTAAATTAATTTGATGAGAAAATCCTAAATTTAAACCAAATATCGACGATTACATGTAGTTCAGAACCAATTGTTGAATGTTATGAACCGAATATGTGGTACCTTGAACCGAATACTCGTTACTTTAAAGCCCATATCATTAACCTCGATGCGAATAATGAATATTTTCAGTCAAATGTTAAATCAACCAATAACCTAGAACCGAAAGCTGTTTTTCTATGAACCGAATATTGGTCACATTGAACCGAGTACTGCTTACTTTTAATTAAATTGATGTGAAAATCGTAAATGTCAAGTGAATATCGGCGACTACATGTAACCCAGTACCAATTGTTGATTGTTATGAACCGAATATGTGGTACCCTGAACCGAATACTGGTTAATTTAAAGCCAATATCACTAACATCGATGCGAATAATGAATATTTTCAACCAAATGTTGGTTACTAATAACCTAGAACCAAAAGCTGTTTTTCTAAGATCCGAATACAGGCTATATTGAACCGAGTACTGGTTACTTTGAAGTCAATAACACTAACATCGATGAATATTTTCAGCCAAATGTTGGTTACCAATAACCTAGAACCGAAAACTGTTTTTCTATGAACCGAATAAAGGCTACATTGAACCGAGTACTGGTTACTTTAAATTAAGTTGATGTGAAAATCGTAAATGTCAAGTGAATATCAGCTACATGTAGTCGCTGTACCAATTGTTGATTGCTATGAACCGAATATGTGGTACCTTGAACCGAATACTGGTTACTTTAAAGCCAATATCACTAACATCAATGCGATTAATGAATATTCTCAGTCAAATATTGGTTACCAATAACCTAGGACCAAAAGCTGTTTTTTTTTTTTGAACCGAGTACTGGTTGAACCGAGTACTGGTTACTTTCAATAAAATTAATGCGAAAATCATCAATTTTCACCAAATATCGGCGACTACATGTAACCCAGAACCAATTGTTGATTGGTATTAACCGCATACTGGTTATATTGAACCAAATACCTGGTGCATTGAACCGAATACTGGTTACTTTAAAGCAAATACCGCTCAAATTGTTGATGATAAGGACTATTTATAACCCGAATACTGTTTTATTTTTAATCAAATACATATTTTTTTTTTTTTTTTGAGTCAAAGCAAGATTACTTTGAACCGAATATTGCTTACAACTAACCTAGAAAATAAAAAAACAAAGACCAGTGCAAAAACTTGAAAACCGCTAAACAATAACCATTTAAATTGAGATTTAGATACGGAGAGATTCCTTCAAAAAAAACTTATGTTTTGGATTAAAGGAAAAAATGACTTTTTCTAACGTAACGGTTTTTTTCCAATATCTATCTCTCAACCTTGTAAAGCAGTGTCATAGCCATAACAATTTTCAGACAACTTATTTTTTTAAACAAAAGAGCCACATTATTAGCTAAATTAAGTTTTACTTTTAACTTTAAGGCCAAGAAAATACAAATGAAACATAAAACTTAGTGTAAATGGAACGCAAATGATAAATGTGTAAAAACCCGCCCATTTTTAATGAAACAATAAAGGCACAAAGGTTGCCGGACACCGTTAGTTGTTAAATAAAAAAATTAAAAACAAAAAATAATAATTATAATATACTAATTGGTATTTGATTTCAAAACAAAAGATGCAACAAAAAAAAAACAAAACCGGCATAAATTCCTTATTAGTTTCTAAAGCAAAAAAAGAGAGAATGTAGAAAACAAAACAAAATAATCTAGGTAATATCATATATTTTAAGTAACAAAAAAATAGTTTCTTTAAAAGAAATTACAAAAAAAAAATAGAAATTAAAAAAAAAAACAAATCCCTTAAAAATATTAGAAATGTAATAAATCTATTAAAAAATATTAAATAATTTGTAAATAGCTGAATTGGAAACATTTTAATATAAAAATAAAATAATAAGAGAAAGAGAAAATATACGTAAATAACAAAACAAACATACAAATATTGAAAAAAAATAGTCATTACATTACAAATTATTTTTATTCATTTTTTTAACAAATCCCAAACAGAAATATGTAAAAATCTAAAAAGAAAAATCCTTAGGCTCCCCCTTTAAAATGAAAATCACAAAAAAATTTAACATTACTCTTTAAGAGTCATGCGATTTTCTAGTCTAGCCATATTTGAAAAAGGGGAAACACATATTTTTTTATAATACACATTTTCAAATAGCCATTTCATGAAATAAAGCAAGTCATTATTCTGTGCAATTTTGTAAAGGCAATAATTTTTTTTATATAAGTTTAAAGAAAATACAAAAAACAAGAAACAAATCTAAGCAGATTTTTTCGCAAATATCTTAGTCAAAGTAAACCAGAAAAATAATCAATATTTTTAAAATATTACATCATGCTCTTAGTTTAGTTATTTTTTCGCTTATGTTTGTTTTTTTCATAATTTAGTTTTTTTTTTTTTTAATTATTACAAATATTAATATTTTGCCTTCAAGTCATAATTTTAATTTTGTTTTAAAACATCTCAAGACTTTATTTTTTTCCTAATTTTAGTTTATCATTTAATTTATAATAATTTTAAATTATTATATTATAGATTTGCTCAATGACTCTCCAAAAAAAATTTGTTCAAATATTATTTTAATTAAACAAAAAATAAAAATAATAATAAAAAACCAATTCAATCTATGGACATTGGGTATATAAGTGAAACGAAAAACAAATGTGTGTCAAATTATAAAAATAAATTACCATTTTCAGTGAACTATAAATATTCGTTTTTAGTTCATTTTTTATATATATATATATATAAATGCAAAAATATTACTACTTAAGTTTAATTATAATTTTCTGTTTTGTTTACAGTTATTTTGCTTTCCTTAAGTTATCCTTACAAAATTTTAAAATAATTTCTCTTTTTTTTATAATTTAGTTAAAGAAAATTTATGATTTCTTTTTTAAAAATAAATAATATTAATTTTGAAAAAAATAGGTGTATTGTTTTAATTTTTTTTAAATTTTGGAAATGTGAGAAAATTTTGGAAAATTGATGACAAGTACAAATGCAGCTGACTTAGTTGAATAACATAACATAAGTACAGATGGCGTTCGAGTACAGTATCAAAGGTCTGTTTTACGATTAAGCAAAAACATCTTAAAAATCTGCCTTGAATCCTATGAAAGCACCGTTTCCGAAATCAAATGTCAAATTTCAAGTGAAAGGAAAACGAATTCAAACACATTTTTCAATATTTTTGGGTGTCACATTTTTCCAGATTTCCACTCATAGACGACAGCGGGCATAATTTTCATCATAGCGCCTAAAAGTATGCTTTATTTACCAAACTTCGGTATATAGGCATTTCATAACTAAAATATAGATGCCGTTCGATGTAAAAATACGCTGACTACAATAACGAGTATGTCTTTTAGTTTTTTGATTTAGACCCCTGTCTTGCGTCCGCTGAAAAACAAAACCCCCTCCAGATGATGAATATATTTTTAAGAAAATATATAAATTTCTGTTGGCAGAAAATCCTCAGTTGTTGGATATAATTTCTTTTTTTTTCTTCAAAAATTTGAAAAAAAATTAAACTTTTAATACCCACCACCATTTGGAAGGAACTTGAATAATTTAAAAAAATTCGGAAAAATAACGTTTAAATGATGAGTTTTATACGGGGGCTATACGAAAACGCGGACCTGCATAAGTATATTTTATTGTCATATGCTGTAGTACCCACTTAGATCTTCAAATACGAAATTTGAAGCAATTCCGGCGAATTATGTGGCTAAAATCATCAAAATACCGAATATCGGGGGGCTATACAAAGACGTGGACTTGCGTACGATTTTTTTTTTTTGGCATAGGTACCCTTTACAAATTTCGGATATTTTGATTCGTGTGAATGGTGTCGTTAAAATCATCAAAATACCGAATCTTGGAAGTTACCGTTATAAGGGGGCTATACAAAAACGTGGACTGACATGGTGAATTTACGAATTTAGCCTGCCTACTGGGAAAATACACATGTGTGCAAAATTTTAGCCTTCTATCTCAATTCCTTCGAAAGAATATTTCGAGGAGTTTCAAACGGAATGACAAGGCCCCCATTGAATGGTGGAGGGTGAACTATTAAAAATCTTTTAAGAAAAAGTAAATGGGCCAATTATATTGTTACGTAATTGGGGATTAACTCCACCCGTGTAAACGCAATACACTTCAAACACTACTTAGAACACAGATCTTTAGTCGCGATTCAATAGTGAGCCTTATTTTCACTCGCATTTATATCTCCTCACCAAAAAATGAAAGTTCCTGGAATCATGATACATGTTTTTCCGTAAAATTCCAACGGAATGGGAACCACATGCATTTTGACGAATACTCATGCACACATACACAAACAAACGAGTGCATGCAAACAGCAAACAAAGAAGTATTTATAAATACGAGTGAGTATGAAAATACGAATAATGACGTAAAACCCTTAAAGCTAAGACTCATGCATAAAGAGACGAGTATGGGGGAAAGAAAATACAACAATAAAAATAGTAAAAAAGTCAAAACAAATATATACTTTTTTTAAATTTTTTGTTTTTTTTTTAATTTTTTGTAAGGAAATTTTAATAATTTTATTAACTTAGTTTCTTTTTCTAAATTGTTTTAAAGGAAATTAATCATTCCACATCTCTTCTTATAAAAAATTGTAAATACTTGTATGTATCTATTTGTACATCCATATATGTATATCTAAATATCACATTGGTTTCTTGTAAATGCCTGCACCTGCATATGTATTTGTTAGATAAATAAAAGTAAAACAAGCGTAAATGGTTTAAATGTTACAAAAGTTCCTCCAGCCTCCTACTCCTCTCCCTCTTCCCTTTATTAAAACATTATGTTTATTTTTTGTTAATTCCCGTATTTTTTTAATGTTATTTATAATTTGCATTCGAAAAGATATAAGAATCAACCATCCAAAATGTTTTTCCAAATATCCTAAAATAAAAGGCATTTTCCACCATGACATCAAGATTTTGTTGAGAAAATAATTTTAATTTTTAGAAAAAAAAGTTTTTGAATGTCAATTTATAGAATGTAAAAAATATCATTTTATAAGAACTTTGAATTTCTTTTCCAAAAAATAATGATAATGATACATATTCACTCTAGCCATAAGGCAGAGGTTTTATAATTCGATCTTCTTCACTGAGGCCCGTGAATATATTGATTATGCCCAAAACGCTCTTTTTTTAAACATAGATGGCGTTTCATATGAGAAACATAATACATACAGATAAAAATTAATAATAAGAAAATAAAAATTATATTTACCGTCTCTGGATTTAATTCTGAGGGTTTAAAATTCGATACCTTGCTAAAGTATTCCTTAAGGCGAACGAAGGTATACACTATGCCCGAAAATATCTACTTAAAATAGTAAATATAGATGGCGTGACAACCCGCTGTTATGATTACAGCTGATGAATTGTTGAAGCATTCTCCTCAAGATATAAGTAGATATATAGAATATCTAAAAATACAAAGTAAGTTCATGAGTTCGAAATAACATATACCTATGTAGCAATGAAAAAGGAAAAAATCGATGAAATCTCTATTTAAGATATGACATTTAGATGGCGTTTGATACAGAATTACATAATACATTAAGGTACATTATTTAAAGTTTTTTCTAACTTTCCGGCTTATCGCTCACCTTTTATTAATCACTTTTAATAAAATTTGATACTGGAACAGTTTTATCAGGACGTTTAGAGAGAGAGATAGAACAAATATTGCATTTACCCTGGAAATTTCTTAATCATCTGATACTGAGGACACAATTTCTTAATAATAATTTACCTGAAGTGACAGAGAATTGTGCTCTATTTTGAATAAATAACATTTTTAGCGAAAAAACTGTTTTTATTGTCCAGAACTTGTATTTTATAGCGAAGAAAAGAGATAGCACATATTTTCCTGTAAAAACTACTTTCCTTTAAAATAAATGATAAATGACCATATTTCAATAAAAACAAGTAAAAAACCAGATAAGTTCGAACCTTTAATGCCCTTCACCATTTTGAAGGAATTTGAAAAAATTAAAAAAAAAAAAAACTAGAAAAATACCTGTCAAATGAGACCCCTTATATGTGGGGCTATACAAGGCGTTCATAAGTAACTTTTTGTCATAGCTGTAGAACCGAATCCGTACCTCAAAAAGGAAACTTGAAACCTGCATACGTGATTTTTGTCATAGTGTGTAGTACCCGTTACGAACTTCAAATACAAAATTTGAAACAATTCTGGAGAATAATTTCGCTTAAATCATCCAAATACCGAATCATCCTATCCGAAAACTTAGATTTGCACACGCGATTTTTTGTTGTAGGCTCTAGTACCCATTACGATATTCAAATACGAAATTTGAAACAATTCCAGTGTATAATGTCGCTAAAATCATCAAAATACAGAATATCGGAGGTATGGTTATGTGGGGCTACCGGTTACGAACTTCAAATACGAAATTTGAAACAATTTTGGAGAATAATTTCGCTAAAATTATCCAAATCCGGAAAATGGGAGGTAACGTTATATGGGGGCTATCCGAAGACGCAGACCTGCATACGCGATTTTGTATTTAGGCAGTAGTACCCATTACAAACTTCAACTACAAAATTTGAAACAATTCCGGTTAATAATGTCGCTAAAATCATCAAAATATCGAATATCGGGAGGTAACGTTATACCCTCCATACTATGGTGGAGGGTACAAAAAAAAAACAGTTTTATGTACTTTTAATTTTTGGCAATGAGTTTTTGGTTGTGGCATGGTAGATTTGTGGATTTCCAATGTTTTCTTTTAAATATAATTTATTAAATATATATAAATATATTTTCTCAACAACATTTGCCACAAGTTTCTCAATATCGAAAGATTTTAAAACACACAATTCGGATTGAAAAGTTATTAATTTATTATTCTGGAGAACATGAATGTTGGATATTGAGAATCTTGTTATTGGTGTCAAATTAAATTTGATTTATTTACAAAACATCCATTCTATTTTATTTTCTTCAAATCCTATTCAAACAATATACAACACACTCCACTTTGTAGATGCCTTAAAGACAGTGCCTCTTTTTATATAAAAACCAATTAAAAGAAAAAATACTAAATAACCGAATAAAATATATATATAAATGTCGAAATGGACAAATTATATTCCTACAAAGAAAATTATTATTAAAAAAGTTAGAAACACATCCATGATTGACAAGGAATTTCAAAAGCAGGTGGTTAATTAAATTTGGCTTAGATGCTAAGAAAAAAAAGATCGGAATAAGAAAACATTTAACCTAAACCTTTTCCCTATCACAAACGGACACAGGAAATCATGAAATAATGGCTTTAAGAATCTTAAGAAAAATACAAAAAAAAAATAAAATTGAAACATATAGAAACCATTAAGATTGGAACGTACAAATTTAATGCAAAAGTAAAAGCTGTGTGTAAGAAACAAATAAGAAAACATAAATACAGTATCCTTTTTATGGAAAATTACATATATAAAAAAATAATTAATTAATAATATAATTAGGAGGAAACAAAAAAAAAAATAAAATCAATGTACTTTTCTGTGACAAAGAATGAAATGTTATACAAATCCCCCCTCTCAATGGAAAACAAACTATAGGCTGTTACAAATTGAAAAAGAGAATTAGTTAAAAATGTAATTATAAAGAAATGTTATAGGATAAATTGAACGGCATATGTTGATTGAAGAATTTAAGGATAAACTGAATTCGTATTAAAAATTATGATGTGAAAAATCATTATTCATTAATTCGAAAGATATGCCTATTATACATTCTCATCGAAAGTCAGACACAGCGCTATCAATTATGCCAACGAAATTGATGAGAGGGAACGAAGAGGAATTGAAACAAGGTTAATCGTTGATTGGCTCATAAATGAAAAAATCTGTGTCTACTTTCGATCAAGAAAATGGAGATGACATTAACACCTTCTCAGACAATGGTTGGTTTAAAAATACATAAAAGTGGTCGTTTATTTTGGCACTGCGTGTACAGGGTAGGATAAAAATAAATGCAACAAAGTCAAACGCCATAATTTTTACATTTCTTCTTTAAATTTTATTAAATGAAAGCAATTTTAGAATAAGTTTAGATTTGTTCGAATTGATCACCTTTGGCATTCAAACGGCCAATGAAACCGTCACACGCTGCCCGAATGTTGCTGTGCAGTATTTTAGCCTATTCCCAGCGCAGCGCTTGCGCTTGCTTGAGGTGATCGACACTTTGGTATATTTTAGTGCCAACCTTGCTTTCCAAAATACTCTAGACACAATAGTCCAACGGATTGGTATTCGGAGATTTTGATGGCCATTGTGCGCTGGAAATAAAGCGAGGAACCTCATTTTGTAACCAGTCTTGGGTGACGCGTGCTGAGTCCTGTTGGAATGTCCAAGGTCTGTTTTCAAAATGTTTGCGTGCCCAAGGCTTTAATACACCCTCCAAAATATTTTCGCGATAATATTCGGCATTTATTCTGATGCCACGGTCGATTAATACGAGCGGACAGCGACCATTGGCTATTATGGCAGCCCACACCATCACCATGGGCGACGATTGAGTTTTGGTGGCCAACCGAAGGTGCACATTTTCAGTTGATCTCTTTGGCAAGTAAAAACGTTAACTTTCTTTGTTTACAAACTGATGGACAAGGAATCTTTTCTCATCGGAGAAAACCAAATTTGGCCGTTCACCACTTTCGGGCCAAGCGAAGCAACTCTTTAGCTCTTTTAGTTTATTTTCTTTCTGTTGCGGTGTATGTTTTTGCACATTTTGGAATTTCAATAGCTTTACCCCGAGCTCATTTTTTCAATATTTGTCGAATGGAATATTGCGATATGTTCAGCTTACGATCCATTTTTCGGCTACTGCGATGCGGGTTTCGATCAAGTCGTTTCTTTACTTTTCGAAGCATTTCTGCTGAGTTGCTGTTTTCTTCCGTCCACTTGAAGTCGGGCTACGCTACCAGTATCACGGTAACGAGACAAGGCGATGGTACGAGACACAAAAGATTTATTCACAATTAAATACTGGAGTGCTCAAACGACAGCCTATCACGCTATCACAAATAACTTTTTTTCTGAAAAATTATATTACGCTTGTAAACAATATAATAAGCTGTCACTGGAATAATTTTAACAGCTGTCGGAAGGCGTAGAAATGACAGCAGTCTGAAATTGGTTGCAGTTTTCTCATCCTGAAGGGGGTTTGTCATATCAAATGTTGCACTATTTTCACTTCTCCTTAATTTCGCTGATTCCAGAAATTGCAGAAACCACCATGGACTATTTTCCGAAAAAATGCAAAACTAGCAGATTCTTATAGGTTCTGGATCCGATCATATGTCTTCATGACTTTCGAGTCTCGTTTTTGTTACATCCATTAACTCGGTTTATGTCATCTCCAAATAACACATCCATTCTACAAAGTCAATGTACATTTTTCCTTGAAAAAGAAATCTCTCCTTAAAAATATTTTAAATGTTAAAAATGGAAATAAATAAATGTTAATTGTTATAAAATAAGTTAACTGTTCATAAAAAAATAAATTGAAATTTGTGTTGATTATTTATTGTAATTTTTGTTTTCCAAAACTATTCGTTAAGTAAGTCTTAATCTTAATAAAGATAAAAAAGATTTGCCACATTAAGGTCAAGGGGACCACAACCAAAAACACATGGAACTTGGACAAACATAGAGACCCACAACAAATTAACTCTAAACCTAGGACACTAGTTACAAAAAACAAATGGGAAATAGATTTTAAATGACATATATATAATAAAAAAAATATTTTAATAAAAAAACAATTGTTCACATACTTTATATATACACATACATACAGTCACATAACAAAGTATATAGATAGATAAATATACAAAAAGAAATATATTTATTAAAAGTATATGAAATATATATACAAACATATTGTTAGTTAAGTTTATTGGATAAACAAAAATGATGGAGAGTAATAATTTACATAAAAATGTATACAATAATATTAAAAACAAAACATAGAATACATAAAAATGACAAAAAAAAAAAAACAAAACAAAAATATATTGATATTTTGCACATAACCTAAAATTGAAAATAGATAAGTTTGAAGAAAATATATATATATATATATATATATATATATATATATATATATATATATATATATATATATATATATATATATATATATATATTATAACGCAACACGGTGCTAAAACTCAATTTGGCCCAGCCCAAAATATAAGCGTTATTGCAAATTAATTTAATAAAGTTTCTTTTTTAATCTGCAGTACACACTTAAATAAAAATTGAGGTTATGGTCGAATCGAGTGCGAAAATGTTGAAGTTTACACGTCGAGATTTATTTCAAAAATTGAATTAATTATGATTCTTGTAGTAAACCTATGGAAACTTAGCTACAATTTAAAAATTCCATCTAAGAAAAAGCCAGTTAAGACATCAGCTGGCATATTCGGGGTGTAGGGCCAAAATCGAACTATGTCAACCTACAACTCCAGCCGATGACTTAAGGGGAGAATACATAAAGGTGAGAATACATTGGCTTAATGCTGGCTTCTTCGGAAAAGAACAAATGAGCTTAGGGCCGAAATCGAAATAGGTCAACCTAAAACTCCTTTGTTCCTCTACGAAGAAGCCAGCCGACGACTTAAGCGGGTTAAAAAAAGCATTTTATGTATTTTCACCTTAAATCGCTTTTTGACTGCCTTTTTGGGCCTCGCTCCGTTGTTTTTTTTTTTTCGAAGAATATAGCCGATGACTTTAGCCAGTCAAAAAACTGTTTTAAGTATTCTCACCTTTAAAGTTCCTATGTTTTATAGTTGTTGTTTATAAAAACAACTGCATTTATTACATGGCTTAAAGGTGAGAGTTCATAAAAAGCTTTTTTTGACCTGCTTAAGTCATCGCCTGGCTTCTTCGTAGAGAAACAAAGAAGTTTCAGGTGGACTTAGTTCGATTTTGATCCTATGCTTCTTTGTTATTTTCCGAAGAACCAGCCGATGACTTAAGCCAGTCAAAAATACGTTTCTCACCCTTATCGGGTGGCTTTTTCGAAAAAAAAAACTCCTTTGTTTCTTTACGAAGAAGCCAGCCAGTGATTTAAGGGGAGAATACATAAATCGCTTTTTTGACTAGCTGTTTTGGCCTTCGCTCCTTTGTTTTTTACCGAAATATCCGGCCGATGACTAAAGCCAGTCAAAAACCCGTTTTATGTATTCTCACCTCTAAAGTTTCATTGTTGTATTATTGCAAAATATCCCAGCTTGAGAACGTCGTTCTTTTTATAAAAACAACTGAATTCATTACTTGTCGTTCTTGTTTCAATCTGTCAAAAACGCTTATTATTTGCCTTGGTTTATGACCTTTCCGAAGCAAGTATGTTACGTCGAGAAAGTATGGCATATACGTCACTATTTCTGACAGGTCATCTCTGACAGATCCCCTTTGTACACTTAAAAAAATCCTTTATTGACTCCTTCTTGGATCATCTCAGATGTATTTCAGAGCGTAATAGCGAACATTTACTATTGGGTTAATCTTGTGTGTTTAGATACATCCTTAGGAGGATATAAATGCCGGTCAGCTGATGTTTGGTTACATAAACAAACAAAAGAGAATTCCAAATACAGCCAAAACTGATATATCAAACATCAATTTAAAATAAATCCGGTCGGGAGAAGATCTATTTTTGCATTGTAATTAATTAATTTAATTAATAATAAGTTGAATAAACTCGTATTAAGCAATTAATCCCGATAAAGTGGGTTAATCCGGATAACACTGTATATCTAAACGCGCTATAAGGGAACTCCTTTCTGTTGAATTTTACAAATATTCTGCCTGTTGAAAGTTACAATTCGCCTCCCTTTTTCTCAAAATGGGCTTTCTAAACACTTCCTATTCTTCTGTAAACCAACTCTTGCCATAATCCCCCAATAATGACCTTGAGGTTGGTAATTGTCCCTTTTTTAAACCTGTCACTGTAAAAAAAACTTTTTGACCTAAGAAAATAGGGACCTTCTTTGGGAAAATTAACTTTCTAAACAATTCTGCTTATTTTCTTCATTTAAACATTCAGTGACAGTTTAAATAGCCTTTAAAATGTCCCTATAATCCTCTTAAAATCACTCCTACTTTGAAATTCAAATGGTCTTCTCTTTTTCTTTAAAAAGTTCGATTCGAGCATTTCCCAAAAAAACACATTTTCTTTCTATACTTTGGAACGTAATTGTCTTTGGTAGGCTTTTCAAAAAAATGTTTTAAGTCATTTTTTTTTAATTTTAAAATCCCTAAGCGCGTTGGGAACTAAAAGGGGGGGGGGGGGGGGGGGGAAGGGGAGGGTATAATTGGAGAACTCTCTTTTGGAGAGGTAGGGGGTATATTGCCACACGAAAGTTTTAAGTCATTTGCATAGTAGAAGAAAATAGGTAGTCGCATCGACACAGCTGTTGGGACAATGAACTGTCAAACCAATTTTGGAATTGAAGATTTTGAATTTTCGAAAAAATAATTTAAAATGCTTTGACATATCAATGTCCCCAAGCGTTGATGCAACCACCTGTTATCTTGACAAACTCACATCTGGTCTATAGAATATATTCTTCTATATATATGGAAGAATAAGTTATTTTATCTAATATTTTTTTATTTCCTTTAAAATATATTTAAAAATAAACCTTTATCGACATAACCTCACTTTTTTGTTTCGAGCTGGGGCTGTATTCTTGTTTTATGAAAATATCAAATGAAAAATATTTCCTTTATAAAATTTTTCATTTGACATTTCTTTCCTTTATAAAAGGTTTCATTTCACATTTTCATAGAACAATAATTTAGGCCCGGAACTGTATAATTTTTAATTGAATTAATTTCTTTCAAGAAAAAAAAACGCCTGTCCCATAAAAACATACATTAATTTTTCACTTGGCTGTTAATAATTCAATAATGTTTTATTTAAAAATCAAGCTGCATATATAATTAATTAAAGTTAGGTCCAATGTCACATGTTTTCTCTCTCTTTTGCAAACAGAAAAAGAAAAGAGAGGATCCAACATATTATAAGTGTTGAAAATAATAAAAAAACATATTTAATTTTAAATGATATCTGTGAATCATCTATAATTGTTTTTCTGTTTATGATAAGCATAAAAGTGTTTTATATATATGTTACATATGTATTTGTTGTTATATATTATAAAAATATGCAAAAAAAAAACGATTATAAATACTAACAATAACAACAATCTAATTAAATGTGCACAAATGTTTGTTTAATTGTTTACCCTGAATCTGATATCTGACAGACGGCACAGTGTTCTGAAACATTGTTTCTCTAAAACGTATATATTTAATATAATTATACAAAAAAATTATAACAAAAACGTATAACTTGTATTATATATGATTATTATGATTCTATAAGATTTTATGTAAGTTTAATTAAATTTTAATTGTTGAAAGCACTGAATTTTAAATGAAACAAACCAAACCAAAAATGAAATGATATTCAATTGTAATGATAAGTTTTATGTTTTAATTATATCTATACATTCTGAGTAAAAATAAACCAAGAACAAAAAAGAAATAAAACAAAACAACAAATAAAAAAAATAATAATGAGATAAATGTATTGAGAAATTTTAAACAAAGTTTGGAAAACTGGTGTTTTTATTACTTTTAAGAATAAGGGAATGCAAGTGGTTATGGGGCTATACAAAAACAAGTAAAAAAGCTGTAAGTTCGGCCGGTCCGGTTTTCAAATACCCTCCACCGTTTGGAAAGTTTTGGCAATTTTCAAAAAAAATATTATCCGTTCAAAATTCTGTTAAAATCTTAAAAATACCGAATGTAGCCGTTACATTACTTTTGTCTTAACCATTAAATTATTCAAATGCGAAACTTGAATACAAAAATTCGGTAAATAATGTAGCTAAAATCATCAAAAGGGAGGTACCGTTATATTGCGGCCATACGAAGACGTGCACTTGCACAGACAATTTTCTGTCTTAGGCTGTAGTATTCATTACGAACTTCAAACACCAAATTTGAAACAATTCCGGTGAATGTCGCTAAAAACATCAAAGTACCGAATATCGGGAGGTACCGTTATATGAGGGCTATACCAAAACCTACATCACCCATTTTCAATACCAAAAGTCCTGCAGACATAAAAAACATTTGAGTAAAATTTTATCAACCTACGTCATTTCGTTCGGAAGCTAGAGTGATTTCCACAGACGGATAGACGGACGGACATCGCTAAATCGACATAGAATTTTATGCTGATCAAGAACATATATAATTTGTGGGGTCTAAAATGTAGGTGTTACAAGCGGAATGACAAACTTAATATACCCTCCATACTATGGTGGAGGGTATGAATAGGGACAATCAATTGGTTATCGATTCTTGAAAAAAAATTGTTTTAAAAAATCTTCTAATTCTTACCCGAATAACCTTAAA
Organism: Musca domestica; assembly: GCF_030504385.1. Lineage (NCBI taxonomy): Eukaryota > Metazoa > Arthropoda > Insecta > Diptera > Muscidae > Musca > Musca domestica. The sequence continues at coordinate 1,560,954 of NW_026712315.1, read as the reverse complement.
ATTCGCGATTTATGTGCTGGTGACTCTTGCCTTTAATATTCAAATTCAGTTGGTCCTGAACAAAATATAGCAAAACGTGATTTGTAATCGAATAGTTCTTGAAATGTTATTCATAAAAAGTTTCAAATTTGTTCAATGATCTCTTCAATCTGCTTAAAACAATATCATATTTGTGGTCTATTGATACTGAAGAGGCATTAAAATGATTTAGGGTATACGGAGCACTGCCACTGATTTAGAGACTCTTGAAAACAACATTGCTGATTCCTCCATTAATGACCTGTACATACCCCTAAATTTCTAAACATTTTTGTTTCCCGTTTTCTTTTTTTTTCGAATATTAAAACTTTATTTTTTCACTTAATTAAATTACAACAATTTACAATAATATACGGTAATTAGCAAAAGAAAAAATCTCATTTTTTAAAAATTTGACAACTTTGTTTAGTTATACTAATGAAATGCAGCTGGTTGTTGTTTTTCTTTTCCTCTCAAAATGGAACACTTTTAAAGCCTCCAAAATTGTTCATAAATTATCCTCTTTCAAAGAGAAACCATTTACATGCCATTGTAGGCTGGGCCGCCGCCACCTTCTGGTACAACCCAGTTAATATTTTGTTTGGGATCCTTGATATCACAGGTCTTGCAGTGAATGCAGTTTTGGGCATTAATTTGTAATTTCATATTGCCACCCTCCTCGTTGGGCACATATTCATAGACGCCAGCTGGGCAGAAACGTTGTTCGGGTCCTTCATACAGGGCCAAGTTGTGATCAACGGGTACACGATCATTTTTCAATGTTAAATGGGCAGGTTGATCGCCTTCATGATTCGTGCCAGTCAAGGCAACGGAAGACAACAGATCGAACGAAATTTTGCCATCCGGCTTAGGGTAGACAATTTGTTTGCATTGGCTGGCAGGCTTAAGGGATTCATTATCGGGACCGGCATGTTTCAAAGTCCATGGTTCACGGCCGCCCATAAATATGGAGAAACCGCTCAAAACAAGGCCACCATAAAGGCCCAGGGGATTGTGGAAAGATGGACGGACATTGCGGATTTTGTTCAAGTCACTCCAAATGAAAGAGTTTTTGATTCTGAAAATAAAACACATGGCCTTAAATAGTATCGATAACAAGTAGTGATTAAAAAAACTTACTTCTCGGGGTAAGATTTAGGTGTAAAGCCGGCAGTTTCTTGATATTCACCCATAATGGATTCAAAGGCACTTTCGGCAGCCAACATACCTAAAATAAGGAGATAGAGAGAAAAATAACTAAGAATTCTAGACTAATCTTAAAATATTTTTCAATTATAATTTGTTAATTTTTTGAGGAGAAAGGTAAATAAATGGAGACCTTTGTCTTCTCAACAACAAACCGAAATTTGCGGCAATTGCAATGATTCTTTTAAACCAAATTCCTTTACATCAATTGCTCTAAATTTTTCCTTAACTTACCACTCTTCATGGCATAGTGGGAACCCTTGATCTTCGGCACATTAAGGAAACCAGCACTGCAGCCAATTAAACAACCACCAGGGAATGTTAATTTACTGGGTAAACTCTGGATACCACCTTCATTGATGGCACGAGCACCATAGGCAATGCGTGTGGCACCCTCAAATACACCCCTCACTTTGGGATGGGTCTTGAAACGTTGGAATTCTTGGAAGGGACTGATCCAGGGATTTTGGTAATCCAAACCCACAACAAAGCCCACGGCAATGGTGGGAGTGGGTTCGTTCAAGTGATACAAAAACGAACCACCATAGGTGAATTTGTCCAATGGCCAGCCAATGGTGTGTTCAACCAAACCGGGTCTAAAAATAAAGAAAATTAAATTAAATATTTTAAAATATAATTATTTTTAATTTAACAATATTTACTGATGTTTCTCAGGTTGAATTTCCCAGATTTCCTTCAAACCAATACCATAGGTCTGGGGTTGGCTGCCCTCATTGAGCTTGAATTGTTGCATTAATTGTTTGCTCAAATGTCCACGGCAACCTTCGGCAAAAATGGTGGTCTTGGCATGCAACTCCATGCCACGAGCAAATGTATCCTTGGGTGAACCATCCTTGGCAATACCAACATCATTGGTGGCCACACCCTTGACACTGCCATCCTCATGGAACAATACCTCCGAAGCGGCACAACCGGGATAGATTTCAACACCCAGAGCTTCGGCTTGTTCACCCAACCATTTTACCAAATGACCCAAACGTACAACATAGTTGCCATGATTATCCATGGGCCAACCCTTGAAAATGGGTATCGAAAAACGTCCGGTTTCGGTGAGAAAAGAAAATTTATCAGTGCTGACGGGAGTATTCAATGGAGCACCCATTTCTTTCCAATCGGGGAAAAGTTCATTCAGTGAAACGGGATCCATAACAGCGCCCGACAGAATGTGACCACCAACTTCAGCAGACTTTTCCACAACACAAACACGAATTTCTTTTTCTTGTTCGGCAGCCAATTGTTTGGCTCTAATGGCAGCCGACATGCCAGCTGGACCGCCACCGACTATGACAATGTCGACCTCATCGACATAACGTTCCATATCGACTTCTGTTAATGAAAATAGGGGAGAGGAGTTATATATAAGAAAAAGAAAGCTTCGAATATGTTTTTCTTTTAATATTTACTTACCCTTCCATCTTTCATCCTTGTCCCTGGGACAGACAGTATAGTGAGTGGTGATCTTAGGATATTTCACCGCATCGGAAACGGTACGAATTGAGGTAGGTGTTATAAGTTTATGAACTGAAAAGAAGAAAACAGAGTATGATTTAAAGCTAATTTTTAAATTGTATTAATTTATGTTAAGAAAATAGTAGATTTTTGGAGCATTCCATTCGATATCAAAAAATATTTATATTACAAAAAATGTATCAAATATCAGTGAGCTTACACAAGGTATTGCTGATTTTGTCCAATCATTATTGATTGATTTATCAATAAGAATCAAAGCTATCTATATCCTATATTCATCAACACTTGGCCTAGACAGTAATATAACTAAATATAACACCGTCAGACTAAAACTTTAGGCATGTTTGTTTTTGTAGTTTCTAAATGTTCCTATTCAGAAGCTGATAAATGTTTGTCTAAAGATAAACCCCGACAAATTAAATTTTGACTGATAACAGAGATTTGATAATACAATGGCATAAGAGAAAGGTGGGTCCAAATAGGTCAAGATAATGAAATAAATAAAGAAATCAATAGATTTGATTGCAAAAAAAACTCTTAAACAAAATCGGAATTCTGTGTGGCCTAAGACTAGACTAGGCAAAATCCTTTGAACACCAAAAAAATATATATAATATACAGGGTGAGATAAAAGAACTGCAACAAAGTCAAACACCATAATTTTTACATTTTTTTCTTAAACAAAGAAAAAATGTCGGAAATAGCATCAAATTTTAGAATAAGTTTAGATTTGTTCGAATTGGTCACCTTTGGCACGAATTATGGTTTTTTAACGGCCAATGAAACCGTCAAATGCTGCCGAATGTTGCCTTGCGGTATTTTGTCCCATTCTCGGCGAAGCGCTTGCTTGAGGTGATCGACACTTAGGTATTTTTTAGTGCCAACCTTGCTTTCCAAAATACTCCAAACACAATAGTCCAACGGATTGGTATCCGAAGATTTTGGTGGCCACTGTACGCTGGAAATGAAGCGAGGAACCTCATTTTGTAACCATTCTTGGGTGGCACGTGCTGAGTGCGATTGTGCTGTGTCCTGTTGGAATGTCCAAGGCTTGCGGCCAAAATGTTGGACTGCCCAATGCTTAAATATACACCCTCTAGAATATTTTCGCTGTAATATTCGACATTTATTCCGATGCCACGTCGATTAATATGAGCGGAGGGCGACCATCGGCTGTTATGGCGGCCCACACCATCACCATGGCTGGCGCTTGAGTTGTGGTGGCCAACCGAATGTGCACATTTTTAGCTGACCTCTTTGACAAGTAAACACGATCATTTTGTTTGTTTACAAACTGCTGGACAACGAATGCTTTCTCATCGGAGAAAACCAAATTCGGCAGTTCCCCACTTTCTGCCAAGGGAAACAGCTCTTTAGTTCTTTTGATTCTATTTTCTTTCAGTTGCGGTGTTGCGTTATAAGTTCTTGCACTTTTAGGAAATTCAATGCTTTACATCGAGAAATCCGACGCGGATTTCGATCAAGTCACTTCTTTACTTTTCGAACCATTTCTGCTGATGTTGCTGTTTTGTTCCATCCACTCCCTTGACGTCGCTACGCTACCAGTTTCACGGTAACGAGCGATGGACACAAAAGATTTATTCACATTTAAATGCTGGAGTGCTTTAACAATAGCCACTTGTGGTTTTCTAGCCAAATATAAAGAAATCAAACTATCACGCTTAAATTCCATCAGGAATAATTTTTTTTTCTTGAAAATTTTCACTAAAATGCTTTTGTACGCTTGTAAACAATATAATGAGCTGTCACTGGAATAATTTTATCAGCTGTCGGACGGGTGGCTTAGAAGTAACAGCAGTCTGTTGGTTGCAGTTTTTTCATCTCACTCTTTAGAATATCTGTAATATCCTTTCGAAGGACCGTGGATTTTATTGGTAAAAAATTGAATATAGGTGATTGAGATGCGAAGCGGCTACTTGTAAATTCAAATACAACCGGATTAATTCGTTATACAACGTATAGACACCTACATACGTACACATGTACCCTCATATGTACAAGCAAAGTTGGACATGTGGATGCCTAATCCAACTTACTAGATTGATCAAGTTAATAATTGACTTTTTAAGTCCGACAAACTCGTAAGTTGGACACCAGTGCTTTTTAGGAAGTGTTGTTCCTTGTGACAATTAGCCAAGATGTGTTTCCTTTGCCAGACTTAATATTAGGTAATACATTTTTTCGTGCAAAATATAATAAACCTAATAATATGCCACGACTTCGGACTCATCCAATATGACAATTGGGAACGTGCCTCCAATTTGTTTTTTTTTTTTTTTTTTTTTTCAAAAGAAAAACCAAAAATATTTTTTTAACATCTTCAAGTGGTGCTAATTGAACTTTGCCGGTTGATAAGAAAATCAATTAATTTGCATTCTATAAAAACAGTTTATTTCTAAACACACACACACACATTTACACTTAGAACAATTGGACCATTTTCGGCTTTGGTGTTTTTCTATTATCAATTATTTGCGTTTATTATTTTATATATATTAAAGTCTTTTTTAATTATTATGTAATAAAACATATGAAAGTGAAGAAGAGAGGAAGGAATAAAAACAAAAAAACAAAAACATGCATAAATTAAAATTGATAAAAAATTTTCCACTTGATCATGAACTTACCTCTGGCCAATTTTAGCAGAGCTGACATCTTGGAGCAATCTTAAAATCTAGGAATATCGGAGAAATCAATCGTTGGTCTTCGAAGGCACTTTGGCACATACAGTGTTGTTGATATTAGCCTGTAATTGCTACAATGTTTAACAAAAGCACCTTCGATGAATGCACAATTAACAATAAAATAAAAATAATAATAGAAACAATTTGAGCTACAAATAATCAAAAATGTATTATTGCTCTCGCCCACTATGCTACACTGACAACTGCTGACACGGCTCTAGCCCAAAGGAGTCCACAGTTCTGAGATAAAGTGGTGAGCACAATGAACATTTGATTTCTTTCTCAGAGCATAGAAAGTAAAAGAAACAAAACAATAACAAATTTAATAATAAATGACAAACTAACAACAAATATAGATAATTGAACTTTAGACTTGGAAAATGTTGTTGTATTTCCCACTGTTTCTACTTGTCTATTTGTTACACTGTGCTTCTTCTTCAATACGCCTATTACATATTCTTTGTTTACACCGCCATTTACATTTCGCTTACTTGAATTTGCAAAATTTTTAATTTATTTATAAATTTCCCGACACGTTTCCAGTTTTTCTGTTGTTTATGTGGTTGTCTATCGGACTATTCAACAGGCGAATTGCCAATCAAAACAGCTGGTTCGTCCAGTCTATTCCAGCGAGCGATTTAATGGAAAAAACAGCTGCTTTTCATTGCAGACACTTGTTGCCGCAGCGAATTTGTTTTGACTGTTAATCAAAAGTAAATTTAAAATTTTTGGAAAATCTCTCATATTAGTTGTGTGTTATCAATGCATTATATAAATGCCTTACTATTTTAAACTATTACTATTTCAAACTAAACTATATTATTACCATTCTTTCTTAATATCACAAAACGATTTCTAACAATAAGAATAGTTGTTCCCGCTTTCATTGGGAACTCAATTTGCAAAGAGTACTTTAACAGCTTAACTTGGTGAAAACTCCTTTTTGGAAGTCCATATATATTGTGACATTGATAAGGTCAGTCAAATGAATAACACTGTTAAGAAACCAAATGCAAAGGTATAGGAATATTGATTTATCTCGATGTTGGGCTTTCTTCTGTTCCAGAACTGCAAGAATGTTCAAGATTATAGTACCATAACCGATTTTCCCTTTATGATTTCGAAGAAAATTGCTAAACTTGTAGATTCTTGGCTCTAGCCCAAAAGAGTCCACAGTTCTAAGATTAAGTGGTGAGCACAATGAACATTTGCTTTCCTTCTCAGAGCATAGAAAGTAAAAGAAACAAAACAATAACAAATTTAATAATAAATGACAAACTAACAACAAATATAGATAATTGAACTTTAGACTTGGGAAATGTTGTTGTATTTCCCACTGTTTCTATTTGTTACACTGCTCTTCTTCTTCTTCAATACGGCTATTACATATTCTTTGTTTACATCGCCATTTACATTTCGCTTACTTGAATTTGCAAAATTTTAATTTATTTATAAATTTCCCGACACGTTTCCAGTTTTTCTGTTGTTTATGTGGTGGTCTATCGGACTATTCAACAGGCGAATTGCCAATCAAAACAGCTGTTTCGTCCAGTCCATTCCAGCGAGCGAATTAATGGAAAAAAACAGCTGTTTTTCATTGCAGACACTTGTTGCCACAGCGAATTTGTTTTGACTGTTAATCAAAAGTAAATTTAAAATTTTTGTAAATCTCTCATAAAAGTTGTGTGTCATCAATGCATTATATAAATGTCTTACTATATTAAACTTTTACTATTTCAAACTAAACTATATTATTACCATTCTTTCTTAATATCACAAAACGATTTCCTAACAATAAGAATAGTTGTTCCCGCTTTCATTGGGAACTCAATTTGCAGAGTATTTTAACATCTTAAGTTAATGAAAACTCCTTTTTGGAAGTCCATATATATTGTGACATTGATAAGGTCCGTCAGATGAATAACACTGTTAAGAAACCAAATGCAAAGGTATAGGAACATTGATTTATCTTGATGTTGGGCTTTCTTCTGTTCCAGAACTGCAAGAATGTTCAAGTTTATAGTACCATAACCGATTTTCCCTTTATGATTTCGAAGAAAATTGCTTAACTTGTAGATTCTTCTAGCTACTGGAACGGAGCAAATGATGTCCAAATGGAGATCTAGTAATTTAGCGTGACCATACCTTGTAGTTAGCTTTTTTTTCTTAATATATTCTCCATTGTTCATATTAGTTAATCCAATAGTTTTCGTATACAATTGTAATCAAAATTAATAAAATTTCGATTCAGGTAGTTTTTCAAGTGGAAAGGAAGAGGAAGAATAACGAGCATATGGAGACAATCACTGAAGAATGATAGCACAATATAATGGCGGTTACAGGGATTTGTAAATCGACTTTCAATTAACTGGATTGGCAAATTGCTGTAAGAAGTATTCGTTTCAATTCCATACTGTTTCATTTACCCGCTTGAACAGTCCCAAGTGTAAACATATTTATGACGGCGACAAAATATTTCTTCTACTAAAACGTTTATAGGTATAAAAATGATATTTAATAGAAAAAAATTACAGTCCTGCAAATTTATAAAATAAAAATGGTAAAAATTAAAGTCAGCTTTTATAAAAAATTAAAATAGATTTATAAAAAATGTTCTCCGAAAATGCATGACCTCACTACCGATAGACTTGAGAAACATTCAGTATTATTATTATTCGACCATTGTAGATTACTTTATTTCTTCGAAAATATTTTTAAAAAAGGCAATAAATGTGACAATACATAAACAGCTTCGCATTGTTGCATGGCATATTAATGTCAAATTTTAAAGGAAAACGATATCGAAATTCGATTGCGGCTATGAAATCCTATACGCCATACGATGATTCCAAGCTGCTTATTTATGCCACCCCAATAATTGTTAAAAAATATTCAATAATAAGCTATGACCAAGGTAGAATTAAGAAGGTAAAGCTATACAATCATATGTTTATATTTTTTTAAATTATTCATTCATGAGATGTTATTCTCATGGTTAAAATGTATTTTTATGAATTCATTGTACATACACAAATCAGAGATAGGAACCTGTTTTCTATTGCTCAGTTCCAGCACCTGTAAGAATCTACTAGCTTTGTTATTTTTTTCGATATCGTAGAGGGAAAATCGGTTACATTTACATTTTTTGGAACAGACCATATGCAATGAAATTTGATAAGGTAAATTAAAAAAAAAAATCCAGAGGTGGGTATGCTTATTTGAAATGACTTTACCTTCCTAATTTTACCATGACTATGACATAAATGTTGATTTTTTTCAAACCACAAGTTATCTCTTTAAAAATTAATTTAATAAAAGATTGTTTTTAAATCTCATATTTTCTCAAAGTATTTGGATGTAATAATAAGCTTGTCTGATAACTCCAGAATTTGTAACAAATGTTGTAAAATATAATCTGTTAAATCAACGGTCCCATAATGGAGAGGGATTCGAGAGAGACGAATACGCGTTCATTCTGTTCTTCCTGCGACGACCTTCAGCTGTTTTGTTCTTCGTTTCATTGGCGTAAAATTCATTTCGTCTGCTTAAAATTATAAGACGATTCAGCCTTGTCCCTTGTCGATTCAGGCAGGTCAAGTTCGAAGATGGGCTATATTGGTCCACGATAACGTATGGGCCCCATACAAAGGTACAACTGATTTTCATTATTTTAATGATTGTAGCCAAATTTTTCAATGAAGGTGTATGAAAATCCACAAAAGAAGTTACTTCTAAGCACTTTACACGGTACCTCCCTATATGCGGTATTTTGATGATTTTAGCTACATTTTTAATGGAATTTTCTAAAAATCTAAACTAGAAGTTATTTCTAAGCACTTTACACCCTCGAAGATCATCATCCATATAGGTCCACGATATCGTACAGTCCACATACAAAGGTTCCCCCCGACATTATATTGTCGATTTTAGGGACATTATTGACCGGTGCTTTTTTAAATTCCGTATATAGAGCTCGTAATAGTTACTACATCCTGTGACAAAAAATTGTCTATATAGGTCCAGGTCTTTGTATAGGCGCGATATAACGGTACCTCCCAATATTCGGTATTTTGGTGATTTTAGCTACATAATTCACAGGATTAGCTTTTTTTAAGTTTCGTAATTTTATATTGTAGTGGTTGATGACAAAAGTTGCCTATGCAGGTCCACTTCTTCGTATGGACCCCAATATAACGTCTATATTCGGTATTTTTGGGATTTTAACAGAATTTTTAACGGATTTAATTTTATTTTTTTGATAATTTTCAAAATCGTTCCAAATGATGGAGGTGCTTTTTTCCTTGTTATTTTTAATTATATGTTGTGATAAATCAGACAGACCTATTGCTACGAAATAAAACACAATTTACTTTCATGTTGCAGTTTAAAATGTATAACTTAATATTTCTTTTATTTCGTTTTCTCCAATTTCAATAAATATCTTTGGTTCATTTTGTATTTGTTTTTTTTTTAATACTCATACATAAATACAATGTTAAACATATTTTTATATAGATTTACAGTTTTCTTTTTTTTTTTTCTTCTTAAGTGAATTCTTTTATCCAGCCCTGTTAAAAAATTCACTTATTGCACGAATTTTCTATTCCATAGAACTGAAAAATATGGCACTAATTTGACTTTATTTCTCTGTAATTAATATTATTTTTTTGTAATTTTTTCTATAGCATTCAGTTATATAAAATTTTATTCATTTCAGTTTTATATTTACAAAGTTTCCCTATTCCAGTATCATTTTATCGTTTGTGCTGTAAGTTTTTTTTTTGTGATTTTTCCCATTAATTTGTCATTTTCATGTTGAGAAAGTAATCCAAATCGGCATTTTGTTCATCGGAATTGTTTTCATGTGGTGTAAGATCGGCCGCATGATTGTCATCGATGTTATCGACGCTGTGATCACCAAGTTCATGTTTATCGAATAAAGCTTTAATGGCCTTATCGACAGGGTTACCATTCTCAGAATTTTTATCGGCTTCATGTATAAGTTTTACGGCTTGTTTAAGTTCATTCTTTCCCATTTGTTGTTGTTTTTGTAGATCAGATGTTTTATTTTCCGATTTATCTAGACTTTTACCAAAACGCATGAAATCACTTGATTGGGTGGATGTTCTGCCAAAACGCATAAAATCGCTTGATTGTGCGGGAGTTCGACCGAAGCGCATAAAATTATCGGGTCTACCGAAACGCATAAAGTCCTGGCCAGAGGGGGCTCGACCAAATCTCATGAAGTCTTGCCCACCCGATGCCCGACCAAATCTCATGAAATCTTGGGATCCTGGATTGCGACCAAATCTCATAAAATCTTGTGATCCTGGATTGCGGCCAAATCTCATAAAATCTTGGCTTCCTGGATTGCGGCCGAAACGCATAAAATCTTGTCCCGAAGCCCTGCCAAATCGATTTGGATTGCGACCAAATCTCATGAAATCTTGACTTCCTGGTGATCGGCCAAATCGCATAAAATCTTGTCCTGAACCACGACCAAAACGCATGAAGTCTTGTCCGGCCGCTCTACCGAAGCGCATAAAATTATCCTGACCCGCTCGACCAAAACGCATAAAATCACTGCTTCCCGATGCACGACCAAAACGCATAAAATTATCATCATTACCACCACTGCCACCCACCGAACGGCCAAAGCGCATGAAATTATCACCGCGGGAATCTCGTATAACTTGATGATTACTCAAAAAGTCCATGCGACCCACAGAGCTCTTGTCGGCCAGACCATTTCGATTCAAGGGATAACTCTCGTATGATCGCTTGCCCCAGCGCATTGCATTTTCCTGCAGCGATCGCAATCTTTTCATTTCTTCGGGATCAAGTTTATTGAGAATCTTGGGGGTGGGATTTTGAAACCTCAAAATAATGGAATTGCGTAAATGATCGATGCTGACCCATTGTATAGGTTTGGGAAATTGCATTTCAGTTTCATCATCTATACTCTGTACCAAGGGGGCGTTGTTGTCATCCGGTTCTGTCAGTTGGCTGTCATCATTGTCGTCTTGACCATTTGCTGCATCTTCGGGCACTTCATTTGAAGTTCCGGCCGGGAATTCTGAATAAGAAGCATGTAGCGAATTGGAGTTCAAAGAATTCCCCCCAACATAGGCCCACGATGTGGTGTGACACAGTTGTAGCGAAAACAAAAATACAAGTAGGGGTGCCACCATGGTTATATCTGAAATAAGATTTAATAAAAATTTTGGGATAAGTTTAGTTGGTAGGTAAAGATTATAGATTCAAAAAGATCGAATGAGAAATAAATTTCATAATCTTAAAAATAAAAAAAAACACAAGTGGCTATGGTTAGAGCACTCCTGCATTTAAGTGTGAATAAATATGTTGTGTCTCGTACCATCGCTCGTTACCGTGATATTGGAAGCGTAGCCCGACGTCAAGGAAATGGATGGAAGAAAATAGCAACATCAGCAGACTTGATCGAAACTCGCGTCGCAGTGGCCGAAAGATGGCTCGTGAGCTGAACATATCGCAATATTCTAGTCGGCAAATATTGAAAAATTAGCTCGGGGTAAAGCATTGAAATTCGAAAAAAGTGCAAGAACTTACACCGCAACAGAAAGAAAATAACTTCCAAAGAGCTATAGTGTTGCTTCGCTTGGCCGAAAGTGGTGAACTGCCGAATAAGTTTCAGTTGGCCACCACAACTCAAACGCCGTCCATGGTGACAGCCGATGGTCGCTCTTCGCTCGTATTAATCGACCGTGGCATTAGAATAAATGTCGAATATTAATGCGAAAATATTCTGGAGGGTGTATTAAAGTCGTAGCATCAGAATAAATGCCGAATATTATCGCGAAAATATTCTGGAGGGTGTATTAAAGCCTTGGGCACTCAAACATTTTGGCCGCAGACCTCGGACATTTCAACAGGACTCAGCAGCATCGCACTCAGCACGCGCCACCCTCATAGAAAATGAGGTTCTTCGCTTCATTTCCAGCGCACAGTGGCCACTAAAATCTCCGGATACCAATCCGTTGGACTACTGTGTCTGGAGTATTTTGGAAAGCAAGGTGGCTACTAAAACAAGAATACCCAAGTGTCGATCACCTCAAGCAAGCGCTTCTCCGGGAATAGGCCAAAATGCCGTAGAGCAACGTTTGGGCAGCGTATGACGGTTTCATTGGCCGAACAAATCTAAAATTATTCTAAAATTTGATGGTATTTCCCACTTTTTTTGCGTTCATTCAATAAAATTTAAAAAAAGAATGTAAAAATTATGCTGTTTGACTTTGTTGCAGTTTTTTATCTCACCCTTTATACCCGTTTATATACAAAATCGGGAAGAGATTAACACTGAAAGAGAGGTTAACACTGAAAATTAACCAATCACAATAAATTTAATGTATGTTTTCTGTAGATACATTTATTGTGATTGGTCAAGGATAGAGATTTTTCATGAAAACGTAATTATACAAAGGCCTTGTAGCATGGTAGAAGAATATAGGTAGACGCATCGACACAGCTGATGGGACAATGAACTGTCAAAACAATTTTGGAATTGAAAAATTATTTAAATTTATAAAAATTGTTGAGAAACGCAAATTATAATAACCTCCGAATGACGTCGTATAAAAAACATATAAAAATCTACTTATATTTGAAAAAAAAAAAAACAAAAAAAAAACTAATAAAAACGTTTGACATATCAATTTTCCCAAGCGTTAATGCGACTACCTGTATTTTTCTACCATGCCTTGCAGTGTTCATACAAAACGATCAGCTGATTCCTCGTCGGACTGTCAAATCGTACTGTTAGTCGTAATGTCCGTTTATGGTACAATAATTAGGATAGGATAGGTGGTGGAACGCTTTTCTCTGGGACATGAGGTAATTTATCCATTATTAAGGCCACGTTAAAGGCTTTTATGATTGTAAAGTTTTCTATCTGGATAAATTCGACAAGCAATCAGAAGCATACGTCAAATAGAAAATGAGGAACTATAAATATATAGAACTCAAATGTAATCGTAGTCTTAAAACATGTTTAGACTTCTAAATCCACTCGATTTCTGATGCCAATTCCATAGCGCATAAATCCAGTGGATATTATTTGGTGTATGCGCTATGGAATTGACATCTTGGATCGTAAATGTTAACATCGCACAGTGGGGTGTGATGCCCAAAACGGAGATTAATTCAGGGAAGCATTTTATCGTTCTGAAATTTTGCTCAGACATTCATATTACCTCTAAGATATTTGGCATTAAAAATGGGACATATCGGCCCACGTTTCGGTAAGGCCCCCATATAGCGTTACTTCCTGATTTTTTGGTATTTTGAAGGTTTCGGCCACAATTTCAAATGCAATCATGAGTATCTTGACATTTTGAGTTCTGAGCGGACAAAATCTCTCCCTGCTAAATTTTGTGAAGATAAATCCACAATTAAGTATTGACCGTATATAACGGCACATCCAAATTTTATGTATTTTGGGAATTTCTCCCTGCAAAATATATAATGGTACTTCCTAATATTAGGTATTTTGAGGGTTTCAGACAGAGCTTTCCCAATGGATGGATGGAAATTTTACAAAAATTGCCTATATAAATCCATAATTTGAGTTAAGCCAAAAAAATAGTTTACCCTTTGTAAAACCTTCTAAATCGGAAGACAAAAATACTACATATTTTTATGAGGAAAGGAATAATTATAAAAAAAATATATAAAAAATTGGCTGGCAATTAAGCCTTCCTATCTGAAATAGACTAAAACCTTATAATATATTTAGAAAAAAATATATGTGACTGACATTTAAAAAATCATCCTTATCGTCCTCCCTTACATCTCTTTTATTGTCTTAAATTTGATCATCAGTCAAAATTGAGGGTGAAATAAGTAACCTCACCACTGATTTTTTAAAGAGACTGAAATACTTTTATGTATTGTTTTATATATAGTTTAGATTTCCAGTAAATAACAGGATAAAAACCCAAGATAAACTTCTTTAGAAAGACTAACAAAAATAAACAAATAAAACAGAGAACAAGATCAAAGTACATTCACCGCAAAATCAGTTGACTATTTTCACCATTTTTTTAAATTAAACAAAAAGGGCACGAGTTTTTTGTTGATTATGAAAGATGACATTCCATACTAAAATACAAATTTAAAATTTTAAGACCTTCTCGATATTATTTTTTTAAAACTCCACATACTTTTCGGATGTGGCGAAAATATGGTTATATTTTGAATTAAATTTTAAAATATCTTTTCATCATTATTTTTAAAACCTTTTTATTCTAAAACACTGATAACTTTCTGTATTCGATGTTTCAATTTTAAAATGATAACTTTTGATGAAAAAACTAAATTACTGCACTTCAAAAAACCAAAGATAAATTTTTTCATTCTTCTTGCGAAAAAGTGAAATATTTCTTAAATTTGCCACTGAAGTAGAATGTAGTGTTCTATAATAGTTTAAAAACATTTATTCCAAAAAACGAATTTCATTTTTCAATTAATCTCCGTGTTTTGTGATTTCACCCCTCTGTGCATCGCCTTAATGGTTAATTGTATTTTTTATTTTTCGTTATAACAGATTACATTCTTATGTCTGCTTCAAAGCAAAACCTCTACCCGGATCGCTCTTAATTTTAAATTCCCAAAATGTTTTGATAGTTCATTGTACCAATAACAGTGTTTATGCGGCTACCTGTATTATTTTGCCATGCATGGTATGAGAATACCGATAGTCTCATCGACACAGCTGCTGGGATAATGAACTGTCAAACCATTGTTGAAATTGAAAATTTTTAAAATTTGTAAGCATTTCAGAAAAATGCATACCATAAATTTTTATACCCTCCACCAAAAAAGGTATGGAGGGTATATTAACTTTGTCATTCCGTTTGTAACTCATCGAAATAATCATTTTAGACCCAACAAAGTATATATATTCTTGATCAGCGTAAAATTCTAAGACGATTTAGCCCTGTCCGTCCGTCTGTCCGTCTGTTGTAATCACGCTACAGTCTAAACGAATTAAGATAGGAAGCTAAAATTTTGCACATATCTCTCTTTTGTCTGCAGGCAGGTCAAGTTCAAAGATGGGCTATATCGGTCCACGCTATCGTAAAGCCCCCATATAACGGTACCCCCCGATATTCGGTATTTTGATGATTTTACCCACATTTTTGAACGGAATTGTCTGAAAATCCACACAAGGAGTTCCTTGTGGGTACTTTATACCTCGGCAGAGAATTATTTATATAGGTCCACAATATCGTATAGCCCCCATATAACGGTACCCCCCGATATTCGGTATTTTGATGATTTTACCCACATTTTTGAACGGAATTGTCTGAAAATCCACACAAGGAGTTCCTTGTGGGTACTTTATACCTCGGCAGAGAATTATCTATATAGGTCCACAATATCGTATAGCCCCCATATAACGGTACCCCCCGATATTCGGTATTTTGATGATTTTACCCACATTTTTGAACGGAATTGTCTGAAAATCCACACAAGGAGTTCCTTGTGGGTACTTTATACCTCGGCAGAGAATTATCTATATAGGTCCACAATATCGTATAGCCCCCATATAACGGTACCCCCCGATATTCGGTATTTTGATGATTTTACCCACATTTTTGAACGGAATTGTCTGAAAATCCACAAAAGGAGTCCCTTGTGGGCATTTTACCTCCTCAAAATGAAGTGTCTATATAGGTCCACGATATCGTATATCCCCCATATAACTGTAACCTCCGATATTCGGTATTTTGATGATGTTAGCCACGCTTTTCAATGGAACTGTCTTAAAATCAACACAAGTAGTTCCTTGTGAGTACTTCACCCCCTGAGAGAGAATTGTCTATACAGGTCCATGATATCGTATATCCCCCATATAACGGTACCTCCCGATATTCGGTATTTTATGATTTGACCCACATTTTTCATCGGAATTGTCTGAAAATCCACACAAGGAGTTCCTTGTGGGTACTTTATACCTCGGCAGAGAATTATTTATATAGATCCACGATATTGTATAGCCCTCATATAACGGTACCCCCGATGTTCGGTATTTTGAAGTTTTTAGCCATATTTTTCAACGGAATGGTCACAAGGGGTTCTTTGTGAGCACTTTACCCACCGACAGAGAATTCTCTATATAGGTTAACGATAACGTATAGCTCCCATATAACGGTACCCCGCGATATTCGGTATTTTGATGATTTTAGCCACATTTTCCAATCGTATTGTCTAAAAATCCACACACGGAGTTCCTTGTGAGTACGTATATCCCCCCATATATCGGCACCTTCCTATATTAGATATTTTAAAGATTTTAAAAGAATTTTTATTGGATTTTATTTTTTTGAAAATTTTCTAATTCGTTCCAAATGGTGGAGGGTATTCAAAGTTCGGCCCGGCCGAACTTACTGCTTTTTTACTTGTTTGAATTAAAATTATTCAAATTTTATAAAACTTGTTGAAAAATGCGTTAACACCGTAAATGTTTTAGCCTTGGGCACAAATGCAATTTTCGGCGTCTACAGTGTAACAACGGATCATGCAATGATTCGGGTTGGGCTTTCGTTTCATGCATGGTACATTTACCAAGGTAATCTCTTTACTAATTACGATTACAATTTTTCTCACTTTATATCCCTTCATTGTCCAACTCATATTTTGTAGTTCTTCCTTAAATATGGGCGTACAGCTGGCAAAAATTTTACTTTTATTTCAGACCAAATATTTTGTTATTTTCACGTCTTTAAATACGCTCTTAAGACAAAATTAAAGTTAGGAAAACCATTCTCACAAGTATTGACATTTCCAAAAACAAATTTAACAATTTTAACTCATGGTCAGGCTCCAAATGTCAGTTTGATTGCATTGATAAACAGTTTTGCAAGTGTCATGAAAATTATGGAATCATAAGGCAACTGGCAATATTGTTTTCAATGACACATGGGCTACCAAATGAAATCGCAGATTAACTAAACCCACTTGGGTTGACACTAAAACAACACTTTGTGGACATTTAAGCATTTTCAATTTTATAGCCTAAAATCATGATGGCGTTTGAATTGGTGTTTGAGCTTGACACAATGATATTCTGCAGTGTCATTTGTCAGACTCATGTGAATTTTATGCCTTTTCGAATGAAGGACAAAAATGCAATTTGCTCGTCAATGTGGGTAATAATGAATCTAAAAATGCAATAAAGTAATCGCAAATTGGCAGAAGTCACTAATCGCTTGATTGCCTTGAAAGCATCTTTACTGTTTATACCCTCCACCATACAGTAGGGAGGGTATATTATGTTCGTCATTCCGTTTGTATCTATCTATCGAACTAGTATTTTTTTATTCTCAGTCTGTCCATACTTCCGCCCATCTGCCGTCTGTTGTAATCACGCTAGAGTCAAAACGAATAAAGGTAGGAAGCAAAAAATGTTGCAGAGATCAGTATTTTGTCCGCAGGCAGGTCAAGTTCAAAGATGGGCAATAGCGGTCCAAGATATTGTGTAGCCGCCATATAACGGTTCCCCCGATATTCGGTATTTTGACGATTTTAGCCACATTTTTCAATGAAATTGCCTAAAAATCCACAATAGGAGTTCATTCTGAGTATTTTATCCCTTGCAAGAGCATTGTCTATATAGGTCGACGATATCGTACATCTCGCATATAACGATACCTCATCCCCCATATAACGATACCTAACGATACCATATTCGGTATTTTGATGATTTTTGCTATATTTTTCAATGGAATTGTCTGAAAATTTACACAATGAGTTCCTTCTGAGTACTTTACTGGAGGATAATTATCTATATAAATTCACGCCATCGTGTATCTCCCATACAACGGTACCCCCAGATATTCGGTATTTTTTATGATTCTAGTGACATTTTCACGGGAATTGTTTCAGAATCCGTACTTTTTCGTAATAGGTACTACAGCCTATGACAAAAAACTGCGCATGCTGGTTCAAATCTTCGTAAAGCCCACATACAACGGTACCGCCCCCCCCCACCCCGATATTCGATATTTTGACGATATTAACGACACTATTCGCCGGAATATCGTATTTAGAGTTCTTAATTGGAACTATAGTCTATGACAGAAAATTTTCCATGCAGTTCCAGGTTTTCGTATAGGCCCCATACAGGATGAGATAAAAAAACTGCAACAAAGTCAAACGCCATAATTTTTACATTTTTTTTTAAATTTTATTGAATGACAGCAAAAAATGGAAATACCATCAAATTTTAGAATAAGTTTAGATTTGTTCGCACTGGTTTGGAGTTAGTGCCAAAGGTCACCAACTAAGGCCTTCAAATAGCCAAATAAACCGTCACACGCTGCCCGAATGTTGCTCTGCGGTATATTGGCCCATTCACGTAGAAGCGCTTGCTTGAGGTGATCGACACTTTGGTATTCTTGTTTTAGTGGCCACCTTGCTTTCCAAAATACTCCGCAGATTTTGGTGGACATTGTGCGCTGGAAATTAAGCGAGGAACCTCATTTTGTAACCATTCTTGGGTGGTGCGTGCTGAGAGTGCGATGGTGTTGAGTCCTGTTGGAATGTCCAAGGTCTGCGGCCAGAATGTTTGCGTGCCCAAGGCTTTAATACACCTTCCAGAATTTTTTTGCGATAATGTTCGGCATTTATTCTGATGTCATGATCGATTAATACGAGCGGAGAGCGACCATCGGCTGTTATGGCGGCCCAAACCCACACCATCACCATGGCCGGCGTTTGAGTTCTGGTGGCCAACCGAAGGTGCACATTTTTAGCTGACCTCTTTGGCAAGTGAACACGATCATTTTGTTTGTTTACAAACTGCAGGACAACGAATATTTTCTCATCGAAGGAATCCAAATTCGGCAGTTCACCACTTTCGGCCAGACAAAACATCTATTTAGCTCTTTTGAATCTATATTCTTTCTGTTGCGGTGTAAGTTCTTGCACTTTTTGGAATTTCAATGGCTTTTCCCCAGAGCTCATTTTTTAATATTTGCCGAATGGAATATTGGGATATTTTCAGCTCATCAGCCATTTTTCGGCCACTGCGAGGCGGGTTTCGATCAAGTCGTTTCTTTACTTTTCGAACTATGTCTGCTGATGGTGCTGTTTTCTTCAGTCCATTTCCTTGACGTCGGGCTACGCTACCAGTATCACGGTAACGAGACACAAAATATTTATTCACATTTAAATGCTGGAGTGCTCTAACCATAGCCCCTCGTGAATCAAATATAAAGAAATCACACTATCACGCTTGAATTCCATCACGAATAACTTCTTTTCTGGAAAATTCTCACCAAAATGCTTTTGTTCGCTTGTAAACAATATAATGAGTTGTCACTTGAATAATTTTAACAGCTGTCGGACGAGTTGCTTAGAAATGACAGCAGTCTGAGGTTGATTGCATTTTTTTTTTTCATCTCACCCTGTATATCACTACCTTCCTATATTCGGTATTTTGACGATTTTAGGTACAATATTTAACAAAGTTGTTTGACATTTTGTATTTGAAGTTCCTAATAGGTACTACAGCCTGTGACAGAAAATTTTCTATGCAGGTCCAGGTCTTTTAAACAATTTTTACAAATTTTAATAATTTTTCGTTTATAATTTTCAATTCTAAAATTGGTATGAAAGTTCATTATTCCAGAAGCTGTGTCGATGCGACTACCTGTATTCTTCTACCATGACAAACGGTTTCCCATAAGATTTGTATTTTACTATTGGTCTCTTATTTTCCTCACTGTCTTGAAATTTTCATGAACACAGAATCATGGTTGAAGAATACAGTTATTCGCATCGATACAATGAACTGTCAAACCGATTTTGGAATTGAAAGTGTTCAATGAAAAATTATTGAAATTTGTAAAAAATTTTTGAAAAATTCATATCCTTACAACCTCCCATTTACGTCGCATAAAACATTTTAAAAAATGTTGACATAATAATGTTTAGCATACCCAGAACACATGGTGGAAGAATATAGGTAGACGCATCGACACAACTGCTGGGACAATGAACTGTCAAACCAATTTTGGAATTGAAAATGTTGAATGAAAAATTATTTACATTTGTAAAAATTTTTGAAAACGCTAATTATAAGAACCTCCGAATGACGTCGTATAAGAAAACCAATAAAAATACTTTTATTTCAATAAACATTTAAAATTCTTTGACATATCAATGTTCCCACGCGTTGATGCGTCTACCTGTACGTTTCTACCATGCCAGAATACTTCCTTCGCATCTATTTACACAGTTATGAATAACACAATTTACCATAAAAAATTCAAATTGAAAACCTCGTTTACTAATGACTTCCACAGAATTGGCAAACAATATTTGTTGTTTACATTGTTTTTGTTCCTGTTTCCAGCTCACTGACATATAACTTACAAAATAATAAAATAATAATAAAATACGACAACAAACAAGAACAAAGTTCAAGATCCAAACTGAAAACAAAAAAAAAAAATGTGATAAACGATTGCATTACAGATATATAAGAGGTAATTATAACATTTTATGACGACATTGGAGCACTGAGCCTATTACGGAAAACTACAACTACGGCTGGGCTAAGCTATGAGTAAGCCGTTAAGAAACTAAAAAAAGAACGTAAACATGCGCTTCACCACTGGCTAGTCTACATTTAGCCTTAAGTAATTAAATCTCACGTTGCTTGTAAATCAGTTAATACTATCTTCATTGTTGTTGTTGCCATAGTTGTTATCATTTTTCATAATTCATAGTTTTTATTTTCACAACAACAATTATGGAAGTTTTCTTTATGATCCCAGAGGTTGTGATATGAGCATATATCAACAACAACAATATGTAGAGGCTGAAAGAAAACCTCGATAAATTTAGAACTCCAGACTTAAACAATAAAAACATGTAAAAAAGCAGTAATTTCGGCAGGGGCGAACTTTTAATAGCCTTCACCATTTGGTACAAATTTGGCAAATTCCAAAAAAAAATCCCTTAAAAATTCTGTTAAAATTTTAAAAACACCGAATGCATATACGACGACCTGTACCTGCATAGACAACTTTTGTCATAAATTATTTCAATATTGAAATGCGAAACTTGAAGAAAAATCTGTTTATAATGTAGCTAAAATCATCAAAATACCGAATATAGGGGGTACCGTTATATGGAGGCTATACCTGCACAGATAATTTTCTGTCTTAGGCTGTAGTATTCATTTCGAACTTCAAATGCCAAATTTGAAACAATTCCGGTGAATAATGTCGCTAAAATCATCAAAATACCGAATATCGGGGGGTACGGTATATGGGGGCTATACGAAGACGTGGACCTACATAGCCCATTTTCTGTTTTATGCTGCAGTATCTATTACAAAAATCAAATACCAAATTTGGAACGATCCCGTTAAATAATGTCGCTAAAATCATCAAAAAACCGAATACCGGGGGGTGGGGGGGGGGTACCGTTATATGGGGGCTATATGAAGACATGGACCTACATGGCTCATTTTTTGACTTAGGATGTAGTATTCATTTCGAACTTCAAATGCCAAATTTGAAACAATTCCGGTGAATAATGTCGCTAAAATCATTAAAATACCGAATATCCGGAGGTACCGTTATATGGGGGCTATATGATAACATGGACCTACATGGCCCATTTTTGCCTACTGGCAAAATATACATGTGTGCAAAATTTTAGCTTTCTATCTCAATTTGTTCGAAAGATAGCGTGATTACAACAGACAGACGGACAGACAGATAGGCGGACATGGCTAATGGTGAGGTACCAGAAGGGTGAGTTGGCAAATATATATCATCTTCACAATAGATCTTGGGCTCGCAAAAATGTTTGTATATGTGAAATTTGAAGAGAGTTGGATGCTTATTTCGCTTTCTTTGTGCGTTTTTATACCCTCCACCATACATAGTATGGAGGCTATATTAAGTTCGTCATTCCGTTTGTAACTCATCAAAATAACGAATTAAGAAATTAAGCTATAATTTTGCACAGATCTCTCTTTTGTCTGCAGGCAGGTCAAGTTCGAAGATGAGCTATTTCGGTCCACGATATCGTATAGCCCCCATATAACGGTACCCTCCGATTTTCGGTATTTTTATGATTTTATCCGCATTTTCCAATGGGATTGTCTGAAATTCCACACAAGGAGTTCCTTGTGAGTACTTTATCCCTTGGAAGAGAATTATCTATATAGGTCGACGATATCGTGTAGGCCTCATATAACGGTACCCCCGATATTCGGTATTTTGATGATTTTAGCCACATTTTTCAATGGAATTGTCAGAAATTCTACACAAGGAGTTATTTGTGAGTACTCTACCCCCAGATTTAGATTTGTCTATATAGGTCCAAAATATCGTATATCCCCCATATACCGGCACCTTCCGATATTAGATATTTTAAAGATTTTAACCGAATTTTGTCGTTTTGGTCATTCAATACATTGGCCCTATGTGGGGAAGGTACCAGTAGGAATAGTCAGATCTCTAACATCTTTACAATAGATCTTGCGTTTATGGAAATATTGAGATGTGCCACGTCTGATTGGAATCGGATGTTAATTTCGTTTTTCATGAGCTTCAGGAGTATTCAACATTTTGACCCTTTGTTGGGAAGGCACCAATAGGAGTGAACCGATATATTCCATCTTCACACCAGACCTTGGGTTAATAAAAATATATTTTGATGTGTGAAATTTGAAGACAATCGGATATTTTATAAGAGTTATAATTATTCCAAATTTTGCACGCTTGTGGAGGAAGTACTTGATGAAGAGAACCGATATTTTCCCTTTTAGCACTTGACCTAGCTCTGATGCAAATATAAGGATATGCAAAGTTGGAGCAAAATCGGATTAGGCTTTCTCTTTCTCTGCAGTAAATTATTTTCTTCAAAAATGTTGACATTTTGTGGAGGAAGAAGCAGAAGTGTACCGATATTGTCCATCTCCGAACTCGTTCTATGTTTATTACGTTGTACCAAGTTTGAAGCAAATCGGATACTCCTTTTGAGAGTTTTCGTGCGCATCATCCAGCCAAACAGACAGACGGACATCGCTAGATCTACTCCAAATGTCCTGAAACGGATTTGGTCCAAAGAGACCTTAGGTCTAAACCCGTTATTTCGATGAGTCACCTTTTGGCCGTATAAAATGATATAATTTCTAACTTCAGGATTCCAGCTGCATTCGTTCTCCTCAAAATTCAAATTATACTAAATTAAGTACCGTTTAGTACTTTTCGTACAAATGAGTACACACTTTCAAAACTACCTACTTACATCGACTCTACTCCTCAACCTTGATTCCCATTCCTAATTTCAGGATTTTAGCTCCAACCGTTCGCATGATACGAAATGGTACCAAATTTGGTACATATTGGTACATCTATCATACATGATCATACATCTATCATACACATCGTACACTCAGATATGGTCCAAAGAGACCTAAGGTCTAAACCGTTATTTTGATGAGACGCCTTTTGGCCGTATCAGATGATATAATTTCTAACTTCAGGACTCCAGCTGCATTCGTTCTCCTCAAAATTTAAATTGTACTAAATTAAGTACCGTTTAGTACTTTTTGTACAAATGAGTACACACTTTCAAAACTACCTACTTACATCGACTCTACTCCTCAACCTTGATTCCCATTCCTAATTTCAGGTTTTTAGCTTCAACCGTTCGCATGATACGAAATGGTACCAAATTTGGTACATATTGGTACATCTATACATCCATCAGTGACCCTCATTCCAAATTTAACATTTCTAGCTATATTGCTTCCTAAAATACAAAGGGTACCATATTTAGTGCCTTTTAAAACTTTTCGTACTGTTTAGTACAGCTTCCAAAATCCCAGCCTTATCAAACGAAAATTTCAAGGTTCTAGCTTCAGCCGTTTCGTCTGGGCGTTATTTCGCTGTCTGTCAGTCCGTCAGTTATTCACTACTCTTATATTAAAATAGATTAATCGAACAGCAGGTCACCTTGAAATATTAGTTATAGAGCTCATATGGTACACTTGTTATGGTCCATTTGATTTTTTTATTTGTTTGGTGGATAAATTGAAAAATTTCAATAAATTTTTCTGTAAATAATTTGTAATTGTGAAATACACAGACCTTCTAAAAGGTTTTTTCTATTTTATATCTTTCCATAACGTTGCCAACCCACACTTCATTTACTTTCCACCCCCTTATGGTCATCGAATAACATCAACACCACATATTTGTATAATTAATTAATGTTTAGCACCTTTAATAAATACCAACTTATGTTTTTACACATTTAAAGCCAGTTAAGGGAAGCTGCATATCCTTATTTTCCAAAACACCAACACCCATCACGTGTGTGTGTGTGTATGTGTGAGTATGGGTTTCAAATTCTTCTCTGCCGTACCGGAAATATGAAATGTATACAACTACTTAACAGCCATGTCGTCCAGCAGCGGTGCGGTATTCTCATGTCCCGAACATAATTGGCAGACCGACCGGCAGACAACTGCCATATTAAAATGAATGGCCAAGTAATTTGAACTTCACACAAATTATTTTCTATTATGCCGTCCAGATGGAGGAGCTCATACCACGTGTTGGTGGTGTAAGTTAATAATGATGCAAAGAAGGTTACAATATATTCAGGCAATTGGGGGGAAAATGATTTTTTCATAGCCATTTTTAATTCAGTTATGGGAAGAAAGAAAAGAGCGAGATATAGGAAAGGGGGAAAGTGGCATCGAACAAATTTCTGGTCATTATACATGGTTGATTTGATGGTTTTCTTTCGTCGGAGGTATTGAAATTGATATGACAAAATTGAAAATTGATGGAATATAGTTTAGAAATTCACCCGACTTACACCTTCAACGTTTTTCACCACAAAAGTTGAAAGCTACCGAAATATGTCGAGGGTAC
The DNA here is from genome assembly GCF_030504385.1 of Musca domestica. NCBI lineage: Eukaryota > Metazoa > Arthropoda > Insecta > Diptera > Muscidae > Musca > Musca domestica. Next base: position 1,535,585 of record NW_026712315.1, on the reverse strand, counting down.
AAAATGTTATTTTTAAACATTTGTGGTAATTTTATTTGGCTGCCTTAAGGATATGGATCATGTGTATTTCGGTAATACTAAATGTAAACGAAATATGTCGAACGTACAATTTTTTTAAAGTTGAACTAATTTAATATTGACAGAACTGATTTGAAGGTCAAAGAAGTCCATATAGACGAGCTGGAGGTCAGGGAGTCTATACAGAAGAGTTTGATGGCAGGAAGTCCATATAGACGACCTGAAGACCGGTGATGAGACCTTATAGATGAGCTGAAGGTCAAAGAGTCCATATGGACGACTAGTCAGCAGGAAATCTATATAGATGACCTAGAGGTCAAGGAAGCCATAAAGACGAGCTGGAGGCCAGGGAGTCCATATAGAAAAGCTGAAGAGCAGGGAGTACAAAAGTGCGTCCATATAGACGAGGTGAAGATCAGAGATGAGAGCATATAGAGCATATGGGTGTCTATATAGACGATCTGGAGGTCAGTCAGTCTCTATAGACGAGTTGGAGGTCAGTGAGTCTATATATACGAGCTGGAGGTTAGGGAGTCTATATAGACGATCTGGAGGTTAGGGAGTTTATTTACGAGCTGGTGGCTAGGGAGTCTATATAGACGAGCTGGAAGCTAGGGAGTCTATATAGACGAGCTGGAGGCTAAGGTGTCTACATAGATGAACTGGAGGCTAGGGTGTCTATATAGACGAGATAGAGGTCAGGGAGTCTATATAGACGAGCTGGTGGCAAGGGTGTCTATATAGACGGGCTGGATGTCAGGAAGTCTGTATAGACAAGCTGGAGGTCAGGGAGTCTCTATGACGAGCTGGATGTTAGGGTGTCTATATAGACGATCTGAAGGTCAGGGGGTCTATATACGAGCTGGTGGCTAGGGAGTCTATATAGACGAGCTGGGGGCTAGGGAGTCTATATAGACGAGCTGTAGGCTACGGTTTTTATATAGACGAGCTGGAGGCAAGGGTGTCTATACAGACGAGTTTGAGGGCAGGGAGTCTATATAGACGAGCTTGAGGTCAGGGAGTCTATATAGACGAGCTTGAGGTCAGGGAGTCTATATAGACGAGCTGGAGGCTAGGGAGTCTATATAGACGAGCTGGAGGCTAGGGAGTCTATATAGACGAGCTGGAGGCTAGGGAGTCTATATAGACGAGCTGGAGGCTAGGGAGTCTATATAGACGAGCTGGAGGCTAGGGAGTCTATATAGACGAGCTGGAGGCTAGGGTGTCTATATAGACGAGCTGGAGGCTAGGGAGTCTATATAGACGAGCTGGAAGCTAGGGAGTCTATATAGACGAGCTGGAGGCTAGGGAGTCTATATAGACGAGCTGGAGGCTAGGGTGTCTATACAGACGAGCTGGAGGCTAGGGTGTCTATACAGACGAGCTGGAGGCTAGGGTGTCTATATAGACGTGCTGGAGGCTAGGGAGTCTATATAGACGAGATGGAGGGCAGGGAGTCTATATAGACGTGCTGAAGGCTAGGGTGTCTATACAGACGAGTTTGAGGGCAGGGAGTCTATAGAGACGAGCTGGAGATCAGGGAGTCTATAGAGGCGAGCTGGAGATCAGGGTGTCTATAGAGGCGAGCTGGAGATCAGGGAGTCTATAGAGACGAGCTGGAGATTAGGGAGTCTATAGATACGAGCTGGAGGCCAAGGAATCTATACATACGTGCTGGAGGCCAGGGAGCTGGACGAGCTGGAGGTCAAGGAGTCTATATAGAAGAGCTGGAGGTCGGGAAGTCTATACAGATAAGTTGGAGGTCAGGGAGTCTAAAAGTGCTGACGAAAGTCCCCCGGGGTCATAGGTGAACTATTAATTTATTTAAGACGGCTGCATTCATTGGTATAAGAGGAGTCCCAGAACCATTAGGATATCGAGTTATAGGGGAGTTAAATTGCCATTTTTGTATCAACAAGTAAAAATTTAGCTAAGTTCAGCCGGTGCGAACTTTTAATACCCTCCACCATTTTGAGGGAAATTAAAAAATTTTCAAAAAAAAATCCTTGAAAAATACCAATCAAAGGAAAACCGTTAAATGGGGGGTTATACAAAGACGTGGTCCTGCATAGACAATATTCCGTCATAGGTTGTAATAGCCATTACGAGCTTCAAATACGAAATATGAAACAATTTCGGTCAAAAATCATCAAAATACTGAATATCGGAAGGTATCGTTATATGGGGGCTATGCGAAGGCGAGGACCTGCATATGTCATATTTTTTTTTTTTTTGAACTTTAAATAGGAAATTTTGCAATAATTCCGGTGTGTAATAGACACATTACAAATACCGAATATGGAAAGGTACCGTTATATAGTGGCTACACGAAGCTATGAACTCTAAAATCATTATATCGATGAATTACAAACGGAATGACAAACTAAATATACCTTCCATACTATGAATGGTGGTGGGTATATAAAATGTATAAAAAGGATATGATGCTGTATGCAGGATTGCTCGACATAGCGTTCACCCTTTTATTTTAAAACAAGTTAAAAAGTATCGTTCGGTATTGCCGACAGATATATACCCTCAGCCTGTGTTCGATTATTTAAATATAATTTGACTAGTGTTACAATTATTCAAACGTTTTACCCTCTATGGAGCAGGTTCCGAAGGAATGGGCCAATATTGTCTATTTCGTATCGGACACCAAAATATGATATACATATTCCGACGTTCTTGGTATGGATTATATCGACTAACTCCTTCACTATGTATGAGATATGTAATAATTTTTAGAAAATGTTAAAATGTGCGTGATGTACAAGATAGAGTCTACCGAAATATTCCACTTTTATACTTCATCTGATACAAATAAAAAATATTGACCTAGTACTGATGGAAATATTAGGATTCGCAAAGTTCCAGCAAAATCGGATTATCCTTTCTCTTTTTGTGCAAATAATATTTTTTTGAAAAGTTCGACCTTTTGTATGGGAGGTACAAGAAGGAGTGGGCCGATACATTCCATTTTCCCACCAGACCTTGGACTAATAAAATTATTGGGATGTGTGAAATTTAAAGACTATCGGACTCTTACATCACATTTTATAAGAGTTTTAATTATCCAAAATTTTGACCCTTTGTGGGAGAGGTCCCTGATGGAGTGGACCGATATTGCCCATTTTGGCACATGACCTAACACTGATGAAAATATTAGGATTCGCAAAGTTCCAGGAAAATCGGATTATCCTTTCTCTTTCTGTGCAATAAATTATTTTCTTTGAAAATTTTGACATTTGGTGTGAGAGGTACCAGAAGTAGTGGACCGATATTGCCCATCTCCGAACTCGATCTTAGTTTGACAAAAATATTACGATGTACCAAGTTTGGATTAAATCGAATACTCCCTTCGAGAGTTATCGTGCGCACCAGCCAGACAGACGGACGGACATCGGTAGATCGACTCCAAATGTTCTGAAACGGATTTGGTCCAAAGAGACCTAGGGTCTAAGACCGTTACTTCGACTAGGCACATTTTGACCGTATCAAATGATATATACCCTCTGTAGCCATATGGCTGAGGGTATAAAAATTCCAATTTTTATAGAACTCTAAATCGTTGTAGTTGTTTTTTTTACATTTTCCTTTCTTTCACATAAATTATTAACCTTAAATTATTAAGTCAAAACAATCATAAAAACATAAATTCAACATTTGTAAATTGATCTCATTTATGCAAATTGATATTGAGGATGTTATTTTTAAAGAATTCAAATCACAATGGCCCTGCTAAAGTATCATCAACAAATAATAACCATTAAATCCATATGTATTTATACACACACACACATACATATATGTATTTACATGCGAACATGATACGATGCGGAAAATAACTTCCTTTGAAGTAATGAATCCTCTCACAGAAAAAAAACATAAACTCTTAGCACCTTAACAGCAATTAAACAAACACACATGTTTGTTTAAATGTGTGTGTGTGTGTGTGTGTGTGTGTGTGTGTGTGCACAAGGTGTCAATAAGAAACACAAACTGATGACATTTCATGGCAGATTGTTTGCCAAAAATATTTACACGTCATTCGATATCTTTGACGAATTTTTAATGGATTTTTGCAAATTATTCTCAAAACATAATGGTGAGCATCAGCTTCGGTTTTATTTGAAGTCATAATATTTGGCCGTTATTTAATTGAACGTAACGATATTCAAATTAATTTTTTATGGGTGTACTTATATTTATGTGTGTACATTTGCATTGTAAACCAGCAAAGAAAGCCTTAAAGTCGAGCGGAGCCGACTTTATGATACCCTACACCACTTTGCACATTTAGTAGAGCTTTACATAACAAATACAAGTTTTAAGGGGAATTTGTGAGAATTAAATCCTACCAACTATGATTATAGTACTAATTTAAAGTCCAAAGAAGCTAATATGTGGGAGGAATAATATCGTTCTCTGTATCGATTTCTACTAAATTTGCCGAGACATTTGCGCCTTTTCAATTCGGGCTTGTATTATCCATTTGGTGCACAATTAACTTGAAATCGGATAGATATATATGAGAGCTATATCTAAATTTGAACCGATCTCGGTATTTCAAAGCTGTATCTGATATATTTCCCCGAATATTGTTACTACGGAGTCCAGATTACGGCTATGAAGGGTAAATTCAACAAATCGGACAATGAACAATATGTATGGGAGCTATAGCTATATTTGAACAGATTTCCACCAAATTTGAACTACTGGTTTCTAGACTCAATTTGGCCGTAAGTGCCAAATTCCATCCCATTTGGACTAATATTACACGTTTGGTGCACAATAAAAGGTAAATCGGACGAAGTTATGTATGGGATATATATCCAAATATTAACCGATCTCGATAAAATGTAGCCAGGGTTTTTCTGAGTTGTATTTGATATTTTTTCCTAAATATCGTTGTTACAGAGCGCATATTACGGCTGCGGAGGACAAAAATAACAAATCGGATGAACAATATATATGGGAGCTATGACTATATCTGAACCGATTTTGATAAAATTTGGAACACTTATTTCCAGGCCTAATTTGGTCGTATGTGCAAAATTCCACACTATTTGGTCTGATATTACACGTTTGGTGCACAATATAAGGCAATTCGGACGAAGATATATATGGGAGCTATATCTAAATTTTGACCGATTATCTCCAATTTCAATAGAGTTAGTCCCTGGGTCAAATAAATGACTTGTGTAAAATTTCATCCTGATCGTGCAATAAATCCAACCTATACTTTGTTTACAAAAAAAAATACAATGACAGACGAACGGACAGACGGACGGACATACATAAATCGACTCAGAATGTGATTCTATGCAGATAATCAAAAGCAACTATGGGTCTATCTCATTTCCTTTTGCCTATTACAAACAAATGCACAAAGACATACTACCCTGACCACCCTGTGGTGGTATAGGGTATAATAACATTTAGTACTCATATCCAAGACACTCTACATCTCTTCATCCTAGAAACCAGCAGTAATCAAAAATTAGTAGCATTTAGTTCTTTTCGATCAATTATAACAGATATTTTCAAAACAACCTCCATATAATACCAAGTTCACCTAATACTACATTGTACCAAATAGAGTACTATTTAGTGCTTTTCATACAATTATAGTACACTTTTCCAACACCACATCTTTATCAAAAATCTACCACCAACAGGATATTCAATACTAAATTTATGATTTCTTCTTTCAGCTCTATTCCGCTAACTCTAAATCAAGTTTAGGCCAATAAACAATAAACTGTGACATCATATTCTCGACTCCACCATAGTATGGAGGGTATATTAAGTTTGTCATTCCGTTTGTAACACGTCGAAATATACATTTTAGAACCCGCATAGTACAGGGTGAGATAAAAAAAAACTGCAACATTTTTTACATTTATTTTTTAAATTTCATTAAATGGAAGTAAAAAATATCGGAAATAGCATCAAATTTTGAAATAAGTTTGGATTTGTCACCTTTGGCCTTCAAACGGCCAATGAAACCGTCACACGCTGCCCGAATGTTGCTCTGCAGTACTTTGGCTCATTCTCGCTGAAGTGCTTGCTTGAGGTGATCGACACTTTGGTATTTTTTAGTGCCAACCTTGCTTTCCAAAATATTACAGACACCATAGTCGAACGCATTGTTATCCGGAGATTTTGGTGGCCATTGTGCGCTGGAAATAAAGCGAGGAACCTCTTTTTGTAACCATTGTTGAGTGGTGCGTGCTGAGTGCAGAATGTCCAAGGTATGCGGCCAAAAGCCCAAGGCTTTAATACACCCTGCAGAATATTTTCACGATAATATTCGGCATTTATTCTGATGCCAAGGTCGATTAATACGAGCGGAGAGTGATTATCAGCTGTTTTGGCGGCCCACACCATCACCATGTCCGGTGCTTGAGTTCTGGTGGCCAACCGAAGGTGCACATTTTCCGCTGACCTCTTTGGCAAATAAACACGATCATTTTGTTTGTTTACAAACTGCTGCACAACGAATGTTTTCACATCGGAAACGGAGAAAACCAAATTCGGCAGTTCACCACTTTCGGCCAAGCGAAGCAACTCCTTAGCTCCTTTAAGTCCATTTTCTTTCTGTTGCGGTGTAAGTGGTTGCACCTTTTGGAATTTCAATGGCTTTACCTTGAGCTCATTTTTCAATATTTGCCGAATGGAATATTGCGATAAGTTCAGCTCACCAGCCATTTTTCGGCCACTGCGACGCGGGTTTCCATCAAGTCTCTTTTCGAACCATTTCTGCTGATGTTGCTGAGCTACGCCACCAGTACCACGGTAACGAGCGATGGTATGACAGACTCAAAAGATTTATTCACATTTAAATGCTGGAGTGCTCCAGCGATAGCCACTTCTGGTTTTCCAGCCAAATATAAAGAAATCACGCTATAGATCCCAATATAAGGGCTATGCTCGGTATTTTTGAGATTTTAAGAACATTTTTAATCGATTTTATTTAAATTTTTTTTTTGGATAATTCCAAAATTCGTTTCAACTCTTGACTGCTTTTTATGCCCTACAACACTATATGTTGGGGTTATTATAAGTTTGATTGGGCCAAAAATTATGTAACACCTCGAAATATTGGTTTCCCACATAGAAAAGTATATATGGATCTTCCTATGTCGGCGAGATGAGTCGATATAGCTATGTATGTCCGTCCGTCCGTCTGTCCATGTTAATTTGTAATCAAGCTACAGGTCGCAATTATGAACCGATCATCACGAAATTGAAAATGGAGGTGGGGTTAGGGTCAGAATAGAACCCTATTGTTTTGGGAGATGATTGCACAATATTTAGGGGTTGAAATGGACCAAAAACTGAAAAATTTCCTAATTTTGCAGTTGCTCTGTAAGCCACAATTTGAAACCAATCGACGGAAAATTACATGGAGTTAGAGTTTAGGACTGGGCAGAAGCCTACCAATTTGGGTGGCCATCGGATAATATTTAACGGGTAAAGCAGACCCTTACTTTTAAGTAAACAAATAAGAAAATTTCCACCAAACCGCGATTATTTTTAATCCCAGCTTAATCACAAATACATAAAAAAGTCACTTCTAACCATTAAAGTGATGCTGATAGCCAAGAAATTAGATATATAGCGAAATAGGTTCAATAAAGAATAAACCTTATTTATTCTGCTCATAAGTCAAGAACTGCTGGGCCGATTTTCACAATTCCCATCAATTTTTGTCATATTGTTTATCGCATTTTTTCAATACTATAGCCTTTGCTTACTTGTTTATTTATTTATTTATTTTTTTTTGAAAAATTTCAAATTCTTACTAAATGGTGGATGGTATTCGAAAAGCTCGCTCCGGCCATACTAATGTATGAGTAATTATACATGTATACGTTACATTGTACCGTTCAGTTAGAATCAATCATACGCCATCATTACCCACAGACATTTCAAAGATAAAAGTAATATTTCTAAAACATATAAAGCCAAAAACCTCTCCATTAATTTGCTATTTAAATTAGCTGCTATTCATGGCTCAAATTTCGCCAAAGTAAGTGTCGAAAGCTGTTAATTTCCAAATGACCAGCAGTTCATTCGGGAAACACTCCAGCTAATTTGGCTTATTACAATTGACATAATTTTCTATAGAATTCAAGGGTGACCAAAATGGCACCACAACGACGAACATGTTGACCAACGTGCGGGACAACAACATTAAATGTCAAACAGCAGCAACAAGTCTAGACAACTACGTGAGGACAGTCTAAATAAAACACTTTTCCAAATCGCAACACTTGCTTACCTGGTTTACCACAAACCTTTCAGTGATAATTTTTCATATAGCATTTGAATTCATCACCAGTGATGTTTTGCGAAATAAAAAAGTTCGAAGAAGTTGCAATGTTATCATTCCTCTTTGCCTGTATCCCAAAAACACCACGAACATCAAAGATTAATGATTGCACACACCCTCTCCTGTGTGGTTGTGTTTCCACAATCCACACATCATAAAAATACCTTAGATTTTGTTATGCAGCTTAGCGCGTTGGCATCATCAGAACAAACGACGTGAGATGTTAAATGAGCCACACGACTAGAAACAAATCCCGAAAATATCCTTAGAATGCTAACAAAACAAAAAAGGCAAAAAAAAATATCCTGGTTGCATGCATTCTACGACGGCAACAACTGTTGCGCAAAAATGTTCATAAATTATTATGATGTCGGAATTGTAGGTGGTGTTGTTGTTGCATATGGCAAATGTCATATGTGCTCCTACGCAAGAGGCAAAAAACTCTACGCACAGAAGATACTGGGTTATGGGGTAAGTACTTTCCAAAAAGGAGCCTGAAATGTAAACGTAGAATTTAAGGGTGAAATTTTATATCCTTTTATGTGGAGGGTATATTAAATTTGTCATTCCGTTTGTAACTCCTCGAAATACTCATGTCAGACACAACAACGTATATATATTCTTCTGATCAGAGTCAAATTCTAAGTCGATTTAGATGTCAGTCAGTTGTAATCACGGTTTCTTTCGAACCAATTGAGACAGATGGCTAGAATTTTGTACACATGTGTATTCTGTCAGTATGTATATTAAGTTCGTAAATGCGCCATGACGGTCCACATTTTCCTATAGCTCCCATATAACGATAACTCCCGATATTCGGTAATTTGACTTTATTTACCGGAATTGTTTTAAATTTAGTATTTGAAATTGGGAATCGGTACTACAGCCTATGACAGAAAAAATACTTATGCAGCTCCACTTAACCTACGTGTAGCCTTTTCACTCAAAGAATATTTTTAACAGATTTTTTTTCTTAAATTTTTAAAAGTCCCTTCTAGGGTATTAAATGTTCGGGCCGGCCGGACTTTGGTATTTTTTCACTTTGTTTTTAATCAAAATCTTTGTCAAAGCCTTTTTCTAGGAAAGATAAACAGACTTTCTGGAAATTGTCTATAGATTTTGTAGGGAAGGTCTATAGATCTTCTAGAAAGAATCTGACCAGATGTCATGCCTGTACATCACCTACATTTTACTTTTTCTTCTACAGAAAATCTTCAAATATTACAAAAAAAAAAAATATGTAGAATATTATTATGGGAAGATTTCGTCTATGGGAAAATGTGTAGAACTTTCGCCAAATTTACGGAATTTCAAATATGTGCTTTAAAAATTGGAACACGTTCTTTACAAAGATCTACAACAGGCCCACTATAAGGAGATCAACAGATCTTCTATTCGAAGAACTTTTAAATTGTCATTATTATGCAGATTCTCTGTGAGAATTTATACAGAACTTATATCGTCTATGAGAATATATAATATATATATATTATGAAAATATCTACAAATATTTCACGAAACCTTTATGAAAAGGTCATCAAACCCTTAAATGGGAAGATCTTCTGTTCTTCTACGAGAAGGTTTGCTAATTGAAAAAAAAAAAAACAAAAACATACAGGATGAGATGAAAAAACTGCAACCAAATTCAGACTGCTGTCATTTTTAAGCCACTCGTCCGACAGCTGTTAAAATTATTCCAGTGACAGCTCATTATATTCTTTACAAGCAAAACGAAAGCATTTCGGAAAACATTTTCCAGAAAAAAAGTAATTCGTGATGGAATTCAAGCGTGGTAGTGTAATTTCTCTATATTTGGAAAACCACAAGTGGCTATCGTTAGAGCACTCCAGCATTTAAATGTAAATAAATCTTCGAAAAATGGCTTGTAAGCTGAACATATCGCAATATTCCATTCGGCAAATATTTTTTAAGAATGAGCTCAGGGTAAAGCCATTGGAATTCCAAAAAGTGCAAGAACTTACACCGCAACAAAAAGAAACTAGACTCAAAAGAGCTAAAGAGTTACTTCGCTTGGCCCAAAGTGGTGAACTGCCAAATTTTGGTTTTTCCGTCTCCGATGAGAAAACATTCGTTGTCCAGCAGTTTGTAAAACAAGTAAAAAAACATTAAGTTCGGCCGGGCCAAACTTTTAATACCCTCCACCCTAGGGTAAAAGAAACATTAGAAGAAATGTGGCAAAAAATGCCGAATATCGGGAGGTACCGTTATATGGGGGCTATATCAAATCATGGACCCATGCATGCAATGCTTCGCCACCGAAGCTGGAACCCATTATGACCACCAAATACCAATTTTCAGACAAATCCGTGAAAAAATGTGGCAAAATTCATCAAATTACCGAATATCGGGAGGTACCGTTATATGGGGGCTATACCAAAACGTGGACCTATAATTACAATGTTTCGCTACACGAACTAGGACCCATTATGACCCACAAATACCAATTTTTAGACAAATCAGTGAAAAAATGTGGCAAAAACCATCAAAATACCGAATATCGGGAGGTACTGTTATATGGGGGGTATACCAAATCATGGACCCATACATGCAATGTTTCGCCACCGGAGCTGGAACCCATTATGACCAACAAATACCAATTTTCAGACAAATCCGTGAAAAAAGTTTGCAAAAATCATTTAATTACCGAATATCGGGAGGTACCGTTATATGGGGGCTATACCAAATCATGGACCCATACATGCAATGTTTCGCCACCGGAGCTGGAAACCATTATGACCCACAAATACCAATTTCCAGACAAATCCGTGAAAAAATGTGGCATTAATCATCAAAATACCGAATATCGGGAGGTACCTTCATATGGGGACTATATCAGAACGTGGACCGATATATCTCATTTTCAATACCAACCATCCTAGACACAATGCAAATAGCTCTGCTAAATTTTGGCGCTCTACGTCAAATAATGTGGGCTGTATCGTGATTTCAACAGACAGACAGACAGACGGACAGACAGACAGACGGACATCGTTAAATCGACTTAGAATATTATGCTGATTATGAATATATATATACTTTATGGGGTCTAAGACGAATATTTAAGGATGTTACAAACGGAATGACAAAGTTAATATACCCTCCTTTCCAAGGTGGAGGGTATAAAAAACAAAATGATCGTGTTTACTTGCCAAAGAAGTCAGCTGAAAATGTACACCTTCGGCTGGCCACCAGAACTCAAGCGCCGGCCATGGTGATGGTGTGGGCCTCCATAACTTCCGATGGTCGCACTCCGTTGGTATTAATTGACCGTGGCTACAGAATAAATGCCGAATATTATCGCGAAAACATTCTGGAGGGTGTATTAAAGCCTTGGGCACGCAAACAATGTGGCCGCAGACCTTGGGCATTCCAACAGGCCTCAGCACCATCGCACTCAACATACGTCAACCAAGAATGGTTACAAAATGAGTTTCCTCACTTCGTTTCCAATGCACAATGGCCACCAAAATCTCCGGATACCAATCCGTTGGACTATTTTGGAAGGCAAGGTTGGCACTAAAAAATACCAAAGTATCGATCACCTCAAGTAAGCGCTTCGCCGGGAATTCGCCAAAATACCGCAGAGCAACATTCGGGCTGCGTGTTTTGCTTTCATCGGCCGTTTGAAGGCCATATTTCGAGCCAAAGGTGACCAATTCGAACAAATCTAAACTTATTGTAAAATTTGATGCTATTTCCGACATGTTTTGCTTTCGTTCAATAAAAATTTAAAGAAAAAAATTAAATTATGGCGTTTGACTTTGTTACAGTTTTTTTATCTCTCCCTGTATATGTATACATGTGTTTGCATTGATACTATGCGTGTCACTGTAGGTCTAGGGTATATGCGTGTATTTTTTTGCGACAGAGTATTGTGTTAGCATTCCAAATGTCCTTGCATGAGTTTTTGTTTACAGTTACAAATGTGCTGAAATGCGTTAATGGGAGTTGCGATTTTTTAAAGAATTCACACCAAATAGCCTGTGTATGTGTGCGCGGATATTATGAAGATAATTATGATAGATGCAAGTAGAGGTATTTAATAATTGAAGGAAATAGTTATTGTTTCGGAGGCTATAATGTATTTTCGTGTGTCTTGTCCACAGCAAGAAGTGAACAATATTTTTATACTCTACACCACATAGTGGTAAGGGTATTATGGCTTTGTGCATTTGTTTGTAACATGCAGAAGGAAGCGAGAGAGACTCATAGTTACTTTTGAGGATTTTCATAGAATCACTTTCTGAGTAGATTTATGCATGTCAGACCATATGTCCGTCGGTCCATGAATTTTTGTAAACAAAATGCAGGTCACATTTTTTATCCGATTGAAATTTTTGATTGAAATTTCCAAGCAATATTTGTTTGACCTAAGGACGAACCTTATTGATATTGGTGAAAATCGATTCAAATTTAAATATAGCTCTCATATATATCTTCAACCGATTTTATGTTAATTGTGCATCAAATGGCCAATATCAGTAAAAAAACAACCAGAATTTTAGCACATCCGACAGAATTCAGTCTAAAGACAATTTCAGATATAGATATAGCTCCCATATATATGTATCACATTTTGAGTCCATTTATGCATGTCCGTCCGTCTGTCCATGTATATTTGTAAACAAAGTACACTTCGCATTCATTGCCCGATCCAGATAAAATTTTGCATAAATCATTTGTTTGGCCCAAGAACGAGCCCAATTGAAATTGGAGAAAATCGGTAAAAATTTAGATAAAATTCGTCCAATTTGCTTTTTATTGTACACCAATCGTGTAATATCAGCCCGAATTGCATGGAATTTTGCAAATACAACCAAATTAGGCCTGAAAATAAGTATGCCAAATTTGATCGAAATCGGTTCAGATATAGCTATAGCTCCAATATATATATTGTTTATCCGATTTGTTATTTTTGTCCTCCGCAGCCGTAATATGAACTCTGTAACAACGATATTTGGGGTAATAAATCAAATGCAGTTCAGAAATGCCTTTGCTAAATTTTATCGAGATCGGTTCAGATTTGGATGTAGCTCCCATATATAACTTCGTCCGATTTACCTTTCATTGTGCACCAAACGTCTAATATTTACCCAAATTGGTAAATATACTACCACATACGACCGAATTGAGTCTAGAAGCTAGTATGCCAAATTTGGTGAAGATCGGTTCAGATATTGCTATAGCTCCCCTATATATTGTTCTTCCGATTTGTTGTATTTCTTACCCAAAGCACTCCGTTACAACGATATTCAGGGAAATATATCAAATACAAACACAGAAATATCTTTGCCAAATTTTATCGAGATCGGTTTAGATTTGGATATAGCTCCGATATATATCTTTATCTGATTTTTAATTAATTTTGCACCAAATGGGCAATACAAGTCCGAATTTAAAAGATACAAATGCTTCGGCATATTTAGTCCTTTGAACTTTAAATTATAATCATAGCGTGTATGATTGAATTCTCCCATAAAAAACTTTTAATTGTTATGTGGAGCTCTACTAAATTAGCAAAGTGGTGTAGGGTATCATAATGTCGGCCCCACCCGACTTTAGGGGTTTCTTTACTGGTTTTCTATATATTTTTATTTTGGAAATTTTTTAAATTACTCATATCAATATCTGCGTTTCAGGTAATCGCAAAAATTGCTCTTTTTCAAATATCTGTGGAAATTTGGACAGTAATACATCAATTAATTAACGCATTCTAATCGTCTAATTATAGTCGAAATGCCATTGACCTTCGTACATTTGCAATAGTTTCCATAGGCATGTGCAGTTGCAAAGAAATTCGAAATGCAAGGATTATTGCCCACCATCAGTCAATTAAATGAACGTTGGACAGCACATCATCACAGTGGAGGGGAAGCAATTGTATCTATGGACGATAGTCCATAAGTGTGAATTTTTAAAAACATTTTTTTACGGGGTCTGCCATAATTGTAGTAGGTTAATGCTTCGGAGCAGCTCTCATATAAAGCTACCTCAACATTTTATCTACTTCGAGCGTCTTGACCAAATTTTCCGATCGACTTGGCTAAAAAATTTACAGAAAATGTTTAATATAGCTACATATAATTAGGTACATTTTCCACATAACGGTACCTCACAGGCCCACTTTCCCAACCAATATAGTCTGGGAGTTGCAAAAATTCTACACGGAGGTAATCGTATTAGTTAATAAATGTAAATTCCTTAAATGATTTTAAAACTTGTGCTAGATTTTTTCGGGGTCATAAAAGCGGACTAAAGGAAATATTTTGTAGAGGATTATCAGGGCTAGAATAGGGGTCTTAACGATTTTTTTCTGAAGCTCTATGAATCGCAGTCGTAATCGTACAGTTTTACGAATTTTTCCGTAATAAAATTGGAGCTAGGGGAGGTCTTTTAAAAATGGTTTTTATTGAGAATTAAAAAAAAAATTTGTGAAGGGCTACAATTAATAAGATTCGTATTGAAAATAATATAAGGGATATAAATGAGAAGATCTTTGTGAAAATTAATCCATTAGCATTAAACTGAGTTAAAAACAAGTGAAAACCCAGTAAAGAAAGTCTTAAAGTCGGGCGATGCCAACTTTATGATACCCTATACCACTTTGCTAATTTGGTGGAGCTCCACATAAAAATTAAAAGTTTTTATGGGAGAATTCAGTCATGCACCTTATGATTATAATTTAAAATTCAAAGGACTAAATATACCGAAGCATTTGTCTTTTTTAAATTCGGACTCGTATTGTCCATTTCATATATATGGGAGCTATATCCAAATCTGAACCGATCTCGATAAAATTTGGCAAAGATATGTCTGTGTTTGTATTTGATATATTTCCCTGAATATCGTTATTACGGAGTGCATATTACGGCTGTGGGTAACAAATACAACAAATCGGATGAACAATATATATATGGGAGTTATAGCTATATCTGAACCGATCTTCACCAAATTTGACATACTTGACTTCTAGACTCAATTCGGTCGTAAGTGCCAAATTCCATCCCATTTGGAAAAATATTAAAAGTTTGGTGCACAATAAAATGTAAATCGGACGAAGTTATATGTGGGAGCTATATCCAAATCTGGACCGATCTCGATAAAATTTAGCAAATGTATTTCTGAGCTGTAATTGCTATATTTCCCCAAATATTATTGTTACAGAGTACATATTACGGCTGCGGAGGACAAAAATAACAAATCGGATGAACAATAAATATGGGAGCTATGAGCTATATCTGAACCGATTTCGATCAAATTTGGCATACTTATTTTCAAGCCTAATTTGGTTGTATGTGCAAAATTCCATACTATTCGGGCTGATATTACACGTTTGGTGCACAATAAAAGGCAAATCGGACGAAGATGTATATGGGAGCTATATCTAAATTTTTTACCGATTATCTCCAATTTCAATAGGGTTCGTCCTTGGGCCAAACAAATGATTTATGCAAAATTTCATCTGGATCGGGTAATAAATGCGAACTGTACTTTGTTCACAAAAATACATGGACAGACGGACGGACGGACATGCATAAATCGACTCAGAATGTGATTCTATGCAGATCATAAAAAAGAACTATGGGTCTATCTCGTTTCCTTTGACTGTTACAAACAAATGCACAAAGAAATAATAACCTGACCACCTTGCGATGTATGGAATAAACATTAAGTTCTGCCAGGCCGAACTTTTAATACCCTCCATCACCTTAGGGTAAAGGAAACATTAGCACCCATTATGACCCACAAATACCAATTTTTACACACATATGTGGGAGAATGTGAGAGAAACTATCAAAATATCGAATATCGGGAGGTTCTGCTATATGGGGCTATGCCAAAACGTGGACCTATACACACAATATTTCGCCAGCGGAGCTAGAACCCATTATGGCCAACAAATACAAATTTTTAGATAAATTCCTTAAAATAATTTGACAAAAACCCTCTAAATACCAAATATCGGGAGGTACCGTTAAATGGAGGACCTATACATACAATGTTTCGCCTTACAAACTAGGACTCATTATGACCTATAAATACCAATTTTAAGACAAATCCGTGAAAAAAAAATGTGGCGAAAATTATCAAAATATCAGGGGGTATCGTTATATGGCGACTATACCGAAAAGTGGACTGATGTATCTCATTTTCAATACCTACCATCCTAGACACAATAGAAATTGTTGTGCCAAATTTTGAAGCTCTACTTCAAATAATGTGGGCTGTATCGTACGTCTGCAAAAATCACTCTAGCTTCCGAACGAAATGAAGTAGGTTGATAAAATGTTACTCAAATGTATATTATGTCTGCAGGACTTTTGGTATTTGAAATGGGCCATGTAGGTCCACGTTTTAATTAAGCCCACATATAATGGTACCTCCCAATTTTCGGTATTTTGGTGATTTAAGCGACATTATTCACCGGAAATGTTTCAAATTTGGTATGTATTTGAAGTTCGTACTGGATACTACAGCCAATGACAGAAAATTGTCTGTGAAGGTCCACGTTTTGGTATAGCCCCCATATTGATACTGCCCTATATTCGGTATTTTTTTAAGATTTTATCTGAATTTTTAACGATTTTTTTTTTTTTTTTGAAAATTGTCAAATTCATTCCAAATGGTAGACGGTATTCAAAGTTCGGGCCGGCTGAATTTATAGCTTTTTTACTGGTTTTTTATTTAGGTTTTTATAAAGGTAATGTATATTTTTTTTGATTTTAATTTTCAAATTTTGATTTTTGGAATATTCTTTTTTTAACGACTTTAGTTAATTAAATTAATGACTTTTCCCAAGGCTTTTAATGTGCCATTTTTAAAGATTTTTTTTCAAGTTCAATCCGACGAATCTTGTGATTCTTTTAATTATATTTTAAAGACCTATGTATAGAGGTTATGCTTAATATTTCAAAAATATTTTTTCAAGCGTCAATCACAGAGATTTGTATAATTTTGAAGATTTTAGGCCCCATTTAAAGTCACAACCTATCTATTTTAATTGGATCCATTTAAAGATCTTAAATTAATTTCAAATGATTCAGATTTTTATTATCTTCTTTTTATTTTTATATTTTTAACACTTTGAGTGAATTTTTTAATACCTACAATATCACCATTTTTTAATTGTTTATTTTATTTAAAATTACAATTTCTTATTTTTCACTCCACTTACCAAAATTAAATGAAGTTTATTTTCAAAAACAGAACACTTTCAATTTTTGCACAAATATTTTGCAGTCCAATATTACTTTTTTTCTGAATATTAAAGTGAAAAATCCGTTACAAGAATAATTCAAATCAAACACAAGATCCGGCAATGTGGTGATATCCGGGAAATGACGACACTTGTTGACTGTGGTGAAGCGTTGGAACGTCTGTGAATCCTGTGTAAACAAACAGGACTTTTTATATGTGGCTGGCGAATGTGAAATTGTAGCAACAGTAGCCACGACTAATACAGAGCAAAAGTCACACGCACACACACTCGTTCATACCACACCACAAACAGATATCCTACATTTCTGCACAATTGCTTTGCTTGTGAGTGTGTTTGTGCGTAGTTGCAGACTTCTGTGAGTGTGTGTGTTTGTGCGTATTTTGTATGAAAAAGGAAATATTATCCTTCGGTGTTGAAAATCGACTAACGTAAGTTAGAACACCGACCCACACATACACACACATTATAAATTGTCTCATATATATGGCTATATGGTGATGTTGTTTTTTTCCTGCTGCACCAACATAACTCGCTTGGACAACACCTCCATCATCAACAACAACAACGACAACACTGCAAATTGTTTTAAATTTGAACATCCTGTTTGGGGAAATTAGCAAAAATAAGCATCGACTTCCCGTTTCTATTTTTGTGCGGTGGTCACAAAACTTGAAAACTTTTCGACAAGGTTAATTCGGAAGGCGGCTAGCTTGGAAGTCACCACCGGTGGACGAACCAATCAATAAATACTTGGAATGCAAAAATCTGAAATATTTTAAGGAGTTAAGGAGTTATAGGCAAGGAGGAATAATTTATTGGATTATCAAAGGAATAAAGGCTGATTTGTTTAAAAGTTTTTTGGGATTATTACACCCTAACTTGATGGTTTTAAGATGTTTTTCAAAGGACTCTTAGGATATAATTATGGAAGTTTTATGAGGGTGTTTTGGAAGAATTTTTCAAAAGCCATAAACGTGGGTTTTTTTAATGTTTTCCAATTGATCGTCGGAGGAATAAAAGTGTTTTTTAAGGAATTTTTTAAAAGCACTCAAAAGAACTATCAGAAAGAAAACCTGGATTTTGTAATATTTTTTTCTAAAAGAATAAAGGACTAAAATTGCGTATTTTTGAAGAATTTTTTAAAAGGACTGTCAGAGCCATAATCTTAAAAAATTTTAAAGACTTTTGCCAAAGGCCCGTCGGATGAATAAAAATGTATTTATAATGAGTTTTTTTTTTTTCAAAAGAACTTACAATAATCATAGATTTTTAAAGAGTTTTTCAAAGAAATGTAAGGGCAAAAGGCGGAGTTTTGGAAAATTTTTCTAAAGGACTATCAGGAAAAAATCGTGGATATTAGCGAAGTGTTGTAGATAACTACCCGAAAAATAAATGTGGAGTTTTTAAAGAAATTTTCGAAGGGACAATAAACGTGGATTTTTAAAGAAATTTTCGAAAGGATAATAAACGTGGATTTTTAAAGTAAATTTTCTGAAGGACTATCAGAACAATAAACGCGGATTTTTAAAGGTTTTTTCGGAAGGACTATCAGAACAATAAACGTGGATTTTTAAAGAAATTTTCTGAAGGACTATCAGAACAATAAACGAGGATTTTTAAAGAATTTTTCGGAAGGACTATCAGAACAATAAACGCGGAACTTTTAATAATTTTTCTGAACGACTATCAGGAAAAAATCGTGGATTTTTAAAGAATTTTTTTGAAGGACTATCAGGACAATAAACGTGGATTTTCAAAGAATTTTTCTGAAGGACTATCAGGACAATAAACGTGGATTTTTAAAGAATTTTTCTAAACGATTAGCAGGACAATAAACGCGGATTTTTATAGAATTTTTCTAAAGGACTATCAGGACATTAAATGTGGATTTTTAAAGAATTTTTCTAAACGCGGACAATAAACGCGGATTTTTATAGAATTTTGCTAAAGGACTATCAGGACGTGGTTTTTATATTTTTCTAATTTAATTGTTTTTAAGAATTTTTCTGAAGGACTATCAGGACAATAAACGTGGATTTTTAAAGATTTTTCCAAAGACCTATTAAGACATTAAACGTGGATTTTTAAAGAATTTTTCTAAATAACTATCAGGACAATCAATTTGGATTTTTTAAGAATCTTTCTTGAGGACATCCAGGACAATGAACATGGTCTTGTAAAAAATTTTCCTAAAGGGCTATCAGAACAGTAAAGGTGTATTTTTTAAGAAGGAGGACTATCAAGACAGTTAATGTGGATTTTTTAAGAATTTTTCCAAGTGGACTATCAGGACAGTTAAGGTGGATT
Source organism: Musca domestica (assembly GCF_030504385.1). Taxonomy (NCBI): domain Eukaryota; kingdom Metazoa; phylum Arthropoda; class Insecta; order Diptera; family Muscidae; genus Musca; species Musca domestica. The sequence goes on along the minus strand of NW_026712315.1, from coordinate 1,515,678 downwards.
TTTTAAGAATTTTTCCAAGAGGGCTATCAGGACAATAAATATGGATTCTATTAGGACATTAAACGTGGATTTTTAAAGAATTTTTTCTAAAGGACTATCAGGATATATACGTGGAATATAAGGATTTTTCTTAAGGACTTTTAGGACAATAAAAATGGATTTTTATAAAGGACTATCAGTACAATAAACGTGATTTTTTAAGAATTTTTCTTAAGGACTTGCAGGACTATGAAGGTGGATTTTAAAAGAATTCCTCAAAACGATTATCAGGACAGTAACATGGATATTTTCATGGAAAGGTCACAATTGTAGATTTGTAAAAGTTTTTTTTTCAAGGATTATCAAGACAATATTTGGGGATTTGTAAAGACATCTTCCAAAGGAAGATTTTGGAGACATTATTTACCGAAATTGTTTTAAATTTGGTATTGAAGTTTGTAATGGATACTAGAGCCTATGACAGAAGATTGTCTGTGCAGGTTCACGTCTTCTTATAGCCCCCATATAACGGTACCTCACCATATTCGGTATTTTGGTGATTTTAGCGACATTATTCACCGAAATTGTTTCAAATTTGATATTTGAAGTTCGTAATAAGACATAAAAATTGTCTGTGCAGGTCCATGTCATCGTATAGCCTCCATATAGCGGTACCTCCCGATATTTGGTATTTTGATGATTTAAGCGACATTATTCACCTGCATTGCTTCAAAATTTGGTATTTGAAGTTCGTAATGGATACTACACCCTATGACAGAAAATTGTCTGTGCAGGTCCACGTTTTTGTATAGCCCCATATAGTAGTTATTCCCTATATTCGGTATTTTGATGATGTAGGTCCACGTCGTCGTATAGACCCTGTATATAACGTTTACATTCGGTATTTTTAAGATTTTAACAGAATTTTTAACGGAATTTTTGAAAATTGCCAAATTCGTTCCAAGTGGTGGAGGGTATTCAAAGTTCGGCCCGTCGGAAATTATAGTTTTTTTACTTTTTTTTTCATTTTTCTAAAATCCCATCAGAACATCGTTTTCAAGGAATTTATGAGTAATCATATTCCAAGGCGCACATGAGCAACACCATTAGAAGTTGCTATACATTGTTCCAGGATACCATGTTTACCAACAAATGTTTCCCTCTTCATTCAACTGCTTAACAACATGGTAATGCAAAGTGTTAAGACATTTTCTCGTTTTCGATATTTTTTTCCAAAGCAATAACTAATTGTGGCCTCCCAAGTCTCCACTTCGAGTATGGAAACAAAATTTAACAGCTGCTCGTTAATAAATAAAGTCACCAGAAAATGATCCCTAAACGCCTGCCTTGCATCTCATCTTTCAAATGTTTTAAAGTTTATGTTTTGTAAATAAACTATAAAGTAACGCCCTGCTTCAATACCATGGCCAGCAGGAGCGAAGACAGTTGCTGCTAACAAATTGGCTGTTGGCTTCTTTTTTTCCTATACAAGTAATTTAGTGGTCCAGGGTGTCCTTTAACAAGATGGAGAGAGAGAGACAAAGAACGTCTTGATGTTTTTTTTTGTTTTGTTCCTCTGTTTTACTTATCACTTTGGCTTCTAAAGTCCACTGTTGATGGGTATATGAGTCAATGCAGATGAAAATGGCAAGAAATGGTTTTTAAGAATATTTTAATAAAGGATGATTTAATTCAAATATGGATTTTTAAACAATTTTCAAATCGAGGGTTTTGAAAGTTATTATTTTTAGGGATTTTTAGAAAATTGTGGATTTTATAAATTTGTTTTCTGAAGGACTATACGAACTAAAATCATCGATGTTTAAATGTGGATTTTGACAATTTTTGAAGGACTCTCAGGGACATTGTGATCGTGAATTTTTTATATTTTTTTTTTTTCAGGATTATAATTGTGTATTTTGCAGAAATTTTTCTGCACGACAATGAGGACTATAAATGTAGGTGTTTTTGTGCTTTTTTTTCTGGCGGAAATTTTTGGAATGATTTTTTAAGAACTATTTTTCTGAACGTGAATTTATAAAGAAGGACTGTCATTGTCAAAACCAGAATTTTTATGGATTTTGATGGACTATAAACGTGTATTTAATAGTAAAGAATTTTTAAGAAAGTGGATTTCTCGAGAAAGGATGCCAAGTCAATAAAGGTGGAATTTTAAGATTTTTAAAGGATTTTTCGGGCCCTAATCCTGGATTCTTAAGGACTTTTCTTAAAGATAACTAGAGCTATAAACTTAGATTTTTAATATTTTTTTCTGAAGGACCACCTGGACCCTGAACATAAATGTTTTAAAGAATTTTTCTAAAGAATCAACAAGGCTCTGGAGTTGGATTTTTGAAGAATTTCAAAAAGTGGATTTTTACAAGCATTTTTGTGAAGGACCATCAGGACCATAAACGTGAATTTTTAATGAAATTATTTGAAAAATTATCAAGACTTTTGAAAAAAAAAATTATGTAAAATACTATCATTTTTCTGAAGATTTATGGGGGCTCTGAATGCACCAAAGTTGTGGATTTTTAAAGAAGGGCTATCCGGCCCCAGAATCATCTACGTTTAAGGAAGTTTTCTGATGATGAGTACTTCGATTTTAAAAGAATGTTTCTGAAGAATAATCAGGGTTCTGAACGTGAAGGACTATTAGGAACCATATTTGTAGATTTTTTTAGAAATTTTGTTGAAGGATTATCCTGGCTAAATAAGTGGTTCATACCAGGCTTTGGGTTAATAAAAATATTGTGGTGTGTGTAACTTAAGAAAATTGGACTCTTACATAACATTTTATAAGAATTATAATTATTCAAGATTTTGACCCTTTGTGGAGGATGTACTTGATGGAGTGGACCATTTTCGCACCTGACCTAGCACTGATCCAAATATTAGGATTTGCAAAAGTTGGAGCAAAATTGAATTATCCTTTCTCTTTTTGTGCAGTAAAATATTTTTTTTTTTTTGAAAATATCGACCTTTTTTGTTGGAGGTACCAGAAGAAGTGGACCGTTGTTGCTCATCTCCGAACTCGATCACAGGTTGATCATCATATTACTATGCATTAAGTTTGGACCGAATCGGATACTCCCTTGGAGGGTTATCGTGCGCCAGACAGAGAGACGGTCGTCCAGAAACGGATTTGACCCAAGGAGACCCATAGTCTAAAAAGATTATTTCAATGAGGCACGTTTTGGCCGTCTCAAATGATATATTCCCTCTCTAGTCATATGGCTAAGGGTATAAAAATGCATTATTTTTCCTTTAAATATTTTTATTTATTTATTTTTTCAAAATATGGCTTTTGAAACAATCTTGGATATTTTTTATTTTATTTATGTATGGAATTGCCCATACACAACACCATGAATATACCTAATTCGCGACTATTTATGCAAATCCAGCTACATGCTAGCATATTCATAATGCCCTGAGCGTTATTGCCCTATTTGTGTATTGTTATTGTTATTATTCACATCGTCGCTGTCATGTGGATGATGGACTAACGTCATCATCATCATCCGCATCGTCCGCATCATCTTTGTTAGCCGTGGTCATTTCGTGTTTTTTGCTATTCATCACTCGCTCGTCTTCTTTCATTGATGGAGTGCTTTTAACATTTATGAATGAAATTTTATAGCCGTAATTATGACGCCTCTGCTACTGGTAGCAGAACTACTAACTATGTCAGTTAGTGATTTTCTAAATAAAAATTCCGAAATTGCTATATGTTGAAATAGTTTTTTTGTTTTTCTTTGGAATGCTTGTCATGATTCCTGCCGATTGGAGTAACAAATTATTCTAATTGCTGGTTTTGCTGTTGTGAAATTGTAAACGCTTTGGTTTATGACATGTAAAACTACTGGGCAAAATGGAAGTTTGTAATTAGCATTTCCAAATTTACGTCATTCTGGATGACCAGTAGAATAATTGAAGCTTTTTTTGTTAGAAAATCAGTCGACAGTAGGCGGATGGCATTCAACAAGTTAGGAATTGTTCCAAATACTATGGCTGGGTAAGTCTATTCCTTTACGCCGAATATATTACATATTTGAGATTATTGGATTCCAATCCTACCATTGTAGATCTATTTTATTTGATAGATTTTATTCTTTTCTAAGGGTACCAAAAATACTCCTGCCCTCGTAACTTTATGAAATTCACGAATTTTCCTCCTGTTAAGATAGCTGCTTGCTGAAATCTCATCATCCAGGTATATAAAACATATTAATCCTTTACATACGTAGTTCCGCCAAGTCAATGGAAATAAATTACATTTGTACAAGAAGCAATTTTTGAAAAAGAAAGCAGTAAAGAAAGTCTTAAAGTCAGGCGGGGCCGACTTTATGATACCCTACACCACTCCACATAACAATTAAAAGTTCTTATGGGAGAATTCAGTCATACACGCTATGACTTTAATTTAAAGTTCATATGCCGCAGCATTTGTATCTTTTAAATTCGGACTTGTATTGCCCATTTGGGCACAAATAATTTGAAATCGGATAAAGATATATGTGGGAGCTATATCCAAATCTGAATCGATCTCGATAAAATTTGGCAAAGATATTTCTGTGTTTGTATTTGATATATTTTCCTGAATATCGATGTTACGGAGTGCATATTACGGCTGTGGGTAACAAATACAACAAATCGGATGAACAATATATATGGGAGCTATAGCCATATCTGAACCAATCTTCACCAAATTTGACATACTAGCTTCTAGACTCAATTCGGTCGTAAGTGCCAAATTCCATCCCATTTGGACAAATATTAGACGTTTGGCGCACAATAAAAGTTAAATCGGATGGAGTTATATATGTGAGCTATATCCAAATCTGAACCGATCTCGATAAAATATAGCAAATGTATTTCTGAGCTGTATTTGCTATATTTCCCTGAATATTGTGGTTAAAAAGTGCATATTACGGCTGCGGAGGTCAAAAATAACAAATCGGATGAACAATATATATGAGAGGTATAGCTATATCTGAACCGATTTCGATCAAATTTGGCATACTTATTTTTAGGCCTTATTTGGTTGTATGTGCAAAATTCCATACTATTCGGGCTGATATTACACGTTTGGTGCACAATAAAAAGCAAATCGGACGAAGATATATATGGGAGCTATATCTAAATTTTGACCGATTATCTCCAATTTCAATAGAGTTCGTCCTTGGGCAAAACAAATGATTTGTGCAAAATTTCATCTGGATCGGGCAATAAATGGGAAATGTTCTTTGTTTATTTAAAAAAATGGACAGACGGACGGACGGACATGCATAAATCGACTCAGAATATGATTCTACGCAGATCATCAAAAGGAACTATGGGTCTAGCTCGTTTCCTTTTGTCTGTTACAAACAAATACACATAATACCCTGACCACCTTGTGGTGTAGGGTATAAAAAAAAACTAGTCATTGTCCACATTCAATAATGATAATTTTACGTGAGCAGATTATTCTCACCATGCCACCGTAATAGTCCTAATAGTTTTGATATGAAACAAGTTAAAGAGTATCTGGTTGTTTTTGCCTACAGATGTATACCCTCAGCCAATTTACGATTACTTAAAAATATTTTGACTTCTGTGATGATTATTCAAATGTTTAACCCCTTATGGAGTAGATTCCGAAAGAATGGGCCAATATTGGCCATTTCGTATCGAATCTAAATAAATATGATATCAATATTGCAACATGTCAGGTTTTCACTTTACATGACATGGGTGAGCTATAGTCGATTGAAGGCTTCCATTTTCATGCTTCATCTAATACAGATAAAAACATTGGTATGTGCAATCTTAAAAGAAAATCGAACATTTACATCCAATTTATGGAAAATCATAAATTCCATATTCATCTAAGGTTCTGGCAAAGAGAGATATATTTAGATATAGCAAGTTGTAAAGAATCGCGGACTTGTTTCGCAAGTTATGACAGATTAAAAGTATTGAAAATTGCGACACTTTGTGAATAAGGTACCAGAAGGGGTTCACAGATATATATCATCTGCACAACAGATATTGTATTAGCAAAAATGTTGGATGTTTATTTCGCTCTCCTTGGGCCTTTATGGGGGAGGTACCAGCAGGGATGGACCCATATAGTGAAAATAATGGGATATGTGAAATATAAAGAGAGCCTGATGCTTATTTCGGATTTTATAAACGTTTTGGTCATTCAAATTTGGAACATTTGTGAGGGCGGTACCAGAAGGACTTGCTGGAGTGGACCGATATTATTCATTTTTGCACCTGACCTAAAACTGGCGCAAATATTAGGATTTGCAAAGTTGGAGCAAAATCGGATTATCGTTTATATTTTTTTTTTTTTTTTTTGAAAATTTCGACTTTTTGTGAGGGAGGTACCAAAAGGAGTGGACCGATATTTTTTATTTTAACGCCAGACCTTGGGTTATTAAAAATATTGGGGTGTATGAGATTTGAAGACAATCGGACTATTACATCACATTTTATAGGATTTATAATAATTCAAAATGTCGACCCTTTGTGGGGGTGGTACCAGAAGGGGTGGACCGATATTGCCCATTTTCGTACGTGACCTAGCACTATTGAAAATATTAGGATTTGCAAAGTTGGAGTAAAATCGGATTATCCTTTCTCTTTCTGGGCAAATAATATATGCTTTTAAAATTACGACCTTTTGTGGGGGAGGTATCAGAAGAAGTGGACCGATATTGCCCATCTCCGAGGTCGATCTAAGTTTGATAAAAAATATTACTATGTACCCAGTTTGGACCAAATCGGATACTCCCTTCAAGAGTTATCGTGCACACCAGCCAGCCAGACAGACGGACGGACACCGCTAGATCGACTCCAAATGTACTGAAACGGATTTGGTCCAAAGAGACCTAGGGTCTAAAACCGTTATTTCGACTAGGCACGTTTTGACCGTATCAAATTGTATATACCCCCTGTAGGCTTATGGCTGAGGGTATACAAAATTCCGAAAACTACCACTTAAATGAAAACCGTAATATGGGGACTATACGAAAACGTGAACCTGCATACGATTTTTTTTCATAGGCTGTAGTGCCCATTACGACCTTCAAATACGAATTTTGTTACAATTACGGTGAATAATGTCGCAAAAATCATGAAAATACGAGTACTGAGAGGTACATGGAGGCTATAACAGAGTGGTCATATGGAAGCTATACGAAGATGTGGACCTGCCTTCGATTTTTTTTTGTTTTAATTTGTAGTACCCATTAAGATCTTGAATACGAAATTTGAAACGATTTCGGTGAATAACTATCAGGAGGTACCGTTATATGGGGCCTATACAAAGACTTTGACCTGCATACTAAAATGTTTATAATAGACTGTAGTACCCATTACGAATAATTACGATTTTAAATAATTCCGGCAAATAATGTCGCTAAAATCATGAAAATATCGAATATCGGGAGGAAACGTTATATGGGAGCTATACGAAAACGAGGACCGACATGAGCCATTTACGAACTTAACATGCCTACTGGGAAATTTTGCATGTATGCAAAATTTTAAATAAATTTTAGTCTTCTACCTCAATCCGTTCGAAAGATAGCGTGATTACAACAGACGGACTTCGCTAGATCGCTTTGGAATTTTACGCTAATCCAGAATATATATACTTTGTAGGGTCTATTATGAATATTTCGAGCAGTTACAAACGGACTGACAAAGTTAATATACTCTCCATAGAATGGTGGAGGGTATAAAAACAAGCAAAAAAGCATCTAAGTTCGTCCGTGTCGAACTTTTTATATCCTCCAACATTTGGAAGAAATTTGAAAAGTTTCCAAAAAAATCTGTCAAATGAAAATCGCTCGAATGAAAACCGCTATATGGGGGTTATACGAAACTGTGGTCCTTCATAAGTAATTTGTGTCATACGGTTGCGAACTTTTTATACGAAATATGAAATAATTCCAGTGAATTATGTGATTAAAATTATCAAAATACCGAATATCGTGTGGTACCGTTGTATGGAAGATATACGATATCGTGGACCTATATAGACAATTCTCTGTCAGGGGGTAAAGTACTCACAAGAACTCCTTGTGTAGAATTTCCAACAATTCCATTGAAAAATGTGCCTAAAATTATCAAAATACCGAATATTGGGGGTTACCGCTATATGGGGGTTATACGATGACTTGGGCCTATATAGAAAATTCTTTGTCAAGAGGTAAAGTACTCACAAAGAATTCCTTGTGTAGAATTTCAGGAAATTCCATTGGAAAAATGGCTAAAATCATATATACAAACGGAATGACGAACTCCATACTATGTATGGTGGAGGGTATAAAAATCAAAAGGTATCTAAAAAAATCCGAATTTGAGAAAAATGCAATAATCTACAAATTAAAATATTGTTACAATTTTCTGGATAAAAGTTAACTTTTGTGAAGAGGCCAAGAATCCAGGATTTTCTGAGGTTTAATTAAAAGTTATTATTTTATAGTAAGAAAAAAAGGAGATTATTTTACCCGTTCTTTATACCTAAGTATTGACCAATACCGGTACTAAGCTTTAAATGCATAAAATAATAAAAAACCAGTAAGGAAAGCTCAAAAGTCGGGCGGGGCCGACTATATGATACCCTACACCACTTTGCATATTTAGTAGAGCTCTCGTAAAGAGGTTTATGCAGGGCATTTCAGAGCTCTATGAGATATTTGGTACAAAATCAAAATCTATCTAATTCTATCGTGCATTTTACGAACTATAGCTATCTCTGAACCGGGTTTCTCCAAACTTTACGTATTAGCTTCTAGACTGGTGATTTGGGCTGATATTGACCATTTAGTGCACATTTAACCCGAAATCGGATGAAGATATATATATATATATATATATGAGAGCTATATCCAAATCTGAACCGATTTCGATAAAATTTAAAACAGCTATTCCTGTGCTCCATCTAATACCTGGTACCAAATATCACGGTTGTGGAGTGAATATTACGAATGTGTGGGACTAAAACTCTAAATCGGATGAAACATGTATATGGTTGCTATATCTATATCTGAACCGATTTTCACTAAATTTGATATACTTGCTTCTAGGCTGAATTTGGTCCGATGTACTAAAATTCAGTCCATTTGGACTTATATCGGCCATTTGGTGCACAATTAACCCGAAATCGGATGAAGATATATATGGGAGCTATATCCAAATCTGAACCGATTTCGATAAAATTACAAACAGCTATTTCTGGGCTGTATCTTATATCTGGTACCAAATATCATTCTTGTGGAGTGCATATTACGAATGTGAGAGGCTTAAACACCAAATCGGATGAAAGATATATATGGGAGCTATAGCTATATCTGAACCGATTTTCTCCAAATTTGATATACTTGCTTCTAGGCCGAACTCGGTTGGGTGTGCCAAAATTCAGGTAATTTGGACTGATAGTGGACATTTGGTGCACATTTAACCCGAAATCGGATGAATATATATATATGGGAGCTATAGCTGTTTCTGAACCGATTTTCTCCAAATTTGTTGTATTTGCTTTAAGGCTAATCTCGGTCACATGTGCCAAAATTCGGGCCATTTGGGCTGATATCGGCCATTTGGTGCACAATTAACCCGAAATCGGATGAAGATATATATGGGAGCTATATCCAAATCTGAACCGATTTCGATAAAATTACAAACAGCTATTTCTGGGCTGTATCTTATATCTGGTACCAAATATCATTCTTGTGGAGTGCATATTACGAATGTGAGAGGCTTAAACACCAAATCGGGTGAAAGATATATATGGGAGCTATAGCTATATCTGAACCGATTTTCTCCAAATTTGATATACTTGCTTCTAGGCCGAACTCGGTTGGGTGTGCCAAAATTCAGGTAATTTGGACTGATAGTGGACATTTGGTGCACATTTAACCCGAAATCGGATGAATATATATATATGGGAGCTATAGCTGTTTCTGAACCGATTTTCTCCAAATTTGTTGTATTTGCTTTAAGGCTAATCTCGGTCACATGTGCCAAATTCGGGCCATTTGGGCTGATATTGGCCATTTGGTGGTCAATTAACCCGAAATCGGATGAAGATATATATGGGAGCTATATCCAAATCTGAACCGATTTCGATAAAATTTAAAACAGCTATTTCTGTGCTCCATCTAATACCTGGTACCAAATATCACGGTTGTGGAGTGCATAGTAGGAATGTAAGGGACTTAAAGATCAAATCGGATGAAAGATATATATGGGAGCTATAGCTATATCTGAACCGATTTTCTCCAAATTTGATATACTTGCTTCTAGGCCGAACTCGGTTGGGTGTGCCAAAATTCAGGTAATTTGGACTGATAGTGGATATTTGGTGCACATTTAACCCGAAATCGGATGAAGATATATATGGGAGCTATATCTAAAGTTGATCCGATTCTCACCAATTTCAATAGGGTTCGTCCTTGGGCCAAAAAAATATTGTTTGGAAAATTTCATCTCAATCGGATAATAAATGCGACCTGCATTTTGTTCACAAGAATACATGGACAGACGGACGGACGGACGGACGGACGGACGGACTGACATGCATAAATCGACTCAGAAAGTGATTCTATGAAGGTTCTCAAAAGTAACTATGGGTCTATCTCGTTTCCTTCTCCATGTTACAAACAAAGCACAAAGACATAATACCCTTACCACTATGTGGTGTAGGGTATAAAAACACCTTCGTAGTGTTGGTTGCAATATTCTAAAGTAAATTGATCGTAGGCATTGAAATATTTCAAACGAGTTTGAGGAGTTTTTTTTTACTTATTCTGATTGCCATTTATTTCATTCTTAACATTTGGACTGAAGTAAACTTGAACTTGAAGTTAAAGATTCTAGGTTTCTTTTTATTTTTTTTTTCACATTCAGATATGCATAAAACGTGTTTTTATTCGTTATAATTTTCCAAAACAGCGCATGCAAAATGAAATTTGTGATTGAGTTCTGAAATGTAAACATGTAAAACAAGTCAAATGTTAAACGTGCATTTTCAGTTTGGAAGTGGCCTGTGACGTGGGTATCATAAAAAGTGTGTTGATGTGCCAGCCTTAGGAGGACAAGGTTTTGGATAAAAGTCCCATAATTTTATTCGATAGGTATTATACGATAATCGATAGGCATTATACGATAATAATTCTGGTAGTGTCCAAAAATATGCTTTAAGAACTTCACTCTATTATAGTTCTAAAAAAACCGGGAAAAAATATTTCTTCAAAAATCCAAGATTATATCTGATAGTACCTGAAAAATATTCTTTCAAACAGTTCATGATTGTAGCTGAAATAATCGTTCACAAATAAGTCTTGGTAACATTGTCTTTAAAAATAACCGGTTTTAAGTCTGGTAGTCCTTGAAAAGTACTAAACGGTACTAAATTTGAATTTTGAAAAACGGATGGAGCTAAAATTTGAAATTACCATTGATGGCGGAGTGCCGAATTGGGATATGCCGAATGAGTACTTATGTGCACGAAAAGAACTAAATGGTACTACACAAGTGGCTATCGTTAGAGTGTTCCAGCATTTAAATGTGAATAAATCTTTTGTATCTCATACCATAGCTCGTTACCGTGATTGGTGACTGGTAGCGTAGCCCGACATATGTCAAGGAAGTGGACGGAGGAAGACAGTAACATCAGCAGAAACGATTCGAAAAGTCAACAAGTTAAAAAGCAGTAAGTTCGGCCGGGCCGAACTTTGAATACCCTCCACCATTGGGGACGAATTTGGACATTTTCAAAAAATAAAATCCTTAAAAAAATTCTGTTAAAATTTTAAAAATACCGAATATAGCCGTTATATTGGGGTCTATACGACTTAGATCTACATCGGCATTGTTTCTCATAAGCCATTACCATATTCAAATTCGAAACTTGAAATAAACGGTGAATAATGACGCTAAAATTATCAAAATATCGTAAATAGGGAGGTACTATTATATCGGAGCTGTGTGAAGACCTGGACCAGCATAGACAATTCTCTGTCACAGGCTATAGCATCCATTACTAACGTAAAATTCGATATCTCAAACAATTTCGGTGGGTATTGTACCTAAACTCGTCAAAATACCGAATATAGGGAGGTACTGATATATGGGGCCTATACGAAGACCTGGACTTGCATAGACATTTTTCTGACACAGACTGTAGTCCTCATTACGAACTCTTAATTCGTAATTTGAAACAATTCCGGTGAATAATGACGCTAAAATCATCAAAATATCGAATTTTGGAAGGTACCGTTATATGGGGGCTATACGAAGACGTGGACCTGCACTGACAATTTTCTGTCATAGGCTGCAGTATCCATTACGAATCTCAAATACCAAATTTGAAACAATTCCGGTGAATAATGACGCTAAAATCATCAAAATATCGAATTTTGGGAGGTACCGTTAAATGGGGGCTATACGAAGACGTGGACCTGCACAGACAATTTTCTGTCTTAGGCTGCAGTATCCATTACGAATCTCAAGTATCAAATTTGAAACAATTCTGGTGAAAAATGTCGCTAAAATCATCAAAATACCGAATTTTGGGAGGTACGTTATATGGAGGCTATACGAAGAGGTGGACCTGCACAGACAATTTTCTGTCATGGGCTGCAGTATCCATTACGAATTTCAAATAGCAAATTTGAAACAATTCCGGTGAATAATGTCGCTTACGAACTTAACCTGCCTACTGAACTCGAGCGCCGGCCATGGTGATGGTGCGGGCCACCATAACAGCCGATGGTCGCTCTCCGCTTGTATTAATCGGCCGTGGCATCAGTGGCATCAAAATATTCTGGAGGGTGTATTAATGCCTTGGGCACGCAAAAATTTTGGCCGCAGACCTTGGACATTCGAACAGGGTTCAGCACCATTGCACTCAACACGCACCATCCAAGAATGGTTACAAAATGATGTTCCTCACTACATTTCTAGCGCACAATGGCCACCAAAATCTTTGGATACCAATCCGTTTGCCCAATCATGTGTACACAATCATTAATGAATATATTCCGATCGGTATTTATTTTAATCCACCCTCACAATGGAGCAAATTGTTACTTTTATCGACATGTACACCCTTCCCCACTCGCTACCCTTGGCCAGCAGATGAGCCGCGAGCCAGCTCACGAGCAGTCAATTGCCATGGAATTCTGCATACATAAAGCAAATGATGTTGCTGGTGTTGCAACAGATCTCCGTCCATATGTACCTCGACATATCTCAGAGCAATATAAAATAATAATACACAAATTTTCATATTCGAACAAAGCCGCTAAGCAGCAGTAGTACCTGGCTGAAAGTGAATAAAGAAAAATCTGCAGCCAAATAAAGAATTTCCTCAAGTGGCACCTAAGTGATTTGGTACCGCGAGGGAGGCAACGGACAAAAGTCATTCATTGAGTGCAAAGAATGGAAAAAAAGGATTTATTTTTGAAACAATATGGAATTCATTGGTTCGGTTCGGTTATAGAATTAACAGCATTTTATAAACGAGTTGCTCAAAGAAAAATGCGGAAGAGAGATTTGATTTCTCAAAAGGGATGCCGAAAAGAGAAAAGTAATAAGAGAAACAAAAAAAGAGATTAAGGATGAAATATTTGTTGTAAATCTATGAAACATGTTTCGAGAAGAGAATGATCCTCAGGCAAGTTATTCTCTGAATAGAAAGGTTTTTTTTTTTATGAGCAGAAAAACTGTTAAAGGTCTGCTATGCTCGAAAAAATCTTGTCACTGCAATAGGCGTTAAAAAGCATATTAACCCCAAAATAACCTAACAATACATATCTTTCAACTATAAAAAAAATCCTAATAACAGACATTCTATTGAGGTATTCCTAGTCAAAGCCCAGCACGTAAGCACCTGGTGGTCCTGGACAATATACCTCTATTAAAGTTACAAAATTCCTTCTAAAGACATATGGAAGCACCAAAGCTAGAAAGCCTTTATATATAACTTTCTTGTGCTATTTTTCATGGATAATTCCTCTTATCTTATGGGTCGAACTACAGATTCCTTTACATAGGCGCTTGGAGGACAACAGAGGCCCTACTAATGACGATAAAGGGACAGACGTCCCTCCAAAATCACTCAAGAACACAATTATAGAGACAATTCTTCGAAGCGGTCTTCTAAAAATAAAACTCTCTTTTAAACAGGTATTTGTAGGCCTTCCACAGAGACAGAACACTTGGGGAAAGAAAGAGAAAGAACATTTCAATATTTGAAGTTCGTAATGGATACTACAGCCAAAGACAGAAAATTGTTTGTGCGGGTTCACGTCTTCGTAGAGCCCCCATTTAGCGGTACCTCCCGCTATACGGTATTTTTATGATTTTAGCGAATTTATTCACCGGAATGGTTCCAAATTTAGTATTTAAAGTTCGTAATGGATACTACAGCCTACGACAGAAAATTGTCAGTGCAGGTTCACGTCTTCGTATAGCCCCATATAAAGGTACCTCACGATATTTGGTATTTTGATTTTATCGACATTATAACCGATTTTTTTAAGTTTCGCATTTGAATATTGTAATGGCTTATGACAAATGTTACCTACGCAAGTTCATGTCGTCGTATAGACCCTAATATAATAGCTACATTCGATATTTTTAAGATTTAACAGAATTTTATTTAATTTTAACGGATTTTACTGTTTTTGAGAATTGCCAAATTCGTTCCAAATGGTGGAGGGTATTCGCTTCTTTTTTTAGACAGAAGTCCTGCGAATTCCCTCCAAAAAGCAAAGAGTCTTCCATCGATATTCTCTTGGCGAAAGGTCCTTACAAGGGGGCAGCAATTTTCTCACAGAATACCAAAATGTCTTCTCATTGAAAACCTGAAGATCTTCACATATAAGATTCTTAACTCCTCCAATATAAGACCCGAATATCTTCTCAGTCAAGATACGATGGTTTTGTTATACTAAATCCAAAGGTCTTCTTACAAAAGGGCCTTCTCGTCGAGGGCCGAAGTTTTTTCCTTTAAAGACCCGAAGATTTTTTCATATAAAACACCAAAGTCTTCTAAAAGAAGACCCTCAGATCTTCTCAAAAAAGACCCAAAAGTCTTCTCACAGAAGACCGTAAGGCCTTCTCATAAAAAATCCAAAGGTCTTCTCATAGAAAATCACAAGGTTTTATCATTGAAAATCCGAAGGTTTCTCATGAAAGACCTGTAGGTCTTATATACTTTGTAGGGTCTATTATAAATATTTGGAGGAGTTACAAACGGAATAACAAAGTTAATATACCCTCCATAGAATGGGGGGGGGGCATTAAAAATGCAAGGACACCGCATCAGAAAGAAAATAGACTCAAAAGAGCTAAAGAGTTGCTTCGCTTGGCCGAAGCTGAAGAACTGCCGAATTTGGTTTTCTCCGATGAGAAAACATTCGTTGTCCAGCAGTTTGTAAACAAACAAAATGTTTACTTGCCAAAGAGGTTAGCTGAAAATGTGAACCTTCGGTTGGCCACCAGAACTCAAGCCTCGAGCCGGCCATGGTGATGGTGTGGGCCGCCATAACAGCCGATGGTTGCTCTCCGCTTGTATTAATCGACCGTAGCATCAGAATAAATGCCGAATATTATGTCGAAAATATTCTGGAGGGTGTGTTAATACCTTGGGCACGCAAACATCTTGGCCGCAGACCTTGGACTTTTCAACAGGACTCAGCATCTCATCGCACTCAGTACGCGCCAACCAAGAATGGTTACAAAATGAGGTTCCTTGCTTCATTTCCAGCTCACAATGGCCACCAAAATCTCCGGATACCAATCTGTTGGACTATTGTGTCTGGAGTCATTTGGAAAGCAAGGTTGATACTAAAAAATACCAAAGTATCGATCACCTCAAGCAAGCGCTTCGCCGGGAATGGGCCAAAATACCGACAGAGCAACATTCGGGCAGCGTGTGACGGTTTCATTGGCCGTTTAAAGGCCACAATTCGTGCCAAAGATGACTAATTCGAACACATCTAAACTTATTCTAAAATTTGATGCTGTTTCCGACAGTTTTTGCTTTCATTCAATAAAATTTAAAAAAATGTAGAAATTATGGCTTTTGACTTTGTTGTAGTTTTTTTTTTGATCTCACCCTGTCTATGTCTAAACACATAGTTATATTTTATTGCCATTTTAATAAAAATATTTTTTAAAAGGGCATTGCTGAAGTCATTCAAGCATGCGCATGGCCATAAATCATTTTGCCCAACCAACCACTAACTTATGTATATATATGTATGTATGTATGCATGTATGTAAGACCACATTTGAGTACATTTGTCATATGTAAAATATGGAGATCCATTAAAATGTTCCAGCAGACTTGAAAATGACCCATTGTGACCATTGAGATCAGTTATAAAACTATTGTAACTTGAAGCAAACGTTGGTTGCTTCTGACCATTCAGCCATTGTAAGTTAATAAAAAGTCTGGAGTTCATTCGGTTACTAAAAAAATGGCTAATGTAAATGACATTGAGTTGTATTTACAATGTAAAATGGCCATGGACGGAGAAAAAAATGTTTGTAAAAAAATTATGACTTTTCAGATATTTTCCTATTTCATTTTTAGACTTTATATTTAATTGTTTTTATACCCTCACCATGGTATGGAGGTTATATTAAGTTTATCATTCCGTTTGTAACATCTCGAAATATACATTTTAGACCCCACAAAGTATATATTATTGATCAGCATAAAATTCTATGTCGATTTAGCAATGTCCGTCCGTCGGTCCGTCTGTCCGTTTGTCCGTCTGTGGAAAGCACTCTAGCTTCCGAACGTATTGAAGTAAATTGATAAAATTTTACCTACATGTATATTATGTATGCAGGACTTTTGGTATTGAAAATGGGCCATGTAGGTCCACGTTTTAGTATAGCCCCCATATAACGGTACCTCCCGCTATTGGGTATTTTGATGATTTTAGCGACGTTCTTCACCGGAATTGCTTCAAATTTGGTATTTGAATTTTGTAGTGGATACTAGAGTCTATGACAGGAGATTGTCTGTGCAGGTCCACGGTATCGTATATACCCCATATAACGGTACCTCCCGATATTCTGTATTTTGATGATTTTAGCAACATTATTCACCGGAATTGTTTCAAATTTGGTATTTGACATTCGTAATATATGTTACAGCCTATGACAGAAAATTGTCTGTGCAGGTCTACGTCTTCGTAGAGCCCCCAAATAACGGTACCTCCCGATATTCGGTACTTTGTTGATTTTAGCGACATTACTCACCGGAATTGTTTCAAATTTGGTATTTGAAGTTTGTAGTGGATTCTGCAGTGGTATGATAGAAGATTGTCTGTGCAGGTCCACGGTATCGTATATACCCCATATAACGGTACCTTCCGATATTCGGTATTTTGATAATTTTAGCGACATTATTAACAGGAATTATTTCATATTTGGTATTTGAAGTTCGTAATGTATACTACAGCCTACGACAGAAAATTGCCTATGTAGGTCCACATCTTCGTATAGCCCCCATATAACGGTACCTCCCGATATTGGGTATTTTGATGATTTTAGCGACGTTCTTCACCGGAATTGCTTCAAATTTGGTATTTGAATTTTGTAGTGGATACTAGAGCCTATGACAGAAAATTGTCTGTGCAGGTCCACGTCCACGTATACCCCATATAACGGTACCTCCCGATATTCTGTATTTTAATGATTTTAGCAACATTACTCACCGGAATTGTTTCAAATTTGTTATTTGAAGTTCGTAATGGATTCTGCAGCGGTATGATAGAAGATTGTCTGTGCAGGTCCACGGTATCGTATATACCCCATATAACGGTACCTTCCGATATTCGGTATTTTGATAATTTTAGCGACATTATTAACCGGAATTATTTCATATTTGGTATTTGAAGTTCGTAATGTATACTACAGCCTACGACAGAAAGTTGTCTGTGCAGGTCCCCATATAACGGTACCTCCCGATATTCGGTATTTTAATGATTTTAAATACATTATTCACAGATTTTTTTAAGTTTCGCATTTGAATATTGCAATGGGTTATGACAAAAGTTACCTATGCATGCCCATGTCATCGTATAGACCCTAATGTAACAGTTACATTCGGTATTTTCAAGATTTTAACAAAATTTTTTACGAATTTTAATTTTTTTTGGAATTGCCAAATTCGTTCCAAATGGTGGAGGGTATTCAAAGTTCGGCTCGGCCGAACTTACCGCTTTTTTTACTTGTTTTTTTTTTTTTTTGTTTTTTTTAATGAAATTAAGAAACAAGTAAGCAAAGGTTATAGTCGTGCGGAGCCGACCATGTGATACCCTACAACACTACAATATGTGAGAATCCCCCTTATGTCGAAAACCATTTTGGAAGATTTCGCTTTTGAAATTAAATCACTGAGCATTGCCCAGATATTACTCTTAGCATTTTGCCTAATATTAACGCACCCCGTCATGCGAGGTGTGTCGATTAGCTTCAATTGTGTGATCAGGAATTTTTTCGGTTTTTGTTTTATTTGAGCCCCTAAATATTTTGCCATCATCTCCAAAAACAAGAGACATCTCCGAATCTCCAAATTTAGACTCATCTATATGATTTGCTTGTCTACGATATTTGGCTATATTCGTCAACGAATTCAGCATAAAAAAGCCAGAAGTTCGGCATTTGTGTATTTCGGATATCGCCTGTAAGTAATACTGGTATTTTCTCACACAAAAGTAGTGGTCCATTCCACTCGCTGTCCTAAATTCTAGCTTCATGCAAAATTTCGTGTCCTTTGGTTTCTATATCGGCTGCAAAATCAGGAACATTTTTAGTTGTTGGTCCATTTCATCCCCTAAATATTTTGCGGACATCTTTAAAACCAATAGACCTATCCCTTCTGAGCCTTACCCGTGTGAAAATTTCCGTGAGGATCGGATAATAATTGCAATCTGTATATAACAGCCCCTACAGGTGTTGTAAGTTGAAAAAATATTACAAAATATACACTTCAATATTATAAGTCAAACTGAAAAAATCGAATGCGATAAAAATATGGAAAAATAAAAAAATTACACAAAATACTACAAAACCTATATTAACATCATTATTGCCATATTTTTATGCGATTTTCTTTAGATTTTATACTTTTATGCCAAGAGGGCATTCTGAATTGAAAAAATTTGTCAAAATCGGTCCAGCCATTCTTGAGATATAAGCATTCTAACTAACATCCCCTTCCTTTGTATATATACATTGTATATATTTCGCTATATATAACCGATATATTTACTATCGGCATCTACGTAATGGTCGGAATTGACCTGTTCGTCTATTTGTGATTTTGTCGAGATTAAAAATATTCGCGTTTTAATGGAAAATTCGACTTTTATTTAACACAAATGTTATGGTATATTTCACCTACTAAATATTACCCAATGACCATCAAAATTGGAAGACTTCTAGCCACCCCTAAGCTCTAGCCCCATGCTAACTTCCGCTTCGATTGGTATAAATATTATGCGATCATCTTCAAAAGCAATAGGGTTCTATTCTGACCGTAAACCCACCTCCATTTTCAATTTCGTGAGGATCGGACCATAATTGCGACCTGTAGAGTGATTACAAATTAACATGGACAGACGGACGGACATACATAGCTAGATCGACTCAGCTTGGCGAGATGGGAAGATCCATATACACTTTCCTATGTGGGAAACCAATATTTCGAGGTGTTACATAATTTTTGGCCCAATCAAACTTATAATACCCCCAACACATAGTGTTGTAGGGTATAAACACGTTAACAACATGGGACGTTTAAAAAATAGTTAAAGAATTAAGATCTATTTGTAAAAGAGTACTGAAATAACTGACTGATGGAGGAACAACACCCCGATAAAACGCCTGAAGCTAGAATTTTGAATTTTGTACGAAAAGTTGTAAATGTTTCCGAATTGGTTATTGGGTGAATGTAAAGAGCTTAAACCCCGAAATTTGATATTGTGGTCGCAGTTGGTAACCGGTGTTGAGAAATGGAGGTGGTTTTTCAAATGTGTACAAGAATTGTACAAAAATACTAAATAGTACTAATTTTGGATCACTGTTGGTGTCTAGGATGGCGAGATGTGGATTGTTTTGGGCATGCGTAATAAGTGTTACCAAAATTTGAATAATAATTTTGAAAATCTTAAAATTTATTACGATACATGAAGTTCTGATTGTCAAACCTTGTCAAACTGAACAGACTGTGAATTTTGAGAATTTAGAAAGCCTAGCACGAACTGTTGGAACGAATCTACAAATTGGACTTTTTGCTGACGATATATGTAAAATTAACCTGTAGGGCTACCAGTACAATAATCCTGGATTTTAACGCATTTTTCCAAAGGACTGCCAGAACTATAGAATGTAGAGTTTTGGTCCAAAAGTCCGCCACCATTTGATAAATAACTACATATTCTATAGTTCTGGCAGTCTTTTGGAAAAATGCGTTAAAACGCAGGATTATTGGACTACCAGGACTACTAGTATAATCAGATTATACTCCTATTTTTTCATCTTAAAAAATAAATGATTATTTTAATGGCACTTCTTCGGATTATAGCTGTACTAGTACGTCTTGAAAAATACAGGAATATTCTGCTAATAGACCTTGGAGAACTTTTAAAAAATCCGGGTCCTGGTAGTTCTTCAAAAAAACTGTTTTAAAACTTCACGATTGCTGGATCAAAAAGTGCTTCAAAAATATTCACATATTTACTATTCTTGCCTTAATAGTCCTTCAGAAAATCTTTAAAAAGTCTAGGATTATTTTCCTGACAGTCGATCTGAACAATTCTTTAAATATCCACAATGATTATCCTTTTCAAAAATTCATTAATTCATCATTAATTCATTCATTTTTGTCCTGTCCTGTTAGAAAAAAATCTGAAAAATGCTTTAAAATTTGGGATTTTTGCCTCTTTAGGAAAATTCTTTGAATATACACGATAATTGTCCTGGTAGTCCTTTTTATTTTTTTTTTTTTTTTGCGTTCGTTCCCACGCCTCTCACTCCCACCCCTACCGACCGCGGGGGCGACCTCCCCATACGTAGGGAGCGCGTACACACCAAAGACCGGGAATGGTGGGTTAGTTGAGAGTTAGTGGTGCCAGCTACAGTCTAGTACATCAGCCGGCAAAGAAATAGGTAAAAATACATTACTGAGAAAGGAATTAGAGCAACACATATAACAATTATAACAAATATAAACAAATAACAGTGAAAATAATATGTTAAACAAATACTACTGTTCAAAGGCTGGAGTCTATTGTTTCCGCAAAGGGAATTGTAGACTAGGTGCCGTTAAAATGAACTTAAAGATTCTGGCAGGTAGTGCTCAAAGGCTGGGTCTACTGGTTCCGCAAAGGGAGATGTAGATCTGGTGCCGCAAAAATGAGCTTTTTAAATTAAAAAATAGGTAAGTGAACATAAACAATCACATATGGAGAATAGATTTTTTAATAGCGTTCAACGAATTACTTAAACAAATACTATTACATAGACTATTGTAAATTACACATAAGGATCTCAATGGGTTACTGATTGCGAAATTAGTTCTTGCGAGAGATAACTTTAAAGGTTCGAAATAACGAGTTCTACGAGAAGGAATATTATAAGTTACTTCCCCAGTTAAAAAATGAGAATCAATCAAACCGCGTGTTAATTTAATAATAAATAACGCTCTTAGCATAAACCGTCTCCTTTCAAGTGTTGGGAGATCAATTAACAGTAAACGATTTTCGTAAGGTGGAAGTAATTCTGACGGGTTCCAGTTAAGGCCCCGCAGAGCAAAAATCAGGAATTGAACTTGAACTGATTCGATTTTATCTGAGTAGCATTTATAAAAAGGACTCCACAGAATACATCCGTACTCTAATATTGGGCGAACTAAACTTACAAATAGTCTTTTGGTGACATATGGATCATCGAACTCTTTAGACCAGCGTTTTATAAAACCTAGTAAAGATTTGGCTTTATTAACACATGAGTCAATATGTAAATGAAAACGTAGTTTAGGGTCTAGAATAACACCGAGGTCAGTAAAGGAATCAACATTTTCTAATTTGTATGAACCAATAAAGTAGTTAGAATGTATTGGCTGAGATCTTGACAAGGAAAATTTTTTGCATTTCTTAAGATTAAGGGACATACCGTTGGCACTGCACCAGTTCACAAGGGAATGTAAATCGTACTGTAAGAAAGTCGAATCGTCAAGGGAATTTATATGCATGTAAAGCTTCACATCATCAGCATACATTAGTATTTTAGAGAATCGAATGTGATCCGGGAGATCATTAAGATACAGAACAAAAAGTAAAGGGCCCATATGACTACCCTGAGGTACGCCAGAAGAAACAACTATATTTTTTGAAAGCGAATCATTGAAAATAACTTTTTGGGTACGGAATTACAAAATAACTTAAGTATCCTCAGGAATTACAAATGGAGGATTTCTACAAAGCGAAATATTTAGGGAAGATGAGAAAATTAAATCTAGGAGTCGTTCCTTATCATTGAGTATAAAATTTACTTGGTATAAACAAAGATCATAAATCTTATCCCAAAAAGCGTCGAATACAACTGGGTAAGAGGAGGGTATATAATCTAATTTATTATCACCCGAGACCCAAGAAACATTAGGAAGATTAAAATCACCCATGCAAATCAAAGTAGAGTTATCAGTTCGGAAAAGCTTCACAATTTTTGTCCTGATATCCCTTTTGAAAAGTTCTTGTAAAAATTCAGGACTATTGTCTTGAAGTCCATCAGAGAAGTTCTTTAAAAATCCACGACTTTTTGTCCTGATATTCCTTTTGAAAAATTCTTTTAAAAATCCACGAACATTGTCTTGGCAGTCCATCAGGAAAATTATTTTAATATCCACAATAATTGTAGACCTTGGGAAAGATTCCTTAAATATTCAAGTATATAATTGCTACTATATAAGTATCTTAAAAATGCATGATTATGGCCCTTATAGTCCAAACAGTTCATCTTGGAAAAAATCCACGATAGTCCTTTGGAAAAATTCTTTTCAAATCCACAAATATAATCCTGATAGTCCTTTAGAAAATCTCTTAAAAAATACACTATTACTGTCCTGAAATTGCATCAGAAAATCGTTTTAAATAACCACAATGGTTGTCCTGGTAGTCCTTTGGAAGAAAAAAAATTAAAAAAAAAAAAACACGAATATTGCCCCGACAGTTCTTCAGATTACCCCTCTATTACATTTTCAAAAAAAAAAAAAAAAGAGTAACAAATAAAAAATCAGTAAGTTCGACGGGACTGAACTTTGAATACCCTCCACCATTTGGAAGGAATTTTGAAATTAAAAATAAAATAGGTTGGAAAGTAAAATCATCAAAATACCGAATATAGGGAATTACTGCTATATTGGATTCTTTACGAAGACATGGACCTGCATAGCCAGTTTCAGTTCAAATAAGCAATATGCAAATTATGCCGCTAAAATCATATATTAACCGAACTTGGGAAGCTACCTTTATATATGGGGGCCATAATAAGACGTGTACCTGCATTGTCAAATTTCTGTTATAGAGCTCATTAGGAACTTTAAATACGAAATTTGAAACATTTCCGGTCATTAATAATTTTATTTTTACTAAAATCATCAAAATACCAAATACAGGAAGTTACCGTTCGTTATACGAACACCTGGACCTATATAGCCCATATTCAATACCAAAAGTCCTGCAGAACATCAGAAACATCTGAATAAATTTTTTTCAACTCACTTCAATTCGTTCGGAATTTCCAGGTGTTACAAACGGAATGTCAAACTTAACATACCCTCCATACTATGGTTGGTAAAAAGAGTAAAAAGATCTAGGATTATAGCTTTGAGAGTCCTTCACAAAATTGGTTTAAAATTCCAATAATATAGCCATAAAAGTCCTTCAGAACTTATTGTTCCATAACTCCATTAAACCTTAAAAAATATTTCAAATTTAGCTCTTTAAAAGGTTTAGTTAAAGAAACCACGATCATGGCTCCGAAAGTCCTTAAAACTTAGTTACAAACTCAAATTGTAGCTCTGACAGTTCTTCAGCTAAATTATTCTTAAAAACTCAAAAATATATCTCTGAAAACCCTTTACTTTTTTTAAAAACTCCGAGATTTGTGAAAGTCACTTCTGAAATACTCCGGCAAAAATCCAGAAAACAGGATCTGATATTTCTTTAGAAATTATTTCTAAAACTTCACAATAATAGCTTGGATTGTCCTTAAAAATTATGTTTAAAAACCCACGAGTTTCCTTGAAGAGTTTCATATTTTTATGTAAGAATCTGATAGTCCTTCAAACAGATATTCCTTAACAAAAATCGACGATTATGTGGCAAATTAGCTGCTTTGTTGAAAATAATCTCCCTCTCTTCCTCTCTCTCTCTCTCCTCCTTTCTCATTTGGATTTGGATAAAAATGTTTGGTCTACGTGTCCTGTGACATTGTCGGACAAATAAAATAGTTATCATTGTTGTTGTTGTAACACATAATTTGTGGTTTTCTTTTATAAACATATGGGGGGGCTGGCAAATGTTGGCCAACATTTCGCCTTCATCTCATCATTCCATCACCCACACACACAAGCACACCCACACAGAATCCTAACCACAAAGGTCTTTATCCTTACACCCCTCCAGTAACATGGGCATCTCCCGCTCTCTTCCTCACTCCATTCCTCTTTGCATTTTGACAGACGACTCTTTAACATTTATGACGTTTTTTTTTTATTATGGCCAGGCAGGCATTGTGGGAAATCGGATACACAATGACGCCGTTTAAATTGTTTTTATGATCTACAAATTACAATGGCCGGGTTTTCCATTGTCCTTTTTCCTTAGACTTCGACAATGGTATATGGCCAACCGTGGTTGTTTTACTCTCTGGTTTCGTCTCTGTCGTATTTTGTTGCCTCTGGTGACAAAGTGTCTGAGCAGGCGTGTAAAGTTTTGTAAAACTAAACTTAGCTGGAGTTCGTTTTTTTCTTTATTACTGCCATAGATGTTTTTTAGCATCTTGGATTAAGGTTTATCGGACAAGAGCACATTTTGCGATTTTTTTTGGCGTGCGTTTAGTAGTTAAGTAATGCAAAATAGTTGGCAAGGAAATGTGGAGGACGTGTTGTGTGCTAACAAGTGGCATAGTTATAAATGAAGGGTTATGCCAACAAACCAACCAGTTCAATTAGACCGCAGAAGAACCGCTCGTAGAACCCATTTTGAACAACAAATACCGAATTTAAAACAAATCTGGCAGAAAATGTGCCCAAGTCGTCAAAATACCGTATGCCCCAAACATAGCAGTATGAGGGCTATAAGAAAACGCAGAACTATAGAGACAATGATAAGGCACAGATGGTAAAACCTATTACAAAGAGGAAATACAAAAAAAAAAAACAAGTAAGCAAAGGCTACAGTCGAGCGGGGCCGACCGTTGAATACCCTACAACACTATAATAAACGATACAGTTTATATAGACGAGATACTCGAAAGAATTCCACAAGATATTGTGACAATTAATAAAAGAAAACCATCAGGTTTCGATCTCTAATTTTCGAATAATAGCAACTTAAACTAGTTTGCTCATTTCCAATTTATTGGTAGACGTTGCACGTAAATGGTCTTCCTAGATCTTGAACCCAATATTTCCCAAAGACCTATAATCTCTCAGAAGTGGCAAAAGATTAACATTTATTATTGGTTTTTGACTGAAACGCATCTATATGAGATACAGACATTTGACTATATTCTTCAACGAAATCAGCGTTAACGAAATAGTCAGAAGTGTGTCTTTCCTGTATTTGTGAATTCTCTAAAAAGTCACTGGAATGGACATTTTCGTATTTTGTCTACAAAAGTTGGCAAACTCCTTCACACATTGAATATTTTTGGGTGGCCATCCAAAACTGCTTGTCTTTTGCAATGTCCGGTAACCCCCATTCAAATGTGCGTTAGGATCGGGCGATGATTACGACCTGCCGACTATTTTGCAGTTTTTTGGTCCATTTCAACCCCTAAATGTATTGCGATCATCTCCAAAAAGAGTAGGCTTCTATTCTGACCCTCATCTTATACCCATGCAAAATTTCGTAAGGATCGGGCCATAAATGCGATCTGTATATGATGTCCTGACATCTCAACTACTTAGTTTTGTTAGCCGTAGAAATATTGCCAAATGTTTAATTCGAAATGAAAATATGCCAAAAATATGACAAATTTGAAAAAATATGAGAAAATTTTACAAAATCAATATTTTCATCTTTAGAGAGATATTTTTATGCGATTTTTTTAGACGTTTTTTTTTTCCTGCCAAGAGGCCATTCTGAATTAATGAGAACTGGCGAAATCAGTTCAGCCGTTCTCGACATATAAGAGATCTTTCAAGCATATCTTTCCTTGATAGACATATATGTCGCACATATTTTGCTATATAACCGATTTGTTTGATGTTAACATCAATGTAAAGGTCAGAAGTAACCTTGTCATGGCTTCGTGATATGAAAAATGTTGAATTTTTTCAACACAAAAGATATGGTCTATTTCACCCGCTAAATATTATCCGATGACCACCCTAATTGGTAGGCTTCATCCCCGCCCTAAACTCTAGCTACATACGAAATTCCGCGTCGATTGGTCTATAATTGCGACCTGTATAGCTACTGCAAAATCCGACATTTTTTCAGTATTTGGTCCATTTCAACCCCTAAACATTTGGCGATCATCTCCAAAAGAAATAGGCTTCTATTCTGACCCTAACCCCACTTTCATGCAAAATTTCGTTAGGATCGGGCTATAATTGCGACCTGTAGCGTGATTACAAATTAACATGGACAGACGGACAGACGGACGGACGGACATACATAGCTAGATCGACTCAGCTCGGCGACCTAGGAAGATCCATATATACTTTTCTATATGGGAAACCAATATTTCGAGGTGTAACATAAATTCTGTCCCAATCAAACTTATAATACCCCCAACACATAGTGTTGTGGGGTATAAAAACATTAAGTTCGGTCGGACCAAACTTTTAATACCCTCCACCTTAGGGTACAGGAAACATTAGAGCCCATTATGATCCACATATACCGATTTTTAGACATATTCATTGAAAAATGTGCCAAAAATCATCAAAATACCGAATATCGGGAGGTACCGTTAAATGGGGGCTATACCAGATCGTGGACCTAAACATTCAATATTTCGCCAAAGGAGCTCGAACCCATTATGACCCATAAATACCAGTTTTTAGACAAATCCGTGAAAAAATGTGGCAAAAATAATCAAAATGTCCAATATCGGGGGCTATACCAAAGCGTGGACCTACACATGCAATGTCTCGCTACACGAACTGGGATCCGTTATGACCTACAAATACCAATTTTCAGACAAATCCGTGAGAAAATGTGACATAAATCATGAAAATACAGAATATCGGGAGGTACCGTTATATTGGGACTATACCAAAACGTGGACCGATATATCTCATTTTCACTACCAACCATCCTAGACCATAGACAAATGAAAATACAGACAACGAAATGCTCTCACCGTTTATCTTCGAAAAAAATCGAATCAGCAGATGTCGTCTATATCGTTTCAGGGGTTTGAGTGGTAATATTGAAGTCACTCAATTCTAAAACGTTAAAAATAACAAAAACTGTAGGATATTTGTCAGCTGGAAATTGTTCCATAATAAAATAAATGTGAAAATTACGAGATGACATCAAAAAATTCCGGAATAATCAGGTGAAATTCTTGAAAAACGATGAAATATGTTTTCGAAGTCGAGTGGCTTGAACGCGTAAATGAGCATGTTGACTATGCAAAACATGATGAGAGCCACCTGGAAAAAAAGACCAAACTAACTTTTCGTTGTCTATATCTTAATTTGTCTATGCCTAGACACAATACAAATTGCTCTGCTAAATTTTGATGTTCTACCTCAAATAATGTGGGCTGTATCGTGATTTCAAAAGACAGACAGACGGACATCGACTTAGAATTTTATGCTGATTATGAATATAAATACTTTATGGGGTCTACGACAAATATTTAAAGATGTTAGAAACGGAATTACAAAATTAATATACCCTCCTTTCCAAAGTGGAGGGTATAACAAGTTAAAAAGCAGTAAGTTCAGCCGGGTCGAACTTTGAATACCCTACACCATTTCAACGAACTTGGAAATTTTCAAAAAATAAAAACCGCTAAAAATACCCAATATAGCCGTTACATTGGGGTCTATATGACGTGGACCTACATTGTTGTCATAAGCCATTACCGTATTCAAATTCGAAACTTGAAATAAAAGATGAATAATGTAGCTAAAATCATCAAAATACCGTACATAGGGAGGTACCGTTACATCGGAGCCATACGAAGGCCTGGACTTGCATAAACAATTTTGTGTTACAGCCTGTAGCATCCATTACGAACTTCAAATACGACATCTCAAACAATTTCGGTGAGTATAGTATCTAAAATCGTCAAAATACCGAATATGGTATATATATATGGGGAGGTAATGATGTGTGGGACCTGTACAAAGTCCTGGAAATCCATAGACAACTTTCTGTCATAGGCTGTAGTATCCATTACGAACTTCAAATACCAAATTTGAAACTATTATTTTGAATAATGTAGCTAAAATCATTAAAATACCGAATATCGGGAGGTACCGATAAATGGGGCTACACGAAGGCATGGACCTGCGCAGACAATTTTCTGTCTTAGACTGTACTATCCCCTTGGAACTTCAAATATCAAATTTGAAACAATTCTGGTGAATATCGGGAGGTACCGTTATATGGGGCTATACAGGGACGTGGACTTGCACAGTCAATTTTCTGCAGTAGGCAGTAGTATCCATTACGAACTTTAAATACCAAATGTGAAACCATTCCGGTGAATAATGTCGCTAAAATCGTCAAAATACCGAATATTGGGAGGTAGATCTAAATTCGTTCAGTCAGTCAGCCATTTTTATACCCTCATTCATATGACTAGAGAGGGTATATATCATTTGAGATGACCAAAACGTGCTTCATCGAAATAACAGCTTTAAACCCTAGGTTTCTTTGGACCAAATCCGTTTCAGGACATTTGGAATAGATCTAGCGATATCCGTCCGTACGTCCATACGTCTGTCTGGTTGGTGCGCACGATAATTCTCGAAGGGAGTATCCGATTTTATTCAAACTTGGTACAACGTAAGATTATTATCAAACTTAGATCGAGTTCGAATATGGACATTGACGGTACATTCCTTTTGGTACCTTCCCCACAAAATGTCAATATTTTCGAAGAAAATAATTTACTGCACAGAAAGAGAGAGTATAATCCGATTTTGCTCCAACTTTGTAAATCATGATATTTTCATCAGTGCTAGGCCAATGTTGGTCCACTCCATCAATTACCTCTCCCACAAAGGGTCAACATTTTGAATATCCACGAAGCTCACAAAACTCGAAATTGACATGCGATTCTATTAAGACTTCGCACATCTCAATATTTCCATCAATTTTTTAAAAAAAAATGGTACCTCCTTCTGGTACCTCCCCCACAAAGGGTTTAATTTTGGAACAACCACAACAATCATAAAATCCGAAATAAGCATCCGGTTCTCTTCAAATGACATACACAATAATATTTTTACTAACCCAATGCTTGATGTGAGGACGGAATATATCGGTCCACTACTTCTGGTACCTCCCTCACAAAGGGTTAACATTTTGAATATCCATGAATCTCATAAAATACGAAAATAACATCTGAGTCCATTCAGACTTGGCGCATCTCAATATTTACATAACACAAGATCTGTTATAAATATGGTAGAGATCGGACTGTTTCTTCTGGTACCTCACCCACATAGGGTTCGAGATTTTGAAAAAAAAAAAAAACAAAACACTCAAAGAAAGCAAAATAAGCATCCAGCTCTCTTCAAATTTCACAAATCCAAATATTTATGCTAACACAAGATAAGCCAACCCCATCTGGTACCACACCCAAAAATTATGGTCTATTTCACCGAAGCCGTATAACGTGGATTTTTCAAAGATATTTTTAAAGGGCCAATAAACGTGATTTTTTTTTTCAAGGACCAATGAAAGTCGATTTTTGCTATAGAATATCCGGAATAATTCTTATCTTGGATACGATGCCAACAATAACAACAGTTGTATTGCCACTTGAAATTTCGGAAAATATTCCTAAAGTATTTTCCGCAATTTCTCATTCGTTTTCCGCTATGCCATGGAACAGTTGAATTACCGTTGAACGTTTTTGTTTTGTAAAAATCGTCATTGACGTCAACTCTGCTACTACTCCGACGCTTAGAGGCAGCAGCAACCAACAACTTGCCAAAAATCTCATTCAACGACCCTCATTATACTGTCGTCGACGTCACGACAACGAACAGCCAAAGGAGAGATCATGTTTTTTTTGTTATGAGATTTGAGAGAAAGATATTCGCTTTGGAGGCATAGCAATTCGAAACATGCCAAATCTGTTTTCTTTTTTATACCCTGCACCATAGTATGGAGGGTATATTAAGTTTGTCATTCCGTTTGTAACACCTCGAAATATATATTTTAGACCCCACAGTATATATATTTTTGATCAGCACAAAATTCTATGTTGATTTAGCAATGTCCGTCCGTCTGTCCGTCTATCGGTCTGTCCGTCTGTGGAAATCACTCTAGCTTCCGAACGAAATGAAGTAGGTTGATGAAATTTTACTCAAATGTGTATTATGTCTGCAGGACTTTAGGTACTGAAAATGGGCCATGTAGATCCACGTCAGAAAATGGACCCCTATGTGGTTACACGATTTGTTATAGCCCCCATGTAACGGTACCTCCCGATATTCGGTTTTTTGATGATTTTTGCGACATTATTCATCGAAATTGTTTCAAATTTGGTATTTGAAGTTCGTAATAGATACTACAACAGAAAACAGAAAATGGGACATGTGGGTCCAGGTCTTCGTATAGCCCCCATATAACGGTACCTCCTGATATTCGGTATTTTGATAATTTTAGAGACATTATTTGCCGGAACTATTTCAAATTTTGAATTTGACATTCGTAATGAATGCTTCAGCCTATGACAGAACATTGTCTGTGCAGGTCCACGTCTTCGTATAGCCCCCATATAACGGTACCCCCCGATATTCGGTATTTTGAAGATTTTAGCGACATTATTTACGGGAACTATTTCAAATTTAGAATTTGACGTTCGTAATGAATGCTACAGACTATGACAGAACATTGTCTGTGCAGGTCCACATCTTCGTATAGCCACCATGTAACGGCACCTCCCGATATTGGGTATTTTTTTTGATTTTGATTATTTTAGCTACATTATAAACAGATTTTGTTTTCAAGTTTCACATTTGAATATTGTAATAGCTTGTGACAAAGTTGCCTATGCAGATCCACGTCGTCGTATAGATCCTAAAATACGGCTACATTCGGTATTATTAAGATTTTAACAAAATTTTTAACGGATTTTATTTATTTATTTATTTTTTTTTTTTTTGAAAATTGCCAAATTTGTACCAAATGGTGGAGGATATTTAAAGTTCGGCCGAACTTACAGCTTTTTTACTTGTTTTTTTTTAGTTTTTTTTTTTTTTTTGAATAACATATAAACAAATTTCAGTCTTCAGCTTTCAGCTGGCAGAACCGCCAAAGTGTAGTTTAAAGAAAATGTTAGCTTTTCTTCGGACACGATGAGTTCCATACAAAGTGGTGGAAGTTATGGTTTTTTTCTCAAACAAAACCCAAAAAATAAATAAAAAGCGAAACGTGAAAAGTTGCAAAGTTCAAACTTGAAAATATACAGTGGGGACGAAAATTAGTTGGCATATAAACAATAAATCGATATTACATACCTCCAAGCCCGTCTCAAAAGTGAATAAACAAAAAAAAAATATCTTCA
This sequence comes from Musca domestica, assembly GCF_030504385.1. NCBI lineage: Eukaryota > Metazoa > Arthropoda > Insecta > Diptera > Muscidae > Musca > Musca domestica. Next base: position 1,483,671 of record NW_026712315.1, on the reverse strand, counting down.
ATCAGTAATGTCAATACCCTAAAACTCCTCTAAATTAAAATTCAAAATTTTATTTTTAGAACTACGTCAATACGTTCCTCCATTAATGTCAAAAATTTTAATGTTTAATAGATTTGTAAATTCTAAATTATTTCAAATAGAATACCAGTTAAATAAATTTTCAAATTTCCGCTACGGCCAGCAACCGCAAAAATGAGTGTAATGATCTCAAGATAACCGGTCTCAGCGATTTCAGCACAAACAATAATAATGAGACTTTTTTGGGGGGATAAGTTCGAATTTATTTTCAAGGACACCGATATGTACCTAAAAATGAACTTTGTATCTTGGGGTTACCTTGAAATATTGAAAAATTAGACCGGAGATTAAAATTTGAATCGCAATGATATTTGCAATAGGAATTTCTACCCGGGTTTTTTTGAGGTCAAATGTGATGTTTGTTGAAATAAATCAGGTTTTTGTCGGTTTGAAGTCAGTTGTATGATCTGTAAATTTTCTAATTCAAAGTTATTAGCATTCAACTCAAAAAATATTGAATTTTTTGGTGAATTATGAAAAGGAGTGGATCAACATTGCCTGTTTTTCAATTGGAAAATATAGCAAGGATCCTCTGAATAACATAAATCAGGAGGATTCGATACATGAACACTACTCCGAAACATGGGCGCACACTGAAATGGGCTGTGAACAGGTAATCTAGGCCTTTAGAAACCAAGTTAAAATAAAATCGAAAACTATATGGAAATATTTTTCTATTTATGATTTCTACATAATGAGAATTTTAAATGCCAGAAATTTGGCGAACTTTATTGGAAAATATGATCCCCCGATATTCGATATTTGAACGATTTTAGGGATATTATTCGCCGGAGATGTATCAAATTTCGTATTTACAAAAACGAAACAAAATCAATCGCCACATTTTTTACATTTTTATACCCTACAACAATGTGTGTTGGGGGTATTATAAGTTTGATTTGGGCAAAAATTATGTAACACCACGAAATATTGGTTTCCCACATAGGACAGTATATATGGATCTCCCTATCTCGCCGAGCTGAGTCGATATAGCTATGTATGTCCGTCCGTCTGATCATGTAATTTTGTAAACACTCTACGGGTCCCAACTATGGCTCGATCTTCACGAATTTGAAAATGGAGGTGGGGTTAGGGTCAGAATAGACCCCTATTTCTTTTGGAGATGATCGAATAATATTTAGGGGTTGAAATGGATCAAAAACTCAAAAATTTTCTTATTTTTACAGTTGCTCTACAGGTCGCAATTATGGACGTTAGTTAGCATGGGGCTAGGGCTTAGGGCTGGGCAGAAGCCTTCCAATTTTGATGGTCATCGGGTAATATTTAGTAGGTGAAGTAGACCTTAACATTTGTGTTAAACAAAAGTCAAATTTTCCATTAAACCGCGAATATTTTTAGTCCCGGCGAAATCACAAATAGACGAACAGGTCAATTCGGACCGTTACATAGATGGCGATAGTAAATATATCGAATATATATAGCGAAATATATACAATGTATATATACAAAGGAAGGGGATATTAGCTAGAATATTTATATCTCAAGAATAGCTGGACCGATTTTTGACAAATTTAATCAATTCAAAATGCCCTCTTAGCATAAAAGCATAAAATCTACAAAAATCGCATAAAAAGATGCCAACAATGATATTAATTAGATTTTTTAGTATTTTGTGACATTTCTTTTATTTTTATACCCTCAGCCATATGGCTACAGAGGGTATATATCATTTGATACGGTCAAAACGTGCTTCATCGAAATAACAGTTTTAAACCTTAGGTTTCTTTAGACCAAATCCGTTCCAGGACATTTGGAATAGATCTAGCGATGTCCGTCCGTACGTCCATCCGTCTGTCTGGTTGGTGCGCACCATAATTCTCGAAGGGAGTATCCGATTTTGTCTAAACTTACTACATCGTAATATTTTTGTCAAACTTAGATCGATTTCGGAGATGGGCAAAATCGGTCCACTCCTTCTGGTACCTCCCCCACAAAAGGTCGAAATTTTCAAAAAATATATTTTTTATGCACAGAAAGAGAAAGGATAATCCGATTTTGTTCCAACTTTGCAAATCCTAATATTTACGTCAGTGCTAGATCAGGTGTGAAAATGGACAATATCGTTCTACCCCATCAAGTACCTCCCCATAAAAGGGTAAACATTTTGAATAATTATAATGTGATGTTAGAATCCGACTGTCTTAAAATTTCACACATTCCAATATTTTCCTAAATCCAAGATCTGACGTTAAGATGAAATATATCAGTCCACTCCTTCTGGTATCTCCCCCACAAGGGGTCAAAGATTTGAATAACCAACACATTTATAAAACCCGAAATCTGGTTCTCTTTATATTTCACACATCCCATTGTTTCCACTAACAAAAGATCCGTTGTGAAGATGGGATATATCGGTCCACTCATTGCGGTACCTCCCCCACAAAAGCTCAAAATTTTGAAGATCCATGAAGCTCATAAAAAGCGAAATTGACATCCGATTCTATTCATGACTTGGTACATCCGAAAATTTCCATTAACACAACACAGTCCGACACGAGATGGCCAATATTGGCCAATTCCTTCGGAACCAACTGCATGAAGGTTTAAACTTTTGATCAATCAAACTAGAAGTCAAAAGATTTTAAAAATAATCGAACATTGGCTGAGGGTATACATTTGTCGGCAAAACCGACCGAACTTTTTAACTTGTTTTTATATTTTTTATCGCATGCGGTTTTTTCAGTTTAACTTCAATATTAAAATATACATCTTGTAATATTTGTTCACCTTACAACACAGGTTGGGATAATATGTACAGATTGCAATTATCGTCCGATCCTTATGAAAATTTTCACAAGGGTAGGGTTAGGCTCAGAAGGGCTAGGCCTATTGTTTTCTAAGATGTTCGCAATATATTTAGGGGTTGAAATCTAAGAATTTCCCTGATTCTTCAGCCATTATAAAGGTCACGAATATAAACTTAAGGATACGAACTCATATAGATGAGTCCAAAATTTAGAGACACAGAGAGGCCTCTTGCTTTTGGAGATGATCGCAAGATATGACCCAAAAACAGAATAAATTCCAGATCACACAGTTGAAGCCAATCGACACGCCTGAGAAGAGATTTAATGACAGGGAAGAACACAACAACTAACAGCACGACGGAGTGCGTAAATATTGGGCAAATATCCCTAGTCAAAATGCTAAGGGTAATATCTAGGCAGTGTTCTGTGACGTAATTTCAAAAGTGAAATCTTTCAAAATGGATTTGGACATAGGGGTGCTTCTAACATATTGTAGTGTTGTAGGGTATCACATGGTCGGCCCCGCACGACTATAGCCTTCGCTTACTTATTTTTAGATATTATTGAATGAAAGCAAAGATTTCGAAAATAGTATCAGATTTGTTCGAATTGGTCACCTTTGGCGCGAATTATGGCTCTCTAACGGCGAACGAAACCGAGACCGAAGCGAGGAACTTCATTTTATAACCATTCTTGAATGGCGGGTGCTCCTGTTGGAATGTCCAAGGTCTGCGTCCAAAAGGCTTTAATACACGCTCCAAAATATTTTCCCGATTATATTCAGCATTTGTTCTGATGCCACGGTCGATTAATACAAACGGAGAGTGATCATCGGCTGTTATGGCGGCCCACACCATCACCATGGTCGGCCAATTTCAGAATGCTGTCATTTCTAAGCCACTAATCCGACAGCTGTTAAAATTATTCCAGTGACAGCTCATTATAGTCTTTACAAGGGTACAAAAGCATTTTGGTGAGAATTTTCCAGAAAAAAAGTTATTCGTGATGGAATTCAAGTGTGATTGGCTGGAAAACCACAAGTGACTATCGTTTGAGCACTCCAGGCTTTAAATGTGAATAAATTTTTTGTGTCTCGTACCATCGCTCGTTACCGTGATTGGTTACTGGTAGCGAAGCTCGACATCAAGGAAGTGGACGGAAGAAAACAGCAACATCAGCAGAGATGATTCAAAAAGAAAACAAGAGACTTGTTCGAAACCCGCATCGCAGTGGCCGAAAAATGGCTCGTGAGCTGAACATATCGCAATATTCCATTCGGTAAATATTGAAAAATGAGCTCGGGGTAAGCCATTGAAATTCCAAAAAGTGCAAAAACTCACACCGCAACAGAAAGAAAATAGACTCAAAAGCGCTAAGGAGTTGCTTCGCTTCGCTTGGCCGAAAATGGTGAACTGTCGAATTTGGTTTTCTCCGATCAGAAAACATTCGTTGTCCAGCAGATGGTAAACAAACAAAATGATCGTGATTATTTGCCAAAGAGATTAGCTGAAAATGTGCACCTTCGGTCGGCCACCAGGACTCAAGCGCCGGCAATGGTGATGATGTGGGCAGCCATAACAGCCGATGATCGCTCTCCGCTCGTATTAATCGATCATATAAAATGCCCAATCATAGTAAATGCCCAATATTATCGCGAAAATATTCTGGAGGGTGTATTAAAGCCTTGGGCACGCAAACATTTTGACCACTGACCTTGGACATTCCAACAGGACTCAGCACAAAACGCGCACAGAACGCGCCACCCAAGAATGGTTACAAAATGATATTCCTCACTTTATTTCCAGCGCACAATGGCCATCAAAATCTCCGGATACCAATCCGTTGGACTATTGTATCTGGAGAGTTTTGGAAAGAAAGGTTGGCAGTTAAAAATACCAAAGTGTCGATCACCTCGAGCAAGCGCTTCGCCGGAAATGGGCAAAAATACCGACAGAGCAACATTCAGGCAGCTTGTGACGGTTCTATTGGCCATTTGAAGGCCATAATTCATGTCAGAGGTGACCAATTCGAACAAATCTAAACTTATTCTAAATTTTCATGCTATTTCCGATATTTTTTTTGGTTTCATTCAAAAAAATTCCAAAAAAAAAAGAATTAAAAATTATGGCGTTTGACTTTGCTGCAGTTTTTTTATATCACCCTGTATTTGTTACCTTTTAATACTTTTCGTACCGTTCTTGTGAGAATTTTCAAAAAAACCAGCCTTATTTGACCCCTTCGGATCAAGAGTGACCTTCACCCAAAATTTCAAGATTCAGCCGTTTCGTCTGGCCGTTGATGATGAATCGTTAGGTCAGCCAGTCAGTGTATTACTTTACTTTTTTATTACTATAGATATAATTTACGATCTTCGATGATATGGAGTGGAGATTTTATAAAATATCAAAGTTGGTCAAATAGGATTCGCGCTTCAAAAATGGTCGATTACTTAACTCAGCCGCCATACAGAGGGCGAATGAACTTAATTTTACCAACTCCAAATATTTTTAAATTTTTTATACCCTCCACCATAGTATGGAGGGTATATTAAGTTTGTCATTCCGTTTGTAACACCTCGAAATATACATTTTAGACCCCACAAAGTATATATATGCTTGATCAGCATAAAATTCAATGACGATTTATCAATGTCCGTCCGTCTGTCCGTCTGTGGAAATCACTGTAGCTTTCGAACGAAATAAAATTTTACTCAAATGTGTACTATGTCTGTAGGACTTTTGGTATTGAAAATGGGCCATATAGGTCCACGTCTTCGGATAGCTCCCATATAACTGTACCTGCCGATATTAGGTATTTTGATGATTTTAGCTACATTATTTACCGGAATTGTTTCAAATTTGGTATTTAAAGTTTTTAATAGATACTACAGCATAAAACAGAAAATGGGCAATGTAGGTCCACGTCTTCGTATACCCCCCATGTAACGGTACCCCCCGATATTCGGTATTTTGATCATTTTAGCTACATTATTTACCAGAATTGCTTCAATTTTGGTATTTGAAGTTCGTAATGGATACTACATCCTAAGACAGAAAATAAGCCATGTAGGTCTACGTCTTCGTATAGCCCCCATATAACGGTACCCCCCAATATTCAGTATTTTGATGATTTTAGCGGCATTATTTACCGGAACTATTTCAAATTTAGTATTTGAAGTTCGTAATGGATGCTACAGCCTATGACAGAAAATTGGCTGTGCAGGTCCACGTCTTCGTATAGCCCCCATATAACGGTACCCCTCGATATTCGGTATTTTGATGATTTTAGCGACAATTTTTATCGGAATTGTTTCAAATTTCGCATTTGAAGTTCGTGAAGTTCGATATAACAGCCTATAGCAAAAAATTTTCTGTGCAGATCCACGTTTTATAACCACCATGATACCTCCCTATGCAGGTCCACGTCGCCATATAGACTCTAATATAAGGCTACATGATTTTAACAGAATTTTAAAATCCTTTTATTTATTTATTTTTTTTTTTTTGAAAATTGTTAAATTCGTACCAAATGGTGGAGAGTATTCAAAGTTCGGCCTGACCGAACTTACAGCTTTTTTACTTGTTTTCTCTCCAACCTCAAACTTGGACTGTACCTCAAAAAGGTTTTCAAATTTATTTCACCATATTCTCGTTGGCGTTCAAAACGAGAGTGCCAACTATTTTTAATTCTCTAAATTAGTTTTGAATGAATTGCAAAATAATTCAACTTTAGTGTAACCTCTTGGACTCGACGTAAATGTTAAGACTTGTCTTTGCAGCAGCAACGGCAATAACAACGCCGTCACCAACAACAAAACACACACACACACAGACACTGCGACACCTAGACATACGGAAATATATATTTTTATAAAAATCTAAGACTAAATTGTTTTAAACTTAGTTCGGGTATCTATGTATGGCTCAATTCAATTACTTTGTCTGGGCTGAGCTTAGATGAATGTGCGAACGAGTGTGTGTGTGTGAGTGGGTAAGTACGTATCTTTGAGTCGAGATATGTGCACATGTAGCTAAGTATTCACTAAAGCTTGTTATTGTTAGTCACTAAAAACCGCAGCAGCAAAACGGCAACTTCAGCTGCTGCACTTGCCCCAACGTTTAATTCGATGTAAGTCGTTTTTTCACAATTTTTTTTTTTTTCCATTTGGCCTCCGATCAGATATAGCCAAAATTAAATAATTCCAATAAAGCAGTTCGTGTCTAGCACTCTTCGAGTACGGTTCAGAACAGAAGTAAATTAAAAAAAAAATAACGGCAATTATTAGAATTACATTAACAAACAAATACAGGTGTTTGAAAAAAATTCAAGTTACATTGAATTCAATTCGTAAAGGATCGATCGATTTTGGATTACACAAGGAGTGCGAAATTTTCAGGCCATAAAAGAAAAAGTATGTGTGTGTTATAAAAATATTTTAAAAATTAAAAAAAAAAAAACAGTGAACAAGTTAATTGAGTGTTGAAAACAAAAAAAAAGTGTTTTATTAAAAATTTTCAGTTTTCATTGTAAATTTGTGAAAAAATCGTTTTTAAAGTTGATTATTTTACAAAAGTAAACAAGTTATTAACATTTGATATGCAGTGCAATATTTCGGTCAAATGGCCATCGCATAAAATTCGTAAACCTGATTTTTCCATTTGTAAATCAGCTGATGTAAAACAAACCGGGTTTGAGCTGGACAATTTGTTCACCCCTTAGTCTAAGGACTACAGTCTGTCAAATAATGTTATCAAAAATATTTTTAAATCTCACATAAAATTTAAATTTCACAACATTTGGAGTTGATCTTTCATGTCCGCCAGTATATCTTTTGAGTTAGTGTGTAATGGCCCAGAAAAAACCCATTTCAAATTGGATTAATAAGCCATTATTTTTACAAGGGCGTTCCACTCTATTAAAGGCGTTACTCTTTGGCCAAAAATCTATTTGAACAAGTTAACAAGTAAAAAGCAGTTTGAATACCCTCCACCATTTGGAACGAATTTGGAATTTTGGAAAAAATAAAATCTTAAAAAAATTCCTTTAAAATTTTAAAAATACCAAATATAGCCGTTCTATTGGGGTCTATACGACGTGGACCTACATAGACATTGTTTATCATAAGCCATTACCATATTCAAATTAGAAACTTGAAATAAACGTATATAGGGAGGTACCGTTATATCGGAGCTGTGCGAAGACCTGGACCAGCATAGATAGTTTTCTGTCATAGGCTGTAGCATCCAATACGAACTTCAAATACGACATCTCAAAAATTTCGGTGGGTATTGTACCTACCGAATAAAGGGAGGTCCTGTATATGGGGCCTATACGTAGCATTCATTACGAACTTCAAATACCACATCAATTTCGGTTTGTATTGTATCTAAAATCGTCAAAATACCGAATATAGGGAGGTACTGATATATGAGGCCTATACGAAGACCTGGACCTGCATTGCCAATTTTCTTTCACAGTCTGTAGTTCCCATTACGAACTCTAAATATGTAATTTAAAACTACTCCGGCGAATAATGACGCTAAAATCATCAAAATATCGTATATAGGGAGGTACTGATATGTGGGGCCTATACGAAGACGTGGACCTGCACAGACAATTTTCTGTTATAGACTGTAGTATCTATTACGAACTTCAAATAGAAAATTTGAAACAATTCCGGTTAATAATGTCGCTAAAATCATCAAAATATCGAATATAGGGAGGTACTGTTATATGGGGGCTATATGAAAACGTGGACCTATATAGCCCATTTACGAATTTAACCTGCCTACTGGAAATATAAACATGTGTGCAAAATTTTAGCCTTCTATCTCAATTCGTTCGAAAGATAGCGAGATTACAACAGACAGACGGACAGGGCTAAATCGTCTTAGAATTTTACGCTGATCAAGAATATACAGGGTTGCCCATATTCAACGGACCCATGTTCATTCCAATCGACGAGGCTTGCCGCAGGCAACATTCTTTGCGTCAATTGAATTTTGTACGGGAAAAAATGCAAATCAATGCGAATAATCTGTTGTAAAGTTGACCGAGCCATGCCCAACTACTGAGAACGGCGTTTTTGGGATGTTCTTGGGGACCTCTCAACACTGGCTCGTACGGCAGCGATATTCTCGGCCGATCGCCTTGGTCGACTTTTATATGGCCTCTTCGGATTAGAAAGAGCCTTACCAGTCGAAAATTTTTCGCATAAACGCTTAATGGTGTTCTTAGAAGGCGCACTTCTCACATTTTTTAATGTTTTAAAAGCTCGTTGAGTTCTCACAATTGACTTCTTCTGTTGAATGTAAATTTCAACTATTTCAGAGCGCTCGCGTGTATTGGTTCATGGTAAAAATCTGCTTGAACTGACGCTTCAAACGCGGTATGTCATTAAGCGATGTGACATCTCTGTCAAAAGTTATGGCGTTGCCAGATGGGTCCGTCGAATATGGGCAACCCCGTATATACTTTGTTGGGTCTGACATGAGTATTTCGGGGAGTTACAAACGGAATGACAAAGTTAATATACCCTCCATAGTATGGTGGAGGGTATAAAAAGTATCAGTCGGGTTTTCCGACAGATATATACCCTGAGCCAATGTTCGATTATTTAAATATGTGCTCTATTTCCGAACTACAAGAATATGGAACTTTATGACATCGAAAAAATTGCAAAATCAAAGTAAATTCGCGCAGGTTTGGGAACAGAACAATGTTTTGACTTCTATTATGATTATTCAAATTGTTGACCCTCTATGGAGTAGGTTCCGAAGGAATGGGCCAATATTGTCAATTTCGCATCGAACCTAAATAAATGCGATTAAAATATTGCGACATGCCAGGTTCGGACAATATTGGTTACTTCCTTCACTTTATACGAGATATGTGTCGACCAAAGTATTCTACTTTCGTACTTCATTCAACACCGAAAAAATATTAATTTTATGCGAAATTATAAATTCTATATTCATATCAGATTTCTGGGTAAGAGTAATATTTAGATATAGCAAGTTGTGAAGAATCGCCATCTTGTTTCGCAAGCTATGACAGATATAAGTATTGGAATTGTGAGCCTTTTGTGGGTGAGGTACTAGAAGGGGTTGGCAGATATATAGCATCTTCACAACAGATCTTGTGTTAACAAAAATGTTTGTGTGTGTGTGAAATGTGAAAAGAGTCGGACTCTTAGTTCGCTTTCTTTGAGCGTTTTATTTTTTAAAAATCTTGAACCCTATGTGGGGGAGGTACCAGAACAAATGATCCGATCTGTATCATCTTTATAGGTGTTGAGGGAAATATTGAGATGTGACGTGTGTAATTCGAATAAAGCCAGATGCTTATTTCGGATTTTATGATCGTTTTGGTTATTCAAAAACCTCGACCCTTTGCAAGGGAGATACCAGAAGGAATGGTCCGATCTCTAACATCTTTAAAACAGAGCTTGTGTTGATAAAAAATATTAAAATGTGTCAAGTCTGAATGGTATTGTATGGTAATTTCGCGTTTTATGTGCTTCATGGATATTAAAAATGTTGACCCTTTGTGGGAGAGATACCAGAATTAGTGGACCGATATATCCCATCTTCACACCAGACCTTAAGTTAGTAAAAATTTTGTGATATGAGTAATTTGAAGAGAACCGGATACTTATTTTGGATTTGATAATCATTTTGGTTATTAACAATTTTGACCATCTGTGGGTGAGGTAACACAAGGAATGATCCGATCTCTATAATTTTTATAACAGATCTTGTGTTGATAGAAATATTGAGAAGTACTCATTCTGAATGGAATCGCATGTTAATTGTCTGTTTTATGAGCTTCATGAATGTTCACAATTTTAACCCCTGATCCTTTGACAATGCCCAGACGAAACGACTAAAGCTAGAATCTTGAAATTATGGGTGAGGTTCACTCTTGGTTTGAAAAGCTCAGATAAGGTAGCATTTTTGGAAATGTACGAAAAGTATTCAGAAATATGGAAATCCACAATGTAAATGTACAAAAAGTACTAAAATGTACTACATTTGGTATCATTTCGTATCATGTTAGAGATAAAGATTTGGAATTTGGAATGGAAATCAAGGTTGAGGAGTAGAGTCGATGTAGAATAGAAGTTTAGTACAAATTTAACTTGTAGGAGGGGAGCTGGAATCCTGAAATTTAGTACTGGCAGAGTGTGGAGGATAGATATACGGAGGAATATTTCGAAATTTGTACTTATGTGGACGAAAAGTACTAAATGCTACTAAGTGCACTAAATTTGGTACAGTTTGGTTTAGGGCGAACGGATGAAGTTGGCATTTCAAAATTATGTATTGGGGTCCCTTTTGGTGATAGGCTCGTTATATAGAGGTGGGTATAGAAATGTGTATTACAGGTGCATTTACAAGTACTAAAGATTTACATCTCTCTAACTTCGATTATGCAATCTGTTGAAAAAAAGTTCAATCGAGCTTGTGTGGCTACTAAGTGATATTAAAAAAAATTCGAATTTGCCTTCAAAAAAAAAAAAAACATCAATTCGGCAGGGCCGAACTTTCACTACCCCCCACCCTTAGGAAAAGAAAACATTTTTATGTAAAAGTAAAAATCCATGGGAAAATGAGGCAAAAATCAACAAAACACCGAATATCGGGAGGTACCGTTATATGGGGGCTATACAAAACCGGACCTACAAATACCAATTTTTTTTGTAGGCTATACGAAGACGTGGACCTGCATAGATAATTTTCCTTCATAGGTTGTATTACTCATAACGAGCTTCAAACTTTTAATACAAAATTTAAGATAATTCCGGTAAAAAATGTCGCTAAAATCATCATCAGTACCAAAAATCGGGGGGTACCGTTATATGGGGCCAAGGGGAACGCAGAAAAAACTCCTGGTGTAGAATTTCAGACAATGCTATTAAAAATTGTGACTAAAATCATCGAAATACCAAATATCGGGAGGTACCGTTTTATGGGGGGCTTACGATATCCTAGACACACATATATATATATATACATTTTTTGAATTGAGAAAAATCAAGTCCCTTTCACTAAGTTTTAATAATATTTTCTTAACATATTGGACCAAATAATGGGTCGTCGTATATGACGATTTCATTTACAATCTATTTTCACCAAGGGTATTTACCGTTTAATTTCGATTTCCATACATGAATCGTTTCAGCCAAGGTAGACGAGACCTGACATACATACATGTGTATGTACTTTAAAGAATACGATAATATACAAAATAATTATAGATTATATCACAAAATACTATCTAATAATAACTTATGACCTTGTTTTCGCATTACAACTGAGAAAAAAAAAACATATATTTCCATACCCCATAGAGTTCCGTTGTAAATAGACAATCAAAAATTAATTATTCTATTATTGTTTTAAATTATAACACATAGTATCAATCATCCAGAAAACAGCACGGTAACTGGAATATTATACGGCTAATTTAAAACGTTCCTAACAGAATAGCAAACAAAAAATTAATATTTCAAAATATTTAAATCGACACTATTTTTTAAAACTGATTAGCAATTATAGGTGCATTAAAAAAAATGGGAATTAAAACAGTTAATACCAAATCTTTTTTTTTTTTCGTCTCCAATTTTCATACCCTCCATCACACATAGTATGGAGGTTATATTAAGTTCGCCATATCGTTTGTAACTCATCAAAATAAAAATTGTAGTCCTAACAAAGTATATACATGGTGAGATGAAAAAACTGCAACCATCGTCAGACTGCTGTCATTTTTAAGCCACTCGTCCGACAGCTATTAAAATTATTCCATAATATTGTTTACAAGCGTACAAAAGCATTTTGGTGAGAATTTTCCACAAAAGAAGTTATTGGTGATGGAATTCAAGCGTGATAGTGTGATATCTTTATATTTGGTTGGAAAGCCACGAGTGGCTTTCGTTAGAGCACTCCAGCATTTAAATGTGAATAAATATTTTATGTCCCGTAACACCGCTAGCCAGACGTTCAGGAAGTGAACAGAAGAAAACAGCAACATCAGCAGAAATGGTTCGAAAAGTAAAGAAGCGAATTGATCGAAACCTGCGTCGCAGTGGCCGAAAAATGGCTTGTGAACTGAACATATCGCAATATTCCATTCGGATAATTTTGAAAAATGGGCTCGGGGTAAAGCCGCTGAAATTCCAAAAAGTGCAAGAACTTACACCGCAACAGAAAGAAAATAGACTCAAAAGAGCTAAAGAGTTGCTTCGCTTGGCCGAAAGTGGTGAACTGCTTTGGGCACGCAAACATTGTCCAGCAGTTTGTAAACAAACAAAATGATCGTGTTTATTTGCCAAAGAGGTCAGCTGAAAATGTGTATCTTCGGTTGGCCACCAGAACTCAAGCGGCGGCCATGGTGATAGTGTGGGCCGCCATAACAGCCAATCGACCGTGGCATCAGTAAAATGCCGAATATTATGGCAAAAATATTCTGGAGGGTGTATTAAAGCTTTGGGCACGCAAACGTTTTGGCCGTAGTTCTTGAACATTCCAACAGGACACAGCACCATAGCACTCAGCACGCGCCACCCAAAAATGCTTACAAAATGAGGTTGCTCGCTTCAATTACAGCACACAATGACCACCAAAATCTCCGGATACCAATCCGTCGGACTATTATGTCTGGAGTATTTTGGAAAGCAAAAAATATCAAAGTGTCGATCACCCCAAGCAAGTGCTTCGCCGGGAATGGGTCAAAATGCCGCAGATCAACATTCGGGCAACGTGTGACAGTTTCATTTGCCGTTTGAAGGCCATAATTCGTGCCAAAGGTGACCAATTCGAACAAATCTAAAAATATTCTAAAATTATATTCTTTGATGCTGAGATTTTGCCACATTTTTCAAGGGAATTGTCTGATATTCTACTAAGGAATTCTTCGTGACTACTTTACTCTCCAAAAAACAATTATCTATATAGGTCCACGTTGTCGTATCGCCCACATACAGGGATGTCCCCCGATATTGGGTATTTTGATGATTATAGCCACATTTTTCAATGGAATTGGCTTACACAGGAGATCCTTCTGCATATTTTGCCACCTTAAAAAGAATTGTCCATATAGATCCACGATTTCGTATATCCCCCATATAACTGTGGCTCCCGACATTCGATGTTTTGATGATTTTAGTCATATTTTTCAATGGCTTTGTCTGAAATTCTACAAACGGTGTTCTCTGTGAGTACTTTAACCCCTGAAAGAGAATTTTCTATAAAGGTCCACGATAACGTATAGCCCCCATACAATGGTGTCCCTCGATATTCCGTATTTTGATGATTTTAGACACATTTTTCCAATGGATTAGTCTGAAAATCCACACAAGGAGTTCCATCTGAGTACTTTACCCCATAGAGTACTTTACTGTCCATGTTAATTTGTAATCACTCCACAGGTCGCAATTATGGCCCGATCTTCACGAAATTTAGAATGGAGGTGGGGCTAGGGTCAGAATAGAACCCTATGTCTTTTGGAGATGATCGCATGATATTTAGGGACTGAAATGGACCAAAAACTGAAAAAATTCCTGATTTTGCAGTTGCTCTACAGGTCGCAATTATAGACCAATCAAAGCGGAAGTTAGCATGGGGCTAAAGCTTAGGGCTGGCAGAAGCCTTCCAATTTTGATGGTCATCGGGTAATATTTAGTGGGTGAAATAGGCCACAACAATTGTGTTAAATAAAAGTCAAATTTTCCATTAAATCGCGAATATTTTTAATCCCGGCGAAATCACAAATAGACGAACAGGTCAATTCTGACCGTTACGTGCATGCCGATAGCAAAAATATATCGGTTATATATAGCGGAATATATACTATGTGTATATACAAAGGAAGGGGATGTTAGTTAGAATGGCTGGACCGATTTTGACAAATTTTGTCAATTCAGAATGCCCTCTTGACATAAAAGTATAAAATCTAAAAAAATCTCAGAAAAATAAGCCAATAAAGATGTTAATATAGATTTTGTAGTATTTTGTGATTTTTTTTTTATTTTTCCATATCTTTTTATCGCATGCGATTTTTTCAATTTGGCTCATGATATTGAAGTGTATATTTTGTAATATTTTTTCACCTCACAACACAAGTTGGGGATATTATATAAGTATTGCAAATATCGTCCGATCCTTACGAACATTTTCACAAGGGTTGGGTTCAAATGGGCTAGGCCTATTGTTTTCAAAGATGTCCGCAATATATTAGGGGGTTGAAATGGGCCAACAACTAAAAATTTTCCTGATTTTGCAGCTGTTATAAAAGTCACAAATAGAAACTAAAGGACACGAAATCTCGCATAAAGTTAGAGTAGAGGACAACGGGTACAATGGAACACTAATTTTGTGTAAAAAAAAATACCAGCATTACTTACAGGCGATATCCGAAATACATAAAAGCTGATTTCTAGGTTTTTATGCTGACTTCGTTGACGATTTTAGCCAAATATCGTAGGCAAATCATATAAAGGGTCTAAATTTGGAGATACAAAGGGACTTCTTGCTTTTGGAGATGATTACAAAATACAGATGATTGCAAACAACAGAAACAATTTTCTGATTACACATTTGAAGCCAATCGACACGCTTGAGAAGAGAGGTAAGGACAGGGAAGAATTCTAGCATTTTGGATGACCATTGGATTATATTTAGCTGTAAAATGGACTACAACAACTAACAGCTCGGCGGAGTGCAAAAATATTGGGCAAATGTCCCTAGTCAAAATCCTAATTTCGAAATCGAAATCTTCCAATATGGATGTGGACATAAGGGGGCTTCTAACGTATTGTTGTGTTGTAGGATATAACATAGTAGGCCCCGCACGACTATAGCCTTTTCTTACTTGTTATTTCTATTTCAAAATCTCCGCAAAAATAAATATAAGTTCTTATAAACACTATTTCCTATAGCCGTAGCTGAGTGTAGTTAACAACGATTGTTAAGTGTTAATCGGATTTCCCATTAAAAATGCTACCGCTTTTACATAAATCGTTTAATAGCTACATCACGAATCATACACGAAGTACTAACGAGCTACAGTTGTTAAGGAAGGGAATAAGGAAGGGGAGAATATATGAAGATAGTGAAGCGAAACAATACATGAAACGGGCCATGTAAACGTAATGATTTGTATGTAACTTAGGGAGGAGAAAAAAGAAAAAAAAAAAACACAGTTCTGCTCTCTGCTGACAAATTAATTTATTTGTTATGTTTTAATTGTGAAGGAAACAAGTTAAAACGTGTGGATCGTTGCCGTTGCCGACCGATGTATACCCTCAGCCAATATCCGTTAATTTAAATATATTTCGATTTGCGTTTTGATTATTCAAATATTGACCTTTTATGAGAGGAGTGAGCCAATGTTGTCTGTATGGTGTTTGACCAGATGTACATCGTGCACATCGTGCCACACTTGGGCCATATTGACCACTTTCTTTGTGTGAGATATGTGATAATTTTTGGAAAATGTTGAAATGTGCGTTAGGTTACCAGATATAGTGGATCGAAGTATTCCCCTTTTCACACTTCATCCTGCACTGATCAAAATGTTGGGATGTGTAAATCTAAATAAAAGCAATCACTTATTTCCTATTTAATGGAAATGGTTCAAAATTAGATTTTTAAAAATTTTTGTAAGGGAGGCACAGGTAGGAGTGGGCCGATGAATTCCAGATTATCATCAGATCTCTTGTGGAGAGAAATATTTAGATATATCATGTTTCAATACCATTGCTGATTTGTTTCGAAGTTAGGAAACATATAATTATTAAAAATAGAGACCCTTAGATCGACTCCAAATGTCCTGAAATGGATTTGGTCCAAAGAGGTCTTGGGTGTAAAACCCTTATTTCGTTGAGGCACGTTTTGGCCGAATTTAATGATATATACCCTCTGTGGTCATACTGCTAAGGGTATAAACAGGGTGTATCCTACAGTAAGTGGGTTGAGGGGTTTTGGTTTTAATGTTACTCTAACATTTTTTTAAATTTTATTAATGGTAATAGTTTTGCAGATCTTTTATAGAAAGAAGAAGACAAATAAGTCTTCGATAAGTAAAAGTTTCATTAAATTATGGATGCTCCTCTTTGGTGCCTACAGGACTCTTATATAGAACAAGTAAAAAAACAGATGTGTTCGGCCGGGCAGAAATTTTAATATCCTCCACCATTTTGAAGGGACATGAAAAATTTTCAAAAAAAAAAAATCCCGTCAACAAATTCCGCTCAAATAAACCCATATTACGAGCTATACAACGACGTGGTCCTGCATAAGTATTTTTATACCCTCCACCTTGGAAAGGAGGGTATATTAACTTTGTCATTCCGTTTGTAACATCCTTAAATATTCGTCGTAGACCCCATAAAGTATATATATTCATAATCAGCATAAAATTCTAAGTCGATTTAACGATGTCCGTCTGTCTGTCTGTCTGTCCGTCTGTCTGTCTGTTGAAATCACGATACAGCCCACATTATTTGACGTAGAGGGCCAAAATTTAGCAGAGCTATTTGCATTGTGTCTAGGATGGTTGGTATTGAAAATGAGATATATCGGTCCACGTTCTGGTATAGTCCCCATATAACGGTACCTTCCGATATTCGGTATTTTGATGATTTATGCCACATTTTTTCACGGATTTGTCTGAAAATTGGTATTTGTAGGTCATAACGGGTCCCTGAGCGTGTGGCAAAACATTGCATGTATAGGTCCACGTTGTGGTATAGCCCCCATATAAAGGTACCTCCCGATATTCGGTATTTTATTTTTTTTTTGCCACATTTTTTCACGGATTTGTCTAAAAATTGGTATATGTGGGTCATAATGGTTTCCAGCTCCGGTGGCGAAACATTGCATGTATGGGCCCATGATTTGGTATAGCCCCCATATAACGGTACCTCCCGATATTCGGTATTTTGATGGTTTTTGCCACATTTGTTCACTGATTTGTCTAAAAATTGGTATTTGTGGGTCATAATGGGTCCCTGAGCGTGTGGCAAAACATTGCATGTGTAGGTCCACATTTTGGTAAAGCCCCCTTATAACGGTACCTCCCGATATTCGGTAATTGGATAATTTTTGCCACATTTTTTCACGGATTTGTCTGAAAATTGGTATTTGTTGGTCATAATGGGTTCCAGCGGTGGCGAAATATTGCATGCATGGGTCCATGATTTGATATAGCCCCCATATAACGGTACCTCCCGATATTCGGTATTTTGATGGTTTTTGCCACATTTTTTCACTGATTTGTCTTTGTATTGGTATTTGTGGGTCATAATGGGTTCTAGTTCGTGTGGCAAAACATTGTAATTATAGGTCCACCTTTTGGTGTAGTCCCCATATAACGGTACCTCCCGATATTCGAAATTTTAATGGTTTTTGCCACATTTCTTCTAATGTTTCTTTTACCCTAAGGTGGAGGGTATTAAAAGTTTGGCCCGGCCGAAATTAATGTTTTTTTACTTTTTTTTTTTTTTTTTTTTTTTTTTGTTTGTTAAAGGCTGTAGTACCCATTACGAACTTTAAATACGAAATTTGAAACAATTCATCAAAATACCGAAAAAAGTGGTATGCCCGGCTATATGAGGACGTGGACCTACATAGACAATTTTCCCTTATACATTTTAGTTCCGATTACCAACTTTAGATTTGAAATTTGAAACAATTTCGATAAAAAAATGCCGCTAAAAATCTAAATTGCTAATAATGGGAGTATCGTTGTATGGGGGCTATTCGATATCGTGGACATATATGGACAAATCTCTTAAAGGGTGTAAAGTACTCAGAAGGAACTCCTTGTGTGGATTTTCAGACAATACATTTGAAAAATTCGGCAATATGGTGGCTATACTACATCGTAGACCCATATAGACAATTCTCTTTCAGAGGGTAAAGTACTCATAAAGAAGTCCTTGTGTAGAATTTCAGGCAATTCCATTGAAAATGTAGGTACTTTGGGGAGGGGTTCCGTTTTATGGGGGCTACACGATATCGTGAACTTGACCTGCCTATAAACAAAAGATTGACCTGTGCAACATTTTAGCTTCCTGTCTTCTTTCGTTTTTACTTTAGCGTAATTACAACAGACTGACGGATGGTCAGACAGGCGGGAGTATATGAAACCGCAGGATTTTTGGCATTGAAAATGGCCATATATATCCACGTTCTACACAAATCACAATACTTTTATTAAACTAAGTTCTGGTGTGAAGGTGGAATATATCGGTCCACTCCTTCTAGTACCTCACCCACAAAGGATATGATTTTTGAATATCAACGAAGGTCGTAACACGTGAATTTAACATCCGATTCCATTCCAGACTTGGTACATCTCAATATTCCCTTCAACACAGGACCTGTTATAAAGATAGTAGAGGTCGGACCATTTATTCTGGTACCTCCTCCACATAGGATTCAAGATTTTGAAAAACAAAACGCTATAAGAAAGCGAAATAAGCGTTCAACTCTCTTTAAATTTCATATTCGATTTTCTTATAATTTTACCTATACCACAATATCAGTTTCGGGGATTCCAGCCTTAGCTCTTCAGTCAATACCAAATTTAGATCCATTTAGTACTTTTCGTACAAATTATGGAAGCATATCCAAAGCATCGCCAAGTCTCAAACACAGCTACCCTCGCTAATCTAAATATCAAATTTCAGAATTGTATCGCTACCTTTTTACGCAATATCAAATTTAGTACCATTTAGTACTTTTCGAATACCACCTCCATATGTAAAGGTTACACCTGATCAACGATCCAAATGCAAAATTTCAGATTTCAAGCATTATCTGTTCACCCCATATCAAATTGTACCAAATATACAGGGCGAGATGAAAAAATTGCAACCAACTTCAGACTGCTGTCATTTCTAAGCCACTCGCCCGACAGCTGTTAAAATTATTCCAGTGACAGCTCATTATATTGTTTACAAGCGTACAAAAGCATTTTGGTGGGAATTTCCTAGAAAAGAAGTTATTCGTGATGGAATTCAAGCGTGATAGTGTGATTTCTTTATATTTGGCTGGAAAACCACAAGTGGCTATTGTTGGAGCACTCCAGCATTTAAATGTGAATAAATCTTTTGTGTCTCGTACCATCGCTCGTAACCATGATACTGGTAGCGTAGCCCAACGTCAAGTGGAGGGAAGAAAACATAAACATCAGCAGAAATGATTCGAAAAGTAAAGAAGCGACTTGATCGATTGCGTCGCAGTGGCTGAAAAATGGCTCGTGAGCTGAACTTATTGTAATATTCCATTCGGCAAATATTGAAAAATGAGCTCGGTGTAGTCATGAGACTTTGAAATTCCAAAAAGTGCAAGAACTTACACCGCAACAGAAAGAAAATAGACTCAAAAGAGAACTGCCGAATTTGGTTTTCTTTGATGATAAAACATTTGTAGTCCAGCAGTTTGTAAATAAAAAAGGTCAGATGAAAATGTGCACCTTCGGTTGGCCACCAGAACTCAAGCGCCGGCCATCGTGATGGTGTGGGCCGCTATAACAGTCGCTCTCCGCTCGTATTAATCGACTGTGGCATCAGAATAGTTTCCGAATATTATTGCGAAAATATTCTGGAGGCACGGAAACATTTTGTCCGCAGACCTTGGACATTCCAACAGGACTCAGCACCATCGCACTTAGCACGCGGCACCCAAGAATGGTTACAAAATGAGGTTTCCAGCGCACAATGGCCACCAAAATCTGTGGATACCAATCCGTTGGACTAAAAAATATCAATGTATCGATCACCTCAAGCAAGCGCTTCGCCAGAAATGGGCCAAAATACCGCAGAGCAACATTCGGGCAGCGTGGCCGTTTGAAGGCCATAATCCGTGCCAAAGGTGACCAATTCGAACAAATCTAAAGTTATTCTAAAATGTGATGCTATTTCCGACAAATATTGCTTTCATTCAATAAAATTAAAAAAAAAAAAAATGTAAAAATTCTGACGTTTGACTTTGTTGCAGTTTTTTTTATCTCACCCTTTAGTACTTTTCGTATACTTGTAGCACACAAAACGGAATTGTACCAAATTCCGTTCCGTGCCAAAACCATCGTATTAACTCTTCAGGACAAACTGGACACAAAATAATATTTTGTTAGAAATTTTTAAAAAACCTATTTTCATATTTTTTTAACAAATGTATTATTCCCTTGCAAAAACATTTTCTTTTGAAATTCTTTTCAAAAACTCTTTTCTTATGAAAAAATATATTTTTAAAAACTTCTGGGCAAAAATTTAGATTTTTTTCCAAATTATTACCTCATAACATAAACGTGGGCATGCTTGCATACAAATGGTAGCCTGAATCCGTCTGAAACTTTCAAACTCGTAAAAGACTAAATTCAGCTACTTCATAAAATCCATTCCGAAAAAATTAAGTCATAGACATGTGTACATGAACATTTTGCTCTAAACCAATACCCATGTTACAAAGGTCTTTAAAATAAAATTGGCTGTAGTCAACCTTAACCTCTACATGAATTACATTTTCTAAATTTATTAAAGAAAAAAATATAAATTTTTTTTTCATAACAATGTATGTTAATAAAAAATATAATGACTTAATTAACATCATAAAATACAGACAGTATTCTCCGCCTCTGAATTCACGTACAATTATCATAACAACGACTCAAACTCGTGCATATGTTTGTATGTCATACAACCTCAATTAAACTCAAGTCAGAGTAAACATTTGATATCACTTTGCCAACCTTTTTTTTCAAGTATTTTGACACAAAAAATGTAGCCAGATATTATGTAGACTTAGTTCAGCTACCAACCACTTGATCAGAGACCAACAAACTCCTTAGTAGGTTATGATGACGCAGCTGCACATGCGCATAAACCTACAGATATACATCCATACGACTATAAGTACATTGTAAACACTTAACACATTAACCCGTTTCCGTGGAAATGGGCAACAGAAATTATGAAATCCCCCCAACAAACACGTCACAGCCATCATCATCAGCAGCAATAACTACAACAACAACAATAATAACAACATCAAGTTTAATTCCATAAAATTTTGATGGTGATCTTGGCCCCCGAGAGTGTTCAGTTCCCGACAACCAAAGACATGTCTCCATGTGTGTACCTCCCCAGCCCAAGTGTATAGCTGGTGCGATGGGGTTGTTACATCATAACTCCTGTAATTATCTTGACTTTTAATGGCAAAAGAAAAAAACCAAACTCCAATTGCATACATCGAGAAAACCACAATTAAATCAATTTTGCCATGTTGCGGGTTTGCAAAAAGAAAAACCAAAAGCGACAAACAAACACGGCAAACATTTGAAATTGGTGCTTAGGAAAATCCCCCCTCATTTAGGAATTCCAAAGTCACTCGGTTTCGACATAAAATGAAAACAACACAAATTTATGGGTTGCCGTTTCTAGCTGAGCCAATTACAGTGATTGAGTTTGAAAATTAAGGAGAGTGGCTTTGGTCGTTTTGAAACTACTCTACACAGAACAGAATTGGTAGACTGGTAGTCCTTCAAATACATAATTATTAAAATTAGATGGTACTTCTAAAAAAAAATTGATAGTCCTTACAATATCTTCAAAAATTAACAATTAGGCCAATATCGGTCCACTCCTTCTGGTACGTCCCCCCAAAAAGGTCGAACTATTCAAAGAAAATATTGGACTGCACAGAAAGAGAGAGGAAAAAATATTCTTTAAAAATCCACGCTTATGTCTTTGGGTCCTTGAAAAATATTCTTTAAAAATCCACAATTACTACTCCCTGGGTTCTTGAAAAATATTCTCCTTGAGTCCTTGAAAAATATTCTTTAAAAATCCACAATTACTTCTCCCTGGGTTCTTGAAAAATATTTTTTAAAAATCCAGGCTTATGTCTCCCTGGGTCCTTGAAAAATATTTTTTAAAAATCCAGGCTTATGTCTCCCTGGGTCCTTGAAAAATATTTTTTAAAAATCCAGGCTTATGTCTCCCTGGGTCCTTGAAAAATATTTTTAAAAATCCAGGCTTATGTCTCCCTGGGTCCTTGAAAAATATTTTTTAAAAATCCAGGCTTATGTCTCCCTGGGTCCTTGAAAATATTTTTTAAAAATCCAGGCTTATGTCTCCCTGGGTCCTTGAAAAATATTTTTTAAAAATCCAGGCTTATGTCTCCCTGGGTCCTTGAAAAATATTTTTTAAAAATCCAGGCTTATGTCTCCCTGGGTCCTTGAAAAATATTTTTTAAAAATCCACGCTTATGTCTCCCTGGGTCCTTGAAAATATTTTTTAAAAATCCACGCCTATGTCTCCCTGGGTCCTTGAAAAATATTTTTTAAAAATCCACGCTTACGTCTCCCTGGGTCCTTGAAAAATATTTTTTAAAAATCCACGCTTATGTCTCCCTGGGTCCTTGAAAAATATTTTTTAAAAATCCACGCTTATGTCTCCCTGGGTCCTTGAAAAATATTCTTTAAAAATCCACGCTTATGTCTCCCTGGGTCCTTGAAAAATATTCTTTAAAAATCCACGCTTATGTCTCCCTGGGTCCTTGAAAAATATTTTTTAAAAATCCACGCTTATGTCTCCCTAGGTCCTTGAAAAATATTTTTTTAAAAATCCACGCTTATGTCTCCCTGGGTCCTTGAAAAATATTCTTTAAAAATCCACGCTTATGTCTCCCTGGGTCCTTGAAAAATTTTCTTCAAAAATCCACCCTGGGTCCTTGAAAATAATTCTTTAAAAATCCACGTTTTTGTCTCCCTGGGTCCTTGAAAAATATTCTTTAAAAATCCACGCTTATGCCTCCCTGGGTCCTTAAAAAATATTCTTTAAAAATCCACGCTTGCCTCCCTGGGTCCTTGAAAAATATTCTTTAAAAATCCACGCTTGCCTCCCTGGGTCCTTGAAAAATATTCTTTACAAATCCACGCTTATGCCTCCCTGGATCCTTGAAAAATATTCTTTAAAAATCCACGCCTGGGTCCTTGAAAAATATTCTTTAAAAATCCACGCCTGGGTCCTTGAAAAATATTCTTTAAAAATCCACGCCTGGGTCCTTGAAAAATATTCTTTAAAAATCCACGCCTGGGTCCTTGAAAAATATTCTTTAAAAATCCACGCCTATGTCTCCCTGGGTCCTTGAAAAATATTCTTTAAAAATTCACGCTTATGTCTCCCTGGGTCCTTGAAAAATATTCTTTAATAATCCACGCTTATGCCTCCCTGGGTCCTTGAAAAATATTCTTTAAAAATCCACGCTTATACCTCCCTGGGTCCTTGAAAAATATTCTTTAAAAGTCCACGCTTATGCCTCCCTGGGTCCTTGAAAAATATTCTTCAAAAATCCACCCTGGGTCCTTGAAAATAATTCTTTAAAAATCCACGTTTTTGTCTCCCTGGGTCCTTGAAAAATATTCTTTAAAAATCCACGCTTATGCCTCCCTGGGTCCTTGAAAAATATTCTTTAAAAATCCACGCTTATGCCTCCCTGGGTCCTTGAAAAATATTCTTTAAAAATCCACGCTTATGCCTCCCTAGGTCCTTGAAAAATATTTTTTAAAAATCCACTCTTATGTCTCCCTGGGTCCTTGAAAAATATTTTTTAAAAATCCACGCTTATGTCTCCCTGGATCCTTGAAAAATATTTTTTAAAAATCCACGCCTATGTCTCCCTGGGTCCTTGAAAAATATTTTTTAAAAATCCACTCTTATGTCTCCCTGGGTCCTTGAAAAATATTTTTTAAAAATCCACGCTTATGTCTCCCTGGGTCCTTGAAAAATATTTTTTAAAAATCCACGCTTATGTCTCCCTGGGTCCTTGAAAAATATTTTTTAAAAATCCACGCTTATGTCTCCCTGGGTCCTTGAAAAATATTCTTTAAAAATCCACGCTTATGTCTCCCTGGGTCCTTGAAAAATATTCTTTAAAAATCCACGCTTATGTCTCCCTGGGTCCTTGAAAAATATTTTTTAAAAATCCACGCTTATGTCTCCCTAGGTCCTTGAAAAATATTTTTTAAAAATCCACGCTTATGTCTCCCTGGGTCCTTGAAAAATATTCTTTAAAAATCCACGCTTATGTCTCCCTGGGTCCTTGAAAAATATTCTTCAAATATCCACCCTGGGTCCTTGAAAATAATTCTTTAAAAATCCACGTTTTTGTCTCCCTGGGTCCTTGAAAAATATTCTTCAAATATCCACCCTGGGTCCTTGAAAATAATTCTTTAAAAATCCACGTTTTTGTCTCCCTGGGTCCTTGAAAAATATTCTTTAAAAATCCACGCTTATGCCTCCCTGGGTCCTTAAAAAATATTCTTTTAAAAATCCACGCTTCCCTTCCTGGGTCCTTGAAACATATTCTTTAAAAATCCACGCTTGCCTCCCTGGGTCCTTGAAAAATATTCTTTACAAATCCACGCTTATGCCTCCCTGGATCCTTGAAAAATATTCTTTAAAAATCCACGCCTGGGTCCTTGAAAAATATTCTTTAAAAATCCACGCCTGGGTCCTTGAAAAATATTCTTTAAAAATCCACGCTTATGCCTCCCTGGGTCCTTAAAAAATATTCTTTAAAAATCCACGCTTGCCTCCCTGGGTCCTTAAAAAATATTCTTTAAAAATCCACGCTTGCCTCCCTGGGTCCTTGAAAAATATTCTTTAAAAATCCACGCTTGCCTCCCTGGGTCCTTGAAAAATATTCTTTAAAAATCCACGCTTATGTCTCCCTGGGTCCTTGAAAAATATTCTTTAAAAATCCACGCCTATGTCTCCCTGGGTCCTTGAAAAATATTCTTTAAAAATTCACGCTTATGTCTCCCTGGGTCCTTGAAAAATATTCTTTAAAAATCCACGCTTATGCCTCCCTGGGTCCTTGAAAAATATTCTTTAAAAATCCACGCTTATGCCTCCCTGGGTCCTTGAAAAATATTCTTTAAAAGTCCACGCTTATGCCTCCCTGGGTCCTTGAAAAATATTCTTCAAAAATCCACCCTGGGTCCTTGAAAATAATTCTTTAAAAATCCACGTTTTTGTCTCCCTGGGTCCTTGAAAAATATTCTTTAAAAATCCACGCTTATGCCTCCCTGGGTCCTTGAAAAATATTCTTTAAAAATCCACGCTTATGCCTCCCTGGGTCCTTGAAAAATATTCACTTAGTCTCGCTGGATCCGCTTTCCTCTAATATCACTGTTCTATCTAATTAACGACAGGCTGTAGGGTATTTCTACCACGCAAGTAGCCACCACCACACACATTCACTTTCTGTTTTGTTTCCAAACCACAATCTATGCTGATTGTGCAAAATTTTTCCTCAACGTCATTCCGCCCGTTTAGTGGTCAACCATCGTATCGCAAATGCTGCGGCTAGTATTGTGGCCGTCAAGTTTCGTTGCGGTTTTGGCAAAGGCATGTCCATTTTGAAAAATAATGTTGCATCGCTTCGGCATTTTGAGCAAAACAAATCCGAGGCGCAAATGCTAGAAGCCGATAAACTGCAGTTGTAAGCGCAAATGATGTTGCAACATCAATCATGGCATTCTCATGCCAGCAACTGCAACTCCATTGTTGTTGTGGCGTTGATTTTTGGTCAAGTCTAGATTGTTCACTTCAA
The DNA here is from genome assembly GCF_030504385.1 of Musca domestica. Classification (NCBI taxonomy): domain Eukaryota; kingdom Metazoa; phylum Arthropoda; class Insecta; order Diptera; family Muscidae; genus Musca; species Musca domestica. Next base: position 1,457,198 of record NW_026712315.1, on the reverse strand, counting down.
TGATCCGATTGGCAGACAGTGTGTGTGATATTTCCGTCGTGGCAGACGGTATAGCCTGCAGGAGTGTGTTAGGTTTGTCATACCGTTTGTATGATATATATATTACCACGTGCCGGATTTAAACGATATCGAATATCACGTTATGAGATATGTGATTTGTTTATTCGGAAAACAAATCAGACATCTATGACTAATATTTTGGGAATAATTGTTATACCCTCCACCGTAGTGTGGAGGGTATATTAAGTTGGTCATTCCGTTTGTAACACCTCGAAATATACATTTTATACCCCACAAAGCATATATTGATCTGCATAAAATTTTATGTCGATTTAGCGATGTCCGTCCGTCTGTCCGTCGGTGGAAATCACTCTAGCTTCCGAAGGAAATAAAGTAGATTGAAAAAATTTTACCCAAATGTATATTATGTCTGCAGAACTTTTGGTATTGAAAATGGGCCATGTAGTTACACGTTTTGGTGTAGCCCCTATATAACGGTACCTCCCGATATTCGGTATTTTGATCATTTTAGCGACATAATTCACCGAAATTGTTTCAAATTTGGCATTTAAAGTTCGAAATGAATAATACAGCCTAAGACAAAAAATTGTCGGTGCAAGTCCACGTCTTCGTATAGCCCCCATATAACGGTACCCCCCCCCCCTTTAGATACTTTGTTGATTTTAGCGACAATATTAACCAGAATTGTTTCGAATTTGGTATTTAAAGTTCGAAATGAATACTACAGCCTAAGACAAAAAATTGTATGTCCAATTCTTCGTATAGACAAAATATAACGGTACCTCCCGATATTCGGTATTTTGAAGATTTTAGCGACATTATTAACCGGAATTTGGTATTTGAAGTACTGCAGCCTAAGGGAGAAAATTATCTGTGCAGGTCCACATTTTGGTACAGCCCCCATATAATAGTATCTCCCTATATTTATGATTTTAGCTACATTATTCACAGATTTTTTGGTTAATATCTATCATTTTCTTATCGGAACTTGCTTTAGCATAAATATCGGAAGAGAAGAGAATCTTAAGCTTATTTTTATTTATTTATTTATTTTTTTTTTTTGGAATTTGAAAAAATTGGATGATCATTTCGCGTTTTACAAACTTCATGGTTATTCAAAATTATTATTCGTTGTAGGGAGGTATCTGAAGGAGTAAACCGACATATCCTACCTTCACACCAGATCGTGTGTTATTAAAAAATATTGGAATGTGTGACCTTTGCAGACAATCCTAATCTCATTTCACATTTTATAAAAATTATAATTATTCCAAATTTTGACCCTTTGTGGGGGAGGTACTTAATGGAGTGGTCCGATATATTCCGTATTCGTACCAAATCTTGTGTTGGTAGAAATATTGGGATGTACGAAATTTCAAGACAATTGGAGTCTAATTTCACATTTTATAAGAATTACAATTATTCCAAATTTTGACCCTTTATGGAAAAGGTACTGGATGGATTGGGTCGATATTGTTCCTTTTCCGCACTTCACCCAGTACTGATAAGCATATTTATATTTGCAAAGTTTGCATAAAATTGGATGATCCTTTCTCTTTCATTGAGGTGAATTATTTTTCTTGAAAATGTTGAAATGGAGGTACTAGAAGAAGTTGAACGATGTTGCCCATCTCTGAACTCGATCTAAGTTGGACAATAATATTACGATGTTCCAAGTTCAGAGCAAATCGGATACTCTCTTCGAGAGTTATCGTGCGCAACAGCCAGACGGACGGACGGACGGACGGACATCCCTAGATCGACTCCAAATGTCCTGAAACAAATTTGGTGCAAAGAGACCTAAGGTCTAAAACCGTTACATATTTCTTTAATAAATAAAAGAGCAGCTTTCCACCATTTTGAAGGATCTTGAAAATTTTCAAAAAAAAAAATCCGTCGAAAATACTGCTTAAATGACAGCCGTTACATGGGGGCTATACAAAGACGTAAACCTGCATAGGCTATAGTAGCGATTCCAACTTTCAAATACGACATTTAAAACAATTCAGTGAAATAATGTCGCTAATATCATGAAAAAAATCGATTAAAGGGGGTACCATTATATGGGAGATATACGATATAGTGGACCTATATACATAGACAATTCTTTACCAGGGTAAGGTATTCAGAAAGAACACCTGGTGTTGTTTTTCAGACAATTCTATTGAAAAATTTGACAAAAATCATGAAAATACTGAATAACGTTACATGGGGGATATACGATATCGTGGACCCATATAGACAATTCTCTTACAAGGTGTAAAGTATTCAGAAGGAACTCCTCGCGTAGAATTTCAGTCAATTCCATTGGAAAATGTGACTAAAGCCATCAAAATATCGAATATCGGGGAGGGTACCGTTATAAGGTACCCTCCCCGATACGCATTCCTGGGCCGATATAGTCCATCTTCGAACTTTACCTACCTGCACGCAAAATAGATTTTTTATTTTAATTTTTTTATTTTAAAAACTTTTGTAATTTTTCAGGGCTTTAATTTTTTGAAGGCACAGACAGATCTATCCAAAGTTTTAGCCTCCTATCTTAATTTGTTTTGAAGTTAGTGTGTTTACAAGGATATGCAGACGGACGAACGCGCATGGCTTAATCGTCTTAGATTTTAACGCTGATCAAGAATATATATACTTTATTGGGTCTAAAATGATTATTTCGATGAGTAACAAACTGAATGGCGAACTTAATATACCCTCCATATGGTGTAGGGGAATAAAAATATATCTGGGTGCTTAAAAAAATTGCTATAATTGGAATTACTTCTAGAGACTTTCCATTGTTGCAAAATCATCTAGAGGTCTTTTAGATATGGTCTACTCTCCAGATACCATTAATTGTTAGAAGACCATTTAAAGATTGTCAGAAGTAAGTGGACCTTTTACAGGTCTTGCTTCCAAAGGTCGTCCATGCAGCTAAAATTTCTACCTCGAAGAAGGGGACTACAAGTTTCGTTCCAAACCCATTTGCTGCCGTTTTATCTCTTTCCGCTTTTGGCTCTGCGCAAGATTTGACCTAGTTCCATGATAGTGAGCTTGTAACTGAACTGAGGTATGAACAAATATTTAGCAATCCAGCCACCACCAACAACAACAACATATTTCGATGCAATTCCAAAATATGTGCCACCGCCACCATGCTGCTGCTGCCGCTGCTGGCGTTGCCACTATCAAAGCCATGTTGCGCCTGCGCAACAAGTACTTGAAAGCAAAAAATAAACATTTTTCGCTTTTTATTGTTTTTTAAGACAACAAACAACAACAACAACAACAAAGAATAATATCAAAACACATGGGGGTATGTGCGTTGAAGCATGGCACGCTGCGCTTCACTGACTGACAGACAGTCTAACTAAATGGCCAGGTTGTTCGGCTGGCTAGCTGGCTGACTAACTGGCATATTATCAACTGGTCCAACAGGTTAACCCGCATGTTCATAACTATTATTGTTGTTCAGTATTTCTTCTTCTTCTTTGTTTTGTTCCCTCTTTCTCCATATTTTTGCAGCCAATTTTTACGATATTCTGAGATCAAGCTCAAATCACTTTCAGTTTTTGTATGACGGCGTGCCGCCGTCGGGGCTTGTTAAATCAATTCGAAAATTGACACAATTTTGAAAGAATTTTTAATTTATTCTTTTTATGGAACCCGTTTTGTTTTGTGGCCTGGATTTGAAATGAATGCGAACGAATTAATTGGAAAAAGTTTTGGAAAAGAAATTAAAATATTTAATTTCATTGGTTGTGATTAAGAATACAAAAATATGGGATAAAATCGGGTTTGTTCTAAAGTGTTAATACCTTTTAAAGTGGTGTGAATTTAAATATCTGTTGCTCTGAATTGAAAATGAATACGTTTTTTTTTAAATTCAATCAACGGGAATGCAATTATTATTCAACCTGGATTGAAAAAAAAATCAGTTTCGAATACCAAAATAACGTTTTGTGTTACATATTCTTATTGGAAATATTTGTCTAGCACAATGGTTGAGGTTATGAAAAAATTTCCAAAATATGGGACATACAGGGTGAGATTAAAAAAAAACATTCTTTTTTTTAATTTTATTGAATAAAAGTAAAAATGTCGGAAATAGCATCAAATTTTAGAAAAACTTTAGATTTCTTCGAAATGGTCATCTTTGGCACAAATTATGGCCTTCAAACGGCCAATGAAACTGTCACACGCCGACCGAATGTTGCTCTGCGGTATTTTGGCCCGTTCCCGGCGAAGCGCTTGCTTGAGTTGATTAACACTTTGGTATTTTTTAGTGCCAACCTTCCTTGCCAAAATACTCCAGACACAATAGTGCAACGGATTGGTATCCGGAGATTTTGGTTGGCATTGTGCGCTGGAAATAAAGCGAGGGACCTCCTTTTGTAACTATTCTTGGGTGGCGCGTTCTGAGTGCGATGATGCGGAGTCCCGTTGCAATGTCCAAGGTCTGCGTTCAAAATGTTTGCGTGCCGAATATTTTTGGGATAATATTAAGCGTTTATTCTGATGCCACGGTCGATTAATACGAGCGGAGAACGACCATCGGCTATTATGGCAGCCCACACCATCACCATGGGCGGCGCCTGAGTTCTAGTGGCCAACCGAAGGTGCCTCTTTGGCAAGTAAACACGATCATTTTGTATGTATACAAACTGCTGGACAACGAATGTTTTCTCATCGGAGACGGGGAAAACCAAATTCGCCAGTTCACCACTTTCGGCCAAGCGAAGCAGCTCTTTTGAGTCTATTTTCTATCTGTTGCGGTGTAAGTTCTTGCACTTTTTGGAATTTCAATGGATTTCCCCGAGCTCAATTTTCAATATTTGCCGAATGGAATATTGCGATATGTTCACCTCACGAGCCAGTTTTCGACCACTGCGATGCGTGTTTCGATTAAGTCACTTCTTTACTTTTCGAACCATTCCTACTGATTTGCTGTTTTCTTCCATCCAATTCCTTGACGTCGGGCTACGCTACCAGTAACCAATCACGGTAACGAGCGATAGTGCGAGACACAAAAGATTTATTCACATTTAAATGCTGAAGTGCTCTAACGATAGCCACTTGTGGGCTTCCAGCCAAATATAAAGGAATCACACTATCACGCTTGAATTCCATCACGAATAACTTTTTTTCTGGAAAATTCTCACCAAAATGATTTTGTACGCCTGTAAACAATATAATGAGCTGTCACTGGAATAATTCTAACAACTGTCGGACGAGTGACTTTAAAATGACAGCAGTCTGAAATTGGTTGCAGTTTTTTACATCTCACCCTCTATAGTTTAATCCGAGATTTATAGTGAAATTTGAATATAGAATATTTCCTCCTTCGGCACTAGCTGCCTAAAATAAAGATTTATGCTACTTTCAGGTGTCCACTCGAAAAAAGGCCGAAGAAAAATCGATCAAAAAATTAGGTAATATTTTCGGGTCCTTTTTTTGCAACATTGATGGAATTATTTTCTTGTTATATGATGAAAATATAAATACCTTCTCTTCGGTGACCTATAGTGAAATTACATAAATAATGCCACGGTTTTAAGCCTAAAATTTGTTTTTATACCCTCCACCGTACATGGTATGGGAGTAATATTAAGTTCCTCATTCCGTTGGTAACTCATCGAAATAATAATTTTAGACCTAGCAAAATATATATATTCATGATCATCGTACAATTCTAAGGCGATTTAGCCCTGTCTGTCCGTCTGTCTGTCTGTCTGCCTGTTGTAATCCCGCTAGAGTTAAAACGTATTAAGAATTATATCGGTCCACGATATTGTATAGCCCCCATATAACGGTACCCTGATAATCCGTATGGTCTGAAATTCTACACAAGGAATTCTTTACCCTCTAGAAGAAAATTGTCTATGTAGATCCACTATATCGTATGCACCCCATAAAACTATACCCTCAGATATTCGGTGTTTTGATGATTATAGCCACATTTCTTAATGGAATTTTCTGAAATTCTACACAAGGAGTTCCTTTTGAGTATTTTACCGCCTGGAGGAGAATTGTCTTTATAGGTCCACGATATCGTATATCCCCCATATAACGATACCTTCCGTTATTCGGTATTTAGATGATTATAGCTAATTTTTTCAATAGAATTGTCTGAAAATCCACACAAGGATCTCCATCTGAGTATTTTTCCCCTCTTTGGAGGAGAATTGTCCACGATATCATATATCCCCCATAGCGTTCAGCTTAGTCTTGGAGTTCCGATGTATTCCGAGACCTACAGTAGCTATAGTAGTAGTTATGACAAAAACTTTTGTAGAATTTTTTGACTTGAAAAAAAGAAGCAAAAAAAACCTAAAATGAAAGGATTTCAAGAAATCGTAATCCTAATATTTTACAAAAAGTGGAAAAGACGTCCTTGCCCCCACCCCTCACATAACGAGAATACTCACGAAATATCATTAAATTCCCTTGGTAAAGATTTTATTTGTTTGTTTTTTTTTTTTTTTTTCAATTTAAAATTCAATTGTTAAATTTAATTCTAGAAGCTATTGCACTCATGTTTCGCACTCACCAAAACCAACAATTGTAACAAATTAGGAAATAACACAAAAAAAAAAAAAAACAGAAGAACAGAAAACCCAGTTCTCCAAGGTTGTTCCGTTCTTTTATTAGTATGTCTTTTAGCCCATTCATGTGTTAATTGTATTCTTAATGAATTAATTGAAAACTTTGTTGAATTCTTAATAACTTTTTGTATTTCATTATTTTTTTCAGTACTACTGCCAACAGACACACGCAGACAGGCAAAGTCCAACACAAAATGAGAGCGAAACCAAAATTAGAATTCGAAAAGGATGGAGGATTTGTTAAAATCGAATCCTACGATGAGAATGAAGTCGATCGCATTGCCGAGTGTTATGCGGGGCGTACGTTTTTCATAACCGGTGGCACCGGTTTCATGGGCAAGGTGTTGATTGAAAAGCTCTTGAGGTAGGTGGGCATTAGCATTGTTTATCTTTACAAATTAGTAATTTTATTATTCTCTCTCTCCCTCTCTCTCTCTCTCTCTCTCTTATGGCAACTTATTTTAGGTCATGTGGAGATTTAAAGAAAATTTATCTTTTGATTAGACCAAAGAAAGGCAAGGAGCCAATCGAACGCATCACACAGATGTTGGATAATGTGGTAAGTGTGTGTGTGTGTCTGTGTCTGTGTGCGCAAAGAGTATTTTACGTATTAGTAATGTTAATTTTTAAATTAATTATACGCACACGTGTTTCAGAATTATTATGTGCAGAATTATGGGGGATATTAGTGTCTCGGATTACAAATGAAGTTAAATAGCATAAATACATGTTGTCAAAACTATTTATTAACTGAATGTATTGCGAATTATCTTGTATACCTCTGTGCATTGGACAAACACATGTACATAAGTTATTGTAACACATTGCAGGATATCTTCTTTGGAGTAGGAAAGATCATTATTTTAAAAGTGCTGTGATAGTCCCTAAAATAATATTCGTTGAAAATTCCACTTCATCATCGCTTTGAATATCCTTGAAAAAAAATATTTTTCAAAAATCCGCAATTTTAATCATTAAAAAATATTTTTAAAAAACTTTAAATAATATTCCTTAAAAAATGCCATGTAAAATCTACAATAAATTCCTAAAAAAAAAATATTATTTAAAAAATTTGCAATTATAGTTTTGAATTATATGAATATAAATTCTGAAAAAATCCTAGCAAAAATATTCCATTAAAGTTATCCATTATAGCTTTGATAGTCCTTTAAAATAGTATTTGAAAATTATAGCTGAGGAAGTCCACGAAGAAATAGTCTTTAATAATATAGCTCTGATAGCCCACGCTTAAAGCTCTTATAATTATTGAAAAAAGTCTTAAAAATTCACGACTAGGTAGTCCTTTAAAAATATACGCTACGAGCTCCGGCAGTCCTTAAAAAAATCTTTAAAAATCCGTACTTGGAGCTCTGGTAGTTTCTGGAAAAAAAAACTTAAAAAAATCTAGGATTAGAGCTCTGGTAATTCTTGAAAAAAAAAATCTTTAAAAATACAAGCTAGGAACTCTGGTAGTCCATACAAAAAAAATTAAAAAAAAAAATCCAAGCCTAGTTATCCAAGCCTTTGTTAGTCCTTTAAAATAGTCTTTGAAAATTATAGCTGAGGAAGTCCATGAAAAAATAGTCTTTAATAATATAGATCTGATAGTCCACGCTTAAAGCCCTTATAATTATTGGAAAAAATCTTAAAAAATTCACGACTAAAGCTCTGGTAGTTCTTGAGAAAAAAATTCTTTAAAAATAAAAGCTTGGAGGACCGGTAGTCCTTTAAAAATCCGTACTTGGAACTCTGATAGTCCTAGAAAAAAGTCTTTAAAAACACAAGCTATGAGCTCTGATAGTCCTTGAAAAAATTCTTAAAAAATTCAAGCTTGGAGCTCTTGTAGTCCTTGAAAAAAATAAAAATTCAAGTCTAGAGCTTTGGTGGTCCTTAAAAAGAAAATAAAAATCCAACTTACAACTCTGATAGTCTTTAAAAAAAATTCTTAAAAAATCCATTTTTATAGTTCCTGAAGTCCTTCAAAATATTATTTAAAAAATCCACGTCTTCAGCTATATTAGTCCTCGAAAAAATTCTTTAAAAAAAAACAATATCTCTTTGGGATAGTCCTTGAAAAAATTCTGTGAAAAACCGAGACTTAATTTTGGGATAGTCCTTGAATAAAAATTCTTTAAAAAATCCAGACCTAATTTTCGGATAGTCCTTGAAAAATAGTTCTTTAAAAAATCCAGGAATATTTTTGGAATAGTCCTTAAAAAAATTAAAAAAATCCACGTTTATTTTTGGGATAGTCCTTGAAAAAACTCTTGAATAAAAATTCTTTCAAAAATCCACGCTTACTATCGAGATAGTCCTTGATTCTTTTAATAATCCAAACTTATTTTTGGGAAGGACTTAAAATTTTTTTTTTTTTAAATTCAAGTTTATTTTTCTGATAGTCCTTAGAAGAAATTCTTTAAAAATTAAAATTTATTTTTGGGATAGTCCTTGAAAAAAATCTATACAAAATCTAGGCTTAAATTTGGGATAGTCCTTGAAAAAAATTCTATAAGAAATCTAGGCTTACATTTGGGATAGTCCTTGAATAAAAATTCTTTAACAAATCCAGACTTAATTTTGAGATAGTTCTTAAATAAAAGTTCTTTAAAAAATCCAGGCTTATTTTTGGGATAGTTCTTGAATTTTTTTTTTTTAAAATCAAGAGGCATTGTTGTGGGATTGTCCTTAAAAAATCTTTAAAAAATCCACGCTTATTTTTGGGATAGTCCTTAAAAAATCTTAAAAAAATCCACGCTTATTTTTGGAATAGTCCTTAAAAAATCTTTAAAAAATCCACGCTTATTTTTGGGATAGTCCTTAAAAAATCTTTAAAAAATCCACGCTTATTTTTGGAATAGTCCTTAAAAAATCTTTAAAAAATCCACGCTTATTTTTGGGATAGTCCTTAAAAAATCTTTAAAAAATCCACGCTTATTTTTGGGATAGTCCTTAAAACATCTTTACAAAATCCACGCTTATTTTTGGGATAATCCTTGAAAAAGACTCTTGAATAAAATCCATGCTTATAGATTAGATAGTCCTTGAAAAAAATATAAAAAAATCTACGCCTCTGATTCTGATTGTCCTTAATATCAATCAATAAATACATTACATTGTCCTTTCTTTCAGCTATTCGACAAACTAAAAGAACTGCGTAGCTTGGACTGGATACTAACTAAACTTGAGGCCATACCTGGCGATGTGATGCTACCGAAACTGGGCATCTCGCATGAGGATGCCGAAAAGCTGCGCAACGAGGTTAGTGTGATAATGCACTGTGCCGCCACAGTAAGGTAAGTTCTAATTCACCGCCATCTTTCACAATCGATATAATAACATGCTCCTCCTCCCCACGCCGTAGATTTGATGAACCTTTGCGTCGTGCCGTCTTAATGAATGTCCGTGGCACCAAATATATGCTCGAACTGGCAACCACATTTAAAAAGCTTGACGCATTCTGTCATGTCTCCACGGCCTATTGCCATTTGCATGTCAAGACCCTTTACGAGAAACCGTATGACCCGCCAGCCGATCCCCATTCCGTTTTGAGCGTCTGTGAGTGGTTGAGTGATGACGATATCAATGCTCTGCAAAAGAGGATTTTGGGTGACATACCGAACACCTATGCCTACACCAAATCCCTGGCCGAGGCATTGGTGGCAGAGACGTTTGACAAGTTGCCGACCTGTATCCTCCGACCATCGATTGTCATACCCATTTGGCGTGAACCGGTGCCCGGTTGGACGGACAACATAAATGGACCGACCGGTCTGCTAATCGGAGCCGGTAAAGGTGTCATCCGCACCATGTATTGTCAGGAGAGTGGTTATGGTGATTTCCTGCCCGTCGATATAGCGGTGAATGCCATGCTCGTTGCTACCTGGCGTTTCTTGACACCCGAATATGGCCTGAAAGAGAATCGTGTAGCCCACATGACCAGCTCGAATGAAATCAAGGTCACGTGGTCGGAAATTATTGAAATTGGTCGTTGGGTTATTGAAAATCGTGTACCTCTGAATGGTGTGGCATGGTATCCGGGTGGTTCGATGAAATCAAATTACATTCATCATTGGATATGTCTGATCTTGTTCCATTGGATACCGGCATTGTTGGTGGACTTCTTGTTGGTATTGCTTCGCTATCCGCCGGTGTAAGTAAAAGAAAAGAGACAGAGAGGACTTGCTGATCGATAGAATACCTTGAGAGTATCTTCCAGAGATAGAAGACCACCAAATCTCGAAGGCCTCCAAGAGGCCCTCTATAGATAATAGGCCTCCAAGAGGTCTTCTACAGATATAAGGCTTGCAAGAGTTTTTTTTATAGATAAAGGATTCTCCAACCTCCAAGAGGTCTTCTATAGACAGAAGGCCTAAAAGAGGTCTTATATACATAAGAGGCCTCCAAGAGGTCTTCTATAGATAGAAGGCCTCCAAGAGCTCTTCTAAAGATAGGAGGCCTCCAAGAGGTCTTCTAAAGATAGGAGGCATCCAAGAGGTCTTCTATTGACTGAAGGTATCCTAGAGAAATGAGACCTCCAAGAGGTCTTCTATAGATAGAAGGCCTTTAAGAGGTCTACTAGAGATAGAAAGGCGCCAAGTGGTCTACATAGATAGAAGGCCTCCAAGATTGACTGAAGGTCTCCTAGAGAAAGAAGACCTGCAAGAGGTATTCTTTAAATAGAAGGCCTCCAAGGGGTCTTCTATTGACTGAAGGTCTCCTAGAAAAGAAAACCTCCAAGAGGTTTTCTAAAGATAGAAGGCCTCCAAGAGCTCTTCTAAAGATAGGAGGCCTCCAAGAAGTCTTCTATAGATAGAAGGCCTCCAAGAGCTCTTCTAAAAATAGGAGGCCTCCAAGAGGTCTTCTAAAGATAGGAGGCATCCAAGAGGTCTTCTATTGACTGAAGGTATCCTAGAGAAAGGAGACCTCCAAGAGGTCTTCTATAGATAGAAGGCCTCCAAGAGGTCTACTAGAGATAGAAAGGCGCCAAGAGGTCTACATAGATAGAAGGCCTCCTAGAGGTCTCCTAAAGATATAAGGCCTCCAATAGGTCTTCCTTACATAGAAGGCATCCAAGGGGCCTTCTAGAAGTCTTTTATAGATATAAGGCCTTCAAGATATTTTCTATAGATAGATGGCTTCCAATAGGTATTCTGTCGGTAAAAGTCCTCCAATAGGTTTTTTATAGAAAGAAGACCTCCAAGAGGTCTTCTAAGGAAAGAAGGCCTCCTAGAGGTCTTCTATAGATAAAATGCATATAATAGGTAATCTATAGAAAGAAGTTCTCCAAGAGATCTCCTCTTGAGAGTCTTTTGCCTATAGAGGACATCTTTATGACATTTTCAAGGTGCTCAGAGTCCTGAAAACTTTTACTAATTGTCTGTTATTTGCTTTTACCTTTCGCAGTTTAATACGGGTCCAAAAACGCATTCAGAACGGTTTCTCCGTTTTCGAATATTATGCCAATAACGTTTGGAATTTCGACAATCAGGAGGCGATAAAACTACGGCAGATTATGAACAATCGAGAACGGATGACGTATTGTATTGAAAAGATGGAAGTCGATTTGTATGAATATTTCACCAATTGTCTGCTGTGTGCTCGTCGTCTGATACTCAAGGAGACCGATGACACAATTCCAGCTGCCAAGAGGCATATGAGAGTGTAAGTTGATTGTTGGATTTACTCAGAGCCATGGCAATTAATTTCTCTCTCACTCTCTCTCTCTCTCTATGTTTTCAGGATGTGGTGGGTGGACAAGATCTTCAAATATACCTGCTATTTCGGTATTTGCTATTTTATTTACCGGAAATTTATAGCTGACTTCCTTTTTGGTAGCTCCACATAGTCCCAACTGAATGGAATTGAAAAATATATTTCCCTGTTTAGTATATCTTTTTTTATTATCATTTTCCCAATGTGAAGAAGTAATAATAAATTGTTTGTAATATAAGTTATTTTGCTATTGTTTATTGTTGTTTTACATAAATGTTAAATATAAGCAAATTTTTTTGTTTAATATTAGTAATAAACAATTTTGTAATGGAGTAATAATTAAAAACAAACATTTAAACTAATAACAGTTACGTTTTCCATTTAATACCCAGACAAAAATATTTCGAGGCTTCATTTTTCAAAATTGTTCATTTTTATACCCTCCACCATATATTCATTTTGTCATTCTCATTTTGACGAACTCATCGAAATAATGATCTTAGCCCCAACAAAGTATATATATTCTTGATCAGCGGAAAATTCTAAGACGATGTCCGTCTGTCCGCTATCTTTCGAACGAATTGAGATAGAAGGCTACAATTTTGCACACATGTCTATTTTGCCAGTAGGCACGTTAAGTTCGTAAATGGTCCTTGTAGGTCCACGTTTCCATATAGCCCCCATATAACGGTACCTCCCGATATTCGGTGTTTTTATGATTTTAGCGACATTATTCACCGGAATTGTTTCATATTTGGCATTTGAAGTTCGAAAAGGATACTACAGCCACGTCTTCGTATAGCCCCCATATAACGGTACCTCCCCGTATGCGGTATTTTGATAATTTTAGCGACATTATTCACCGGAATTGTTTCATATTTGGCATTTGAAGTTCGAAATGGATACTACAGCCTATGGCAGAAAATTGTCTATACAGGTCCACGTCTTCGTATAGCCCCCATATAACTGTACCTCCCGATATTCGGTATTTTGATGATTTTAGCGACATTATTTACCGGAATTGTTTCAATTTTGATATTTGAAGTTCGTAATGGATACTACATTTTAAGACAGAAAATGAGCCATGTAGGTCCACGTCTTCGTATAGCCCCCATATAACGATTTTAGAGACATTATTTACCGGAACTATTACAAATTTTATATTTGATGTTCGTAATGAATACTACAGCCTATGACAGAAAATTGTCTGTGCAGGTCCACGTCTTCGCACAGCCCCCATATAACGGTACCCCCGTTTTATAACCCCCATGATACCCTGTATTCGGTATTTTGATGATTTTAGCTACATTGCGAGCAGATTTTTTTTTTGTTTTTGAAGTTTCGCATTTGAATATTATAATGGCTTGTGACAAAAGTTGCCTATGCAGATCCAAGTCGTTGTGTAGCACCTAATATAAGGCTACATTCGGTATTTTCAAGATTTTAACAGAATTTTTAGCGGATTTTATTTTTTTATAAATTGTTAAATTTGTACCAAATGGTGGAGGGTATTCAAAGTTCGGCCCGGCCGAACTTACAGCTTTTTTACTTGTTGGTACTAGAAAGTTTGATTTCTAAAAACCCATCATCCAAGCTAATCATTATCAAACCCACATCCAAGCTTAGAATACTATTTGCTACCAGTTACACATTTTCCGTATTGAAAATATATGTACAGTAAGTAAAAGTTGTTGTAGTATTTAGTACCTTTGAGTACTTTTGTACCTTTATTGTAGGACAATTCAAATTACGAATATTTACAGTACAATTATTCTTAAATGTATGTTCACACCCACATTATGGACCTCAAAAGGCAGTGAGTATTTGAAAAGATTCACAAATTTTAACCGGGAAGTCTTTGAAAAATGTTTTTAATAAAAAAAATAGACAATTGCCAGGAAGTAGTAAGAATTCAGAATTAAGAATTTATATAAGAATACCATTTTTATACCCTACAACTCCATGTGGGAATATTATAATTTTGATTGGGCCAAAAATTATGTAACACCTCGAAATATTGGTTTCACACATAGGAAAGTATATATGGATCTTCCTATCTCGCCGAGCTGAGTCGATCTAGCTATGTATGTCCGTCCGTCCGTCTGGCCCGATCTTCAATAAATTTAGAATGGAGGTCTATCTCCTATTGCTTTTGGAGATGATCGCATGATATTTAGGGGATGAAATGGACCAAAAACTGAAAAATTTCCGGATTTTACACTTGCTCTACAGGTCGCAATTATAGACCAATCGAAGGGAAAATTAGTATGTGGCTATAGCTTATGGCTGGGCAGAAGCCTTCCAATTTTGATGGTCATCGGGTTATATTTAGTGGGTGAAATAGATCATAACATTTGTGTTAAATAAAAATCAAATTTTCCATTAAACCGCGAATATTTTTAATCCCGGTGAAAACACAAATAGACGAACAGGTCAATTCTGACCGTTACATAGATGCCAATAGTAAATATATCGAATATATATAGCGAAATATATACAATGTATATATACAAAGGAAAGGGATGTTAGCCGGAATGCCCTTTTGTCATAAAAGTATAAAATCTACAAAAATCGCTTAAAAAGATGCCAATAATGATGTTAATAAAGATTTTGTAGTATTTTGTGACAATTTTTTATTTTTTCAATTTGACTTATAATATTGAAGTGTATATTTTGTAATATTTTTTCAACTTACAATACAGGTTGGGGTATAATATGCAATTATCGTTCGATCCTCACGAATTTTTTTTTTACAAGGGCTAGGCCTATTGTTTTCAAAGATGTCCGCAATATATTAAGAGATGTACCAACAACTAAAAATGTAAAATGGATTTTCGAATTCTAACATATTGAAGTGTTGAAGGGTATCACACGGTCGGCCCCGCACGGCTATAGCCTTTTCTTACTTGTTTTAAATACTCGTTTTTGGCAAAGAAATTTGAAAAAAATATTTCTAAAAAATCCACGAATTCCTTGAAATCCATTAAAAAAAATGTTGCGATAAAATTCGTCATTTATTCTGATGCCACGGTCGATTAATGCGAGCAAAGAGCGACCACCATCATCATGGCCGGCGCTTGAGTTCTACTGGCCAAGCGAAGGTGTACATTCTCAGCTGACCTCTTAGGCAAGTAAACGCGAACATTTTGTTTGTTTACAAACTGCTGGCCAACGAATATTCGACAGTTCACCACTTTCGGCCAAGCTAAGCAACTCTTTAGCTCTTTTGAGTCTATTCTCTTTCTGTTGCGGTGTTAGTTCTTGCACTTTTTGCAAATTCAATGGCTTTACCCCGAGCTCATTTTTAAATATTTGCCGAATAGACTATATATAAATTTGATCTTCACACCATACCTGTTAATACAAAAATTGTGATTTGTGTAATTTGAAGACAATGGGACTTCCATGTCACATTTTATGGGAGTTATAATTATTTAAAATGTTAAGCCTTTGTGGGGGAGGATTTGATGGAGTGGGCCGATGTTGTCTATGTTCGCATCTGACCTTGCACTGATGCAAATACTAGGATTTGCAAAATTGCAGTCAAATCGGATTATCCTTTATATTTTTGTGCAGTAAAGCAATATTTTGAAAATTTTGACCTTTTGCGGGGAAGGTACACGAAAGAGGGGACCAATAATGCCCATCTCCGAACTCATTTGAAAATAATCTTACCATGTACAAAGTTTAGATCCAAATCGGATACACCCTTCGAGAGTTATCGTGACACCAGCCAGTCAGACGGACGAACAGGCATAGTTAGATCGACTGGAAATGGCCGTGAGGGTATAAAAATATAGATAAAAGATTCCAGGATTTTTTGTCATGATGTCCTTGAAATACAAATCACCATAGTATGAAGGATATATTAAGTTTGTCATTCCGTTTGTAACATCTCGAAATATACATTTTAGACCCCACATAGTATATATATTCTTGATCAGCATAACATTCTATGTCGATTTAGACGGACCGTCTGTCCGTCTGTGGAAATCACTCTAGCTTCCGAACAAAATGAAGTAGGTTGATAAAATTTTACTTAAATATGTATTAGTCTGCAAGATTTTTGGTATTGAAAATGGAACTTGTAGGTCCACGTCTTCGTATAGCCCCCATATAACGGTACCTCCCGATATTCGGTATTTTGTAATTTTAGCGACATTATTTACCGGAATTATTTCAAATTTGGTATTTGAAGTTCGTAATGAATACTACAGCCTATGACAGAAAATTGTCTGTGCAGATCCACGTCTTCGTATAGCCCCCATATAACGGTAACCCCGGATATTCGATATTTTGATGATTTTAGCGACATTATTTACCGGAATTAATTTAAATTTCGTATTTGAAGTTCGTAATAGATACTACATCCTAAGACCAAAAATGAGCCATGTAGGTCCACGTCGTCGTATAGCCCCCATATAACGGTACCTCCCGATATTCGGTATTTTGTAATTTTAGCGACATTATTTACCGGAATTATTTCAAATTTAGTATTTGAAGTTCGTAACGAATACTACAGCCTATGACAGAAAATTGTCTGTACAAGTCCACGTCTTCGTATAGCCCCCATATAACGGTACCCCCTGATATTCGGTATTTTGATGATTTTAGCGACATTATTTACCGGAATTATTTCAAATTTTGTATTTGATATGGATACTACAGCCTATGACAGAAAATCTTCTTGGCAGGTCCATTTATAACCCCCATGATACCTCCCTATATTAGGTATTTTGCTGATTTTAGCTACATTATAAACAGCTTTTTAGCTTGTGACAAAAGTTGCCTATGCAGGTCCAGTCGTCGTATATACTCTAATATACGGCTACATTCAGTATTTTTAAGAATTTACAAGAATTTTTAACAGATTTTTTTTTTTTGGTGGAGGGTATTCAACTTACAGCTTTTTTACTTGTTATATTTAACAATGTTTGAGTAAGAAATTTTAAAAGTGATACCAAAATATTCACAATTTTCACAATTTTTGGTTTAAAAAGGTTTCTTTAAAATTCAATATTTTTTGTAAGAAATCTTAAAAATATTCCATGATTCTGGGTCAGAAAGTCCTAAACATTTGGCTGGAAAAATTTTAAAAATAGCCAGGTTATTTTGACATATGCTCCTTGATTTTCATACCCTACAACACTATATGTTGGCGGTATTATAAGTTTGATTCCTAGCCATAGGAAACCATATATGGATCTTTCTATCTCGTCAAGCTCAGTCGATCTAGACATATACATCCGTCCGTCCGTACGTTAGCCTATATTAGATTGTAATCATGCTACAGGTCACAATTATGGCCCGATCTTTATGAAATTTTTAATAAAGGTGGGGTTAATGTCAGAATAGATCTAGATTTTGCAGTCGCTATACATTTTTCAGCTTAGGACCAATATACAGGGATTTTTATGAGGTTAGAGTTTTAGACAGCTTTCGGATAATAATTAACTGATGAAATGTCTTTATATTTTTTATTGGTTCCAGATCTATGATGATTATAAGGAAAGGGGGGATATTTTAAAATAACCATAACTTCTTAAATATTCAATTTTTGACGTTGTAGGAATGTTTTAATGAAGTGTATTTGAAATAACCATTTTTTGTGATACTCTAACCTTCTTCTGATTATTCCTATTCTATTCGAATTCTATTTAATGTTTCAGAACCTACTTTTTTTCTCTTTTCCTCATAAAATATTAAATACTAGGCAGAGTAAATTATTTTATTTCATTAAATGCATTTGCAAAGATTTCGAGTATTATGAGATTGAATATTACCGGTCCGATTTACATTTTATTCCCACCTGCCTGTTCTCGGTTTGTGTTAGATTTAAATACGCTTTAAATTTATCCAAAATATTTACCAACTCGTTTTGTGGCCCTGACCTGTTTCTCTATATTATCTGTTTAATTTCTGGAATAAAATATTTGGTGAAATTAAAAAAAAAAAAAAAACAGGCTACAAGATTTACGCACATCATCAATTTGTTTTAGAAATTATTGGACATAGCGTCATGATGCAACCCTAGAGCATCATGAAAAAAATAATGAAAATATTGAAAAATTTCCAGTAAAACGTATGTATATGAAATTATACTTATAAATAATTTGTAAAAAAATATGTAATTTTTTATGATATTTTATTGTTTTTTTTTTACATTCTTGAGATGTATTCCTTTCGAAAGGCTTTAAATTCAAATGAGAGAAGATTAAATATATATTTTTTTAAATAAACAAATTATAAATAAATTAACTGGAAACATAATTAAAATATTTCTCTACATATTACCTGCCCCATTGATTTTATACAGGTCTTCTAGAAAATCCAGGATGTTCGATTGAACATCTGTCGATAGGAGAGTTTTCAAATCTTTATGGCAGTTCACATAAATTAGTTTTCTTATATCGGTCTTATGTTTTATAGAAGTTTTGAAATGACATGCATATCTGCACTAAAATTCAAAATCATATACGAACAAATTATCTAAATCGATGGTTGAACAGTTAAAAAATTTGCTAATTTTAGCCGGACCTAATTTTCAATACCCTCCATCATTTGAAAGGAACTTAAAAAATCTATTTTTTTTTTTTTTTTTTTTTTTGAAAAATATTGTTTTGAGTGAAAACAGTTATATGGAGGCTATATGATGGCTTGAATCTGCAAAATTAATTTTTATACCCTCTACCATATATAGTATGGAGGCTATATTGAGTTTGTCATTCCGTTTGTAACTCCTCGAAATACTCATATAAGACCCAACGAAGTATATATATTCTTGATCAGCATAAAATTCCAAGGCGATTTAGCCCTTTCCATCCGTCCGTCTGTTATAATCAAGCTAGAGTCAAAACAAATAGAGATAGAAATCTAAAATTTTGCACAAATCAGTTTTTTTTTTGTCTACAGGCAGGTCAAATTTGAAGATGGACTATATCGGCCCACTTCATAGTATAGACCCCATATAACGCTCCCCCCCCATATTTGATATTTTGATGATTGTAGCCAAATTTTCGATGAAATTGTTTTAAAATCCACAAAAGGACTTTCGTCTGAGTGCTTTACCCACTCGAAGAGAATTTTGTATATAGGCCCACAATATCGTATATCCCTCACATAACGGTAACTCCCTATATTCGAGAGGTACTTTTTTAAATGGATTTGTCTAAAAACCCATACCAGAAGTTCTTTCTAAGCATTTTACAACCTGCAAGAGAAATGTCTTTATAGGTCCACGACATCGTATAGCCCACATACAATGGTACACCCCGATATTCGATATTTTGACGATTCTAGGGACATTATTCAACGGAGTTGTTTTAAATTTCATCTTTAGAATCCGTAATGGGTACTACAGTCTATGACAAAGAATGGCGTATGGAGGCCCACGTCTTCGTGTAGCCTCTATATGACGGTACCTACCAATATTCGTTATTTTGATGATTTTAGCGTTTCGTATTAAATGGTAGTAATGGGAACTACAGCCTATGACAGAAAATTGTCTATGCAGGTCCAGGTCTTCGTATAGGCCTCATATGTCAGTACCTCCCAACAATATTCATCGAAATTGTTTGAAATTTAATATTTCAATTTCCTGTGACATAAAATCGCCAATGCAGGTCCAGGTTGCCGTATAGGCTACATTTAACGTATAGGCTACCTCCCTATATTCGGTATTATGATGATTTTAGCAACATTATTAACCGGATCTTTTTTTCAAGTTTCGAATATAAATATTTTGTAATGACTTATGACAAAAGTTGCATATGCAGGTCCACATCTTCGTATAGATTCCAATATTACGGCTATATTCGGCATTTTTTAAGATTTTAACAGAATTTTTAGCAGATTTTATTTATTTATTTATTTTTTTTTTTTAATATTTTCAAATGGTATTCAAAGGGTATTCAAAGTTCGGCACGGCCAAATTTACTGCTTTTTTTACTTGTCTGTACTGTAGACTGTAGTACCGATTCCGTACTTCAAATGCAATGTTGGAAAAAATTCCGGTAAATAATGTTGCTAATATCATTAAAATACCGAATAAAGGAGATACCAAGAAATGCACCTGCATAGACGATTTTCTGCCACAGCTTGTATTAGCCATTACGAACTTCAAATATAATCTTTGAAACAATTCCGGTGAAAATATCGTTAAAAACATCAAACCACCGAATATCGGGAAGTATCGTTATATGGGGTCAATACGAAGACGTAGGCCTGTATACGTAATTTTTTTGGTGTCATACGCTTACGAACTTTAAATACGAATATCATAAAAATACCGAATATAGGGAAGTGTCATTGTATGGCAGCTATCCGACATGGTCGATTTACGAACTTATCCTTGCCACAGGCAAAATACATATGTGTGCATAACTTCAGCCTTCTATCTTAATTCGTTCTAAAGATAGCGTGATAGGCAGACGAACGGACAAACAGACGGACATCGCTAAATCGACTTCGACCTTTAATAGGTTTTACTACGCTAAATCGACTTCGACTGAACTAGAATATATATAAACGTTCGTGGGTCTAACATGAGTATTTCGAGGAGCTACAAGCGGAATGACAAGGCTTATATACCCTCCATACTATGATAGAGGGTATAAAAACACAAAATAATAAAAGACTTTTCCGTTGATTAATGAATTTCGCCACGGGATAGGATCGGTTATTTAATAAAAACCAGTAAAGAAAGTATTAAAGTCGGGCGGGGCCGACTTTATGATACCCTACACCACTTTGCCAATTTAGTAGAGCTCCGCTTAACAATTAAAAGTTTGTATGGGAGAATTCAATCATACACGCTATGCTTATAATTATAATTTAAAGTTCAAAAGACCAAATACGCCGAAGCATTTCTATCTTTTAAAATCGGACTTGTATTGCCCATTTGGTGCACAATTAATTTGAAATCGGATAAACATATATATGGGAGCTAATCCAAATCGGAACCGATCTTGATAAAATTTGGCAAAGATATTTCTGAGCTGTATTTCATATATTTCCCTGAATATCGTTGTTACGGAGTCCATATTAAGGCTGTAGGTAACAAATATAACAAATCGGATGAGCAGAATATATATGGGAGCTATAGCTATATCTGAACCGATCTTCAACAAATTTGGCATACTAGCTTCTAGACTCAATTCGGTCGTATGTGCCAAATTCCATCCCATTTGGGCAAATATTAGACGTTTGGTGCACAATAAAAGGTAAATCGGACGAAGTTATGTGTGGGAGCTATATCCAAATCTGAACCTATCTCGATAAAATTTAGCAAATGTCTTTCTGAGCTGTATTTGATATATTTCCCCAAATATTGTTGTTAAAAAAGGGTATATTATGGCTGCGGAGGACAAAAATAACAAATCGGATGAACAATATATATGGGAGCTATAACTATATCTGAACCGACCTCGATAAAATTTAGCAAATCTATTTCTGAGCTGTATTTGATATATTTCCCTGAATATCGTTGTTACGGAGGGCATATTACGGCTGCGGAGAACAAAAATAACAAATCGGATGAACAATATATATTGGAGCTATAGCTATATCCAAACCGATTTCGATCAAACTTGGCATACTTATTTTCAGACCTAATATAATTGTATGTGCAAAATTCCATACTATTCGGGCTAATATTACACGTTGGGTGTACAATAAAATGCAAATCGGACAAAGATATATATGGGAGCTATATCTAATTTTTGACCGATTATCTCCAATTTCAATAGGGTTCGTCCTTGTGCAAAATTTCATCTGGATAGGGCAATAAATGCGAACTGTACTTTGTTTCCAAAAATACATGGACAGACGGACAAACAGACAAATGGACGGACGGACATGCATAAATCGACTCAGAATGTGATTCTATGCAGATCATCAAAAGAAACTATGGGTCTATTTCGTTTCCTTTGCCTGTTACAAACAAATGCACAAAGACATAATACCCTGACCACCTTGTGGTGTAGGATATAAAAATCTAACAATATATTCGATGGAATTTGCCCGCAATAAAAGAGACAAGATATAAATGATTCTGGTACATTCTTTATCATTCCATCACAATGCCAAGTTAATTGCATTCATTAATATGTTTTAAAACCAGGGACGTTCAATGTAAAATATCCAAGAAAATAAAGGAATAAATGTAATCATTTTTGAGGGGAACCACCCTGCCTACGTCCCTGTTTAAAACTGCCTATGTATATATTTATTTCGATTTTATTTCAATTGCGTATTATTTCTTTAGAAATAATACCCAACAACAACATTTTTACCAACCAACCCCAGACGAGTTAATACCCTGAAATTAGTTGATATTTTTGGCAACAGAAACCCCATCAAGAGATGTATTATTTATTTGTCTTTTAAATTCTTTTTTGTTAATTAACACAATTTTTATACTCTTCATTCGTAAAAATCGCCTTATCTAGGGAGAATGAAACAATGTGATTGGTAAATTTTTGGTCCAGATAATTAATGATTTCAAGAGTCAGAAATAGAAAAGTTTTTATTCTAAAAAAAAAGTCCATCTAATCGTTTGGCATTTCACATATTTTGAATGAGAAAGGTGGTGAATCCTGTTCTTTAAATATAAGGAGCAGAGGGCTGCAACGAGTATGCAAAATTTCAAGCACACTCGGTTTCTTACATGATTTTTGTTGATGCAGTCATTTAGTTTGATCTGAATGAAATGACCGTTTTCGCTTCGGATCGAATCGAGCGCTCAGTTTGAATCACTTCACTCACAATTAAACATGAGCGTTC
Organism: Musca domestica; assembly: GCF_030504385.1. Classification (NCBI taxonomy): domain Eukaryota; kingdom Metazoa; phylum Arthropoda; class Insecta; order Diptera; family Muscidae; genus Musca; species Musca domestica. The sequence goes on along the minus strand of NW_026712315.1, from coordinate 1,434,087 downwards.
GAGACGGTTTGATGTGTTCAGCAACATGAGTTGATCGAACACATGAATGTAAATGAGCAATCACAACCGTGATTGTCTTCTTTGAATCGAGTTCGCTCAGCGTCATTGTTTATTCAACCATTTAATCAAGTTGGGACAGTTTATTTTGACTTTTTTAATATTTGAAATGGAAGAATATTGTCATAGTGCGACCGAAATTGTTGCAAGTAGAAACTACACAGGTGTAGGTAAACGAAAAGGTCGAAGTTTGTGAAAAATCTTGACCAATATTGTAAAAAAAAAAATATTTAAACATTTTTAGTTTTCTAAATACCAATGATGTGTTTCTTTATTAAAAAATTTAATTTTTTTTCAAATAAGTTACTGAAGTCTAGCATACCAAAAACCCAAATAAAATGAAAAATTGTATGCTTATTATATATAATTTGTACCAATTTCTTTAATGGGGACATCTTTTAGTTATGAAATCCTTAGTAAAATTACAATCATGATTTCGCTCCAATTCGAACATTTGTGTTTTAATCAAATCAAATCACTCACTTAACTAGGATAAATAAAACCGATCAGACTCATCATAGATAATCGACCCGTTATGAACAATTCAACATAAGTTCGTAAACAAATAACTCATGTGAGCTGTTTGATTGCGATCACAAAACTTCGATCAATACATGTTTGATCACAACTTTTTCGTTTGACTTGAGTAACTCGAATGAACATGTTGCATCTGACCGACTGATTGAGTTTGATTGTATTTCCACTGTGTGTGATCAAGCCTACTCAATCATACTCATTGCAGCCCTCTGATAAGGAGCCTAGGAGAATATGTTAAGAGAGTAACAAGAATACCATGACAGTAGAGGCTTACTTTGACGAAGCGGTAATTTGGAAAAAAAAATCAATAATATTCCGCGATTATTATTTTACTCAATAATCACGATTCTGGCTATGGCAGTTCTAGAAAAAAAATAGTAATAATCCAAAACAAGGGCTTACGACAAATATTGTTTAAAAATCCACGATAAAGATTACCAGAACAATTGGAAAATATTTTCTTATTGCCTTTGAAAAAATTCTGTTAACATATCCACGATTATAGCTCCGATGATACTCTACAAATATTTCAAAAAAAATATCATTTATCAAAAATTCACAAAGATGCTGTCATTTTTAAGCCACTCATCCGACAGCTGTTAAAATTATTCCAGTGACAGATCATTATATTGTTTACAAGCGTACAAAAGCATTTTGGTGAGAATTTTCCAGAAAAAAAGTTACTCGTTATGCAATTCCAGCGTGATAGTGTGATTTCTTTATATTTGGCTGGAAAACCAAAAGTGGCTATCGTTAGAGCACTCCAGCATTTAAATGTAAATAAATCTTTTGTGTCTAGTAACACCGTAAGCCAGACGTCAAGGAAGTGGACGCAAGAAAACAGCAACATCAGCAGAAATGATTCGAAAAGTAAAGAAGCGACTTGATCGAAACCCGCGTCGCACTGGCCGAAAAATGGCTCGTGATCTGAACATATCGCAATATTCCATTCGGCAAATATTGAAAAATGTGCTCGGTATAAAGCCATTGTAATTCCAAAAAAGTACCAGAAAATAGACTCAAAAGAGCTAAAGAGTTGCTGCCGAATTTGGTTTTCTCCGTTGAGAAAACATTCGTTGTCCAGCAGTTTGTAAACAAACAAAATTATCGTGTTTACTTGCCAAAGAGGTCAGCTGAAAATATGCACCTTCGCTTGGCCACCAAAACTCAAGCGCCGACCATGGTGATGGTGTGGACCACCATAACAACAGTATAAATGCCGAATATTATCGCGAAAATATTCTGGAGGAAGTATTAAACTCTTGGGCACACAAATATTTTGACCTTGGACATGACAACACTCCGCAGACCTTAACATTCAAACAGGACTCAGCAGCATCGCACTCAACACACGCCACTCAAGAATGTTTACAAAATGAGGTTCCTCACTTCATTTCCAGCACACAATGGCCACCAAAATCTACGGAAACCAATCCTCTGGACTATTGTGTCTGGAGTATTTTGGAAAGCAAGGTTGGCATTAAAAAATACCAAAGTGTCGATCACCTCAAGCAAGCGCTTCGCCGGGAATGGGCCAAAATACCGCAGTGCAACATTCGGGCAGTGTGAGACGGTTTCTTGGCCGTTGAAAGGCCACAATTCGTGCCAAAGGTGATTAATTCGAACACATTTAAACTTTGATGCTATTTCCGACATTTTTGTCATTCAATAAACTTAAAAAAAAAAAATGCAAAAATTATGGCGTTTGATTTTGTTGCAGTTTTTTTATCTTACCATATACATGGGAGCTATATCCAAACCGATCTCGATAAAATTTGGCAAAGGTATTCCGGAGCTGTATTTGATATATTTCACCGAATATCATTATTATGGAATCCATATTACGGAAGTGAAGGACAAAAATAATAAATTGGCGCCAGATACATTGTATAAGATTATACATTGGGCGCCAGATTCCGTACATAATTCCAAAGACGTACAAAAATTCCAAAGACGTAAATTTATTTTGCCTTTCATAAATATCTAGGCGGTTTAAATGGACAATTGAATGGAGAGATAGAAAACGAACACATATATAACATAACTTTACATTCTCATAGAGATAAAATGCAACTTTCGTACGTTGGGCGCCAGATTCAAAGACCAGTTCACCATTCAATGACCAAATCCCGAAAAAACGAAGACTTGTTTTGCTATTCAGTTTAAAAGAATAACTGAGTAAAGGGATAAAAGACGATTATTACACATTTTGTGCACAAAATAAAAGGTAACTTGGACGTAGATGTCCAGGGTGAGATAAAAAAAAACTGCAACAAAGTCAAAGGTCATAATTTTTACATTTTATTGAATGAAAGTAAAAATGTCGGAAATTGCATCAAAATTTAGAATAAGTTTAGATTTGTTCAAATTGGTCACCTTTGGCACGAATTATGGCCTTCAAGCCGTCACAGGCTGTCTGAATGTTGTTCTGCGATATTTTAGCCCATTCCCGGCGAAGTGTTTGCTTGAGGTGATCGACACTTTGGTATTTTTTAGTACCAACCCTGCTTTCCAAATGACTCCAGACACAATAGTCCAACAGATTGGTATCCGGAGATTTTGGTGGCCATTGTGCGCTGAAAATGAAGCGAGGAATCTCATTTTGTAACTATTCTTAGTTGGCGCGTGCTGAATGCGACGGTGCTGAGTCCTGTTGAAATGTCCAAGGTCTGCGGCCAAAATGTTTGCGTGCCCAAGGCTTTAATACACCCCCATAATATTTTCGCGATAATATTCGGCATTTATTCTGATGCCACGGTCTATTAATAGGAGCGGAGAGCGACCATCGGCTGTTATGGCGGCCCACACCATCACCATGCTCGGCGCTTGAGTTCTGCTGGCCAACCGAAGGTGCACATTTTAAGCTGACCTCTTTGGCAAGTATACACGATCATTTTGTTTGTTTACAAACTGCTGGACAACGAATGTTTTCTTATCGAAGAGAACCAAATTGGGCATATCACCACCCTCGACCAAGCGAAGCTACTCTTTAGCTCTTTTGAGTCTATTTTCTTTCTGTTGCAGTGTAAGTTCTTGCACTTTTTTGAATTTCAATGGCTTTACCCCGAGCTCATTTTTCGATATTTTCCGAATGGAATATTGCGATAGGTTCAGCTCATGAGCAATTTTGCGGCCACTGCGACTCGGGTTTCGATCAAGTCGCTTCTTAACTTTTCGAACCATTTCTGCTGATGTTGCTGTTTTCTTCCGTCCACTTCCTTGATATATGTCGGGCTACACTACCAGTATCACGATAACGAGCGAAATTTAAATGCTGGAGTGCTCTAACGATAGCCACTTTTGTTTTTCCAGCGAAATACAAAGAAATCACACTATCACGCTTTAATTCCCTCACGAATAACTTTTTTCCGCGAAAATTCTCACCAAAATGCTTTGGTGTGCTTGTAAACAATATAATGAGCTATCACTGGAATAATTTTAACAGCTATCGGAAGAGTGGCTTAGAAATGACAGCAGTCTGAAGATGGTTGCAGTTTTTTTTTTTTTCATCTCACCCTGAATATGAGAGCTAAATTTTGACCGATTATCCCAATTACAATAGGGGTTGTCCTTGAAGCAAATAAATGTTTTTGCAAAATTGCATCTTAATTAGACAATAAATACGATCTGTTTTTTATATACAAAAATACATGGACAGACTGACGAACTCTGTCATATATATCTTCGCCCGATTTTCCTTTTATTGTGCACCAAATTTATATTATACCTGCTTAATTCCCCATAAAAAACGTTTATTTCTTATATTTAGCTCTACTATATATGCAAGGTGGTGTAGGGTATCATAAAGTCGGCCCTGTTTGGCCTTTCTTTACTGGTTATATGTATATGTTTCCTATGTCCAAATTTATACCAGTACATTGAACCTCACATATCGACTGTTCTCAATTCCCAAAACAGCAACGAGGAGATGATTTGCGATTTTAAACCAAATTAGTTCCTACTTTTTCTGCTTTTTACTTGCAATTATTTCAAAACTTGATTCTGTTCGAATTAAAACAAGACTTACATAAGAATACTTTTTGTATTCAATGTGATACTATGCAGATTGTTTCCTAAAACCTGAAAGTAATTGAGTTTCCTTAATCTAGATTTCAAATGCAATAAATACAACTATGGCAATTTTGAATTTATATTCATTTTATTACTTTGTTCAATGGTTCAAATATTCCCGGTTTTTGTCTTCGGCGATTCTAGATATAGCCAACTTTGATGGCATTCATTGGCCAGTGCACTCCTGTTGGTCGATGCGGTAACTTCGGGTTTTTAGTGAAACTATATTGTTATTGAATTGGAAAAAAAACGACGTAAAGAAAATAAAGAATTGAGGCGCTAAGAGGACAGAGGAGCATAAAGTATGTCCTGTGGTAGTAATCGATTTAAATAAAGTGAAAATATTTTTTTAAGTACAATTTTTTCCAAGGCTGTGGAAAAAGTGTGAAAAATATTTCAGAATGGAATATACAAGCAAAATTTTAATATTAAGAAAAATTAAAAATAGGCCTAGGAGGGCCCAGCACTTGTGATCTGCTACCAAGTTTTGTGAAACAAACAAATACAACTTTTCGAATTGCAAAAAATCCTTTTCGGTTGCAATATGAATATTCCAGAACAAATGTGCGCCCATTTTTATGTTAATTAAAAAAATAATAAATAAATAAATGTTCAAATATCACACTTGACCACTTGGAAATCCCCATCTCGAATACATTGATATTTAACAATTTCTACAAATATTATCTGTGTATTTGAAGAAAAAAAAAATAATTAGAACCAGATATTTGTGTTTTAAAAATTTATTTTAATTTTATTTAATAAAAAGACGCATAAAAATCCGACGCTAAATAAATTGTAAATCTCAATTAAGGAAAATTTCATGCAAATTATAAAATCACAATTGAATATTCAGTTTATTATATTTTGTGACGCAGTTTCTTTTATAAAAAAAAATAATTATTTTAATTTTCTTTTTCATTATTTCAAATCTATGTACAGGTTGAGATAAACAAAAAATTGGAAAAAAGTCAAATGCTATCATTTTTACATTTTTTTTTTAATTTTATTGAATAAAAGCAAAAAATGTCGGAAATAGCATAAGTTTAGATTTTTTCGAATTGATCACCTTTGGCACGAATTATGGCCTTCAAACGGCCAATAAAACCGTTACACGCAGCCCGAATGTTGCTCTGCGATATTTTGGTCCATTCCCTGCGAAGCGCTTGCTTGAGGAGATCGACACATTGGTATTTTTTAATGCCAATCTTGCTTTCCAAAATACTCCAGATACAATTGTCCAACGGATTGGTATCCGGAGATTTTGGTGGCCATTATGCGCTGGAAATGAAGCGAGGGACCTCATTTTGTAACAATTCTTGGGTGGCGCGTGCTGAGTGCGATGATGCTGAGTCCTGTTGGAATGTCCAAGGTCAGCGGCCAAAATGTTTGCGTGCCCTAGGCCTAAATACATCCTCCAGAATATTTTCGCGATAATATTCGGTATTTATTCTGATGCCATGGTCGATTAATACGAGCGAAGAACGACCATCGGCTGTTATGGCGACTCACGCCATTACCATGGTGGCCAACCGAAGGTGCACATTTGCAGCTGAACTCTTTGGCAAGTAAGCACGATCATTTTGTTTGTTTACAAACTGATGGACAACGAATGTTTTCTCATCGGAGACGGGGAAACCCAAATTCGGCAGTTCACCACTTTCGGCCAAGCGAAGCAACTCTTTGGCTCTTTTGAGTCTATCTTCTTTCTGTTGCGGTGTAAGTTCTTGTGCTTTTTGGAATTTCAATGGCTTTACCCCGAGCTCATTTTTAAATTTTTGCTGAATATAATATTGCGATACGTTCAGATCACGAGCCATTTTTCGGCCACTGCCATTGCGACGCGGATTTCGACCAAGTCGCTTCTTTACATTTCGAACAATTTCTGCTGATGTTGCTGTTTTCTTCCGTCCACTTCCTTGACGTTTGGCTAGTGATGTTACGAGACACAAAAGATTTATTCACATTTAAGTGCTGGAGTGCTCTAACGATAGCCACTTGTGGTCTTCCAGTCAAATATAAAGAAATCACACTATCACGCTCGAATTCCATCCGCTTGGACGCTTGTAAACAATATAATGAGCTGTCACTGGAATAAATTTAACAGCAGTCGGAAGAGTGGCTTAGGAATGACAGTAGTCTGAAGTTGGTTGCAGTTTTTTTTTCATCTCACCCTGTTCAAGGACATTATTCCGCCATGATGGTATAGTTTAATTAAAATAAATTGGAAATCATTGGCAAACTCAAGGTAACACGTACCTACCCACAAAGCAAAAAAGGAATATTTGTTTATTCCTTCTGGTACCTCCGAAACAAAGGTCACAATTTTGAATAACCATGAAGCTCATAAAATGCGAAATTAACATCCGATTCCATTCAGACATAGTGCATCTTAATATTTCCAACAACACAAGATTTTTTTTAATATGGTAGTGGTCGGACAATTCCTTCTGATACCTTCACACCAGACCTTGGGTTAATTAAAATATTGTGATGTGTTTAGTTCGAAGATAATCGGATACTTTTTCACACCACGTTTTATAAGAGTTATAATTTTTCAAAATTTCGACCCTTTGTGGGGGAAGTACTTATCCATTTTTGCACCTTACCTGCAATTGACGCAAATATTAAGATATGCAAAGCTGGAGCAAAATCGGATTATAGCTTCTCTTTCTGTGTAGAAAAAAAAATATATTTTTTTTAAATTTCCATCTTTTGTGGGGCATGTAACAGAAGGAGTGAACCGATATTTTCCATCTTAACACCAGACCTTGAGTTAATAAAAGTATTGGGTTGTGTGAAAGACAATTGGACTCTTACATCACATTTTTTAAGAGTTGTAATTATTAAAAATTTTGACCCATTGTGGGGGAGGTACTTGTTGGAGTGGACCGATATTATCCATTTTTTACACCTGACCTACAACTCACGCAAATATTTGGATTTCCAAAGTTAAAGCAAAATTGGATTATCGCTTCTTTTTCTGTGCAAAAAATATATTTTTTGAAAATTTCGGGCTTTTGTGGAGAAGGTACCAAAAGGAGGGGATCGATATTGCCCATCTCCGAACTCGATCTAAGTTTGACAATAATATTACGGTGTACCAAGTTTGGACCAAATCGGATACTCCTTTCGACATACGTTGGACCCGTCCCTTTACATTTAACCTTATAAACGACGTTTGATTTGTCCTTTGTTTTGGTTCGACTAAAGAAATTATTGTTGTTAAATTTTTTTAAATCACCATTTGTAAAAATATATATTTTGTTGTAACTTTCAGCTAATTTCTCCAAAAATGCTAGACAAAATACCCATTGCCCCCAAACTGCTGACCAAAGCCAAAGAGAGACCAAAATTTCAATTTGAAAATGATCCAGGATTTGTGAAAATCGATCATGCCAATGAAAACGAAGTCGATCGCATTGCTCAGTGCATGGCGGGTCGATCGATATTTATAACTGGTGGAACGGGATTTTTGGGAAAAGTTCTGGTCGAAAAGTTGTTGAGGTAGGTATTCAACCTTAATTCACTTCATCTGTGAATGATAGTTAATTTTTCATTATTTTTTCATTTCCCAGATCCTGTGGTGATTTGAAAAAAATCTATTTGCTGGTGAGACCGAAAAAGGGCAAATCTCCCGAAGAACGCATCAGAGAGATATTGTCAAATGTGGTAAGTAATGTGTGGAGAGTAAGCTAAACTTAAAATAAAAAAGTAAAAACGAAGGGTTTGATACCCTCCAAATTTTTTAAAAAATTTCGTCTGCATACGCATTTTTTGCCGTAGGCTGTAGTACCCATTAGAACCTTCAAATGCGAAATTTAAAACAATTCCGTTGAATAATACCGCTAATATAATCGAAATGCCGAAAAAGGGAGGTACCGTTATATGTGGTGTATACCAAGACTTTGACCTGCATGGACAATTTTCTGTCATTGGTTGAAGTTTCCATTACGAACTTTAAATACAAAAGTTGAACAAATTTGGGGAATAACTTCGCTAAAATCGTCAAAAAGTGTGGACCTGCATACGCAAATTTTTGTCATAGGCTATAGTACACATAACGAACTTTAAATACGAAAATTGAAACAATTTCGGACTATCATGTCCCTAATATCATAAAAATAACGAACATTGGGAGGTACCGTTATATGGGGCCTATAGGAAGGCGTGGACCTGCATAAGTAAATTTGTGTCATAGGTTGTATTACCCATTAACATCTTCCAAAATGAAATTTAGAACAATTTTGGTCTATAGCGGAGCTTAAATCATCAAATTTGGTATTTTTTAGTGCCAACCTTACTTTCCAAAATACTCCAGACACAATTGTCCAACGGATTGGTATCCGGAGATTTGGTTGGCCATTGTGCGCTGGAAATGAAGCGAGGTAACTCATTTTCTAACCATTCTTGGATGGCACGTCGTAAGTGCGATGGTCCTGAGTCCTGTTGAAATGTCCAAGGTCTGCGGGCAAAATGTTTGCGTGCCCAAGGCTTTAATACACCCTCCAGAATATTTTCGCGAGAATATTCGGTATTTATTCTGATGCCATGGTCGACTTATACGAGCGGATAGCGACCATCGGCTGTTATGGCGGCCCACACCATCACCATGGGCGGAGCTTGAGTTCTGGTGGCCAACCGAAGGTGCACATTTTCAGCTGACCTCTTTGGCAAGTAAGCACGATCATTTTGTTTGTTTACAAACTGCTGGACAACGAATGTTTTCTCATCGGAGAAAACCAAATTCGGCAGTTCACCACTTTGGGCCAAGTGAAGCAACTTTTTAGCTCCTTTGAGTCAATTTTCTTTCTGCTGCGGTGTAAGTTTTTACACTTTTTGGAATTTCAATGGCTTTTTCAATATTTGCCGAATGGAATATTGCGATGTGTTCAGCTCACGAGCCATTTATCGGTCACGGCTACGCGGGTTTCTATCAAGTCGCTTCTCTACTTTTCGAACCATATCTGCTGATGTTGCCGTTTTCCGTTTCTCCATTCACTTCTTTGACGTCACCAACAGTCATCAATCACGGCGACGAGCAATGGTCTGAGATACAAAAGATTTATTCACATTCAAATGCTGGAGTGCTCTAACGATAGCCATTTGTGGTTTTCCAGCCAAATATAAATAAATCGCGCTATCACGCTTGAATTCCACCACGAATAAATTTTTTCTGGAAAATCTCACCAAAATGCTTTTGTACGCTTGTAAACAATATAATGAGCTGTCACTGAAATAATTTTAAAAGCTGTCGGACGAGTGGCTTAGAAATGGCAGCAGTCTGAAGTTGGTTGCAGTTTTTTCATCTCACCCTGTATGAGACATAGAATTATTTTATTTTCATTTCACTGGTCTATGCAGCGTTGAATTTAAGACCCACGTTACTTGATTCATTCGCAAAATCATTGAGTTTTCGCTGCAGATCACAGAGCCTTTGTAAAAGTTCCCATTTGTCGTCGGCGTAATTCACCGATTTCAACCTTTTATTAGGTTTTAGTAAATTCCCCACAATAACTAAAGTTTTTTTGAGGTAGGCACGTCTCACTACGGCACCGATTACAACCAAGCAGAGCAAGGGTGACAGATAGCATCGTTGTCTGACATCCTAGATTATAACAAAGGGTTTTCACCTGCTAAGAATGGAAAATATTAGTTAGGTGCTTTCTATGCTAAAGTAATATTAATATTATTACCTTACAATTACCAATGTAATTGTTATCTTCTCAAGCAGATTCATGCCACCCGTCGGTACTTGCACCGTCATTTTCCATATACCATGTCTTCACCTACGTGGTCCCTAAGACAATTTATCACAGACTTCATAAAAACAATGTTTATTTTTTAAAGCAGGTCGGGGCAGAGAGCCGCCCTTTTTAATTTCTCCCAAATTGTTTACTCTCTGTTGACATTGTTTTACAATGTGTCTCAGAGAGTCGCACTTTTTTTCTCCCACTTGGTTACTCTCTTTACATTGTTTTTCAATGGGTTTCAATATGAGTATGGAGAGAATTATGTCCACTCAAGTCAGGCGTTGTTGCATTGGCCTGGCATTTCATCTTCTTTCTCATTTCCTCTCCTCACTCGTTTCCCCCCTCTTTATAATAAAAAGTATAATAAAACTATATTTCTTTATAGCTTTTCGATAAAGTAAAGCAACAACATCAACTAGACTGGATCTTTACTAAAATCCAACTGGTTGCTGGAGATATTTTGGAACCTGAATTGGGTATATCGCCACAAGATCTTGAAATCCTTCGGAATGAAGTATCACTTGTGGTGCATTGTGCCGCAACAGTGAGGTGAGTTTTGCAAAGCTTTATTCAAATAATTATTCAAATAAAAATAAATAATTAAAATTTGCACATTTCCTTCTCTTTTTCCCAGATTTGATGAACCCCTACGTCGAGCCGTTTTCATAAATGTGCGCGGCACCAAATACTGCCTGGATTTGGCCAGCAGTTTTAAAAAACTGGACCTCTTCTGGTACATCTCCACAACATATTGTCATGTCCACATTAAACATCTATTCGAGAAACCCTATGATCCGCCAGCCGATCCGCATAGCATCATCAGCATGTGTGAAATGTTGAGCGACAAAGATATGGCGGCCGTTGAGAAAAAAATTATGGGTGACATTCCCAATTCGTATTCGTATACCAAATCATTGGCAGAGGCTTTGGTCGTGGAGAGATTTAATAAAATGCCTACGGGGATTTTACGTCCTTCAATTGTGGTACCCGTTTGGCAGGAACCGTTGCGAGGATGGACAGATAATATAAATGGTCCCACCGGTCTTCTGATTGGTGCTGGCAAGGGTGTCATCCGCACAATGTATTGTCGAGAAAGTGGCAATGGTGATTTCCTGCCCGTCGACTTGGCAGTGAATGGCATTCTGGTAGCCACTTGGAGATATTTGGCAAAGGAATTAGAACCTCTCGATCCGCCCGTAATTCACATGTGTAGTGCGAATGAAATAAAAATCTCGTGGAAGGAGATTGTTGACATGGGTCGTTGGGTTGTTGAGAACCGGATACCATTGAACGGTGCCGCCTGGTATCCTGGCGGTTCAATGAAATCGAATATATATCTTCATTGGATAGCCATGATTCTGTTCCATTGGCTGCCGGCCTTATTTGTGGACTTTATTTTGGTGCTAATTCGTTATCCCCCGGTGTAAGTAGTGAACTTCTTATTGGTGTTCCATGGAGTAAATATTTCTTGATTTCCTTCCAGTTTGATACGAGTCCAAAAAAGAATAACCAAAGGTCTGGATGTAATCGGTTATTATGCCAATGGCTCATGGAAGTTCGACAACTCAAAAGTTGTTGCAATTCGAAAGCTCATGAATAACAGGGAACGACTGACGTATTGCATCGAGAAAATCGAATTTGATCTGATCGACTATTTCACCGATTGTCTGATGTGTGCTCGCCGTCTTATCCTGAAAATGCCCGATGAAACAATTCCCGCGGCCAGGAGACACATGAAAATGTGAGTAAAGGAAAGGGAGATCTCAGACTTTTAAGAGGTCTTTAATAGACACTTCAGGTGTTAAGTGGAAAGAAGACTTTCTTGATAATTTTTTTTTATCCGCAGAAGTCTTGTACACATTATTCTACGAATAGGTCTCCTATTATTCCTATGCATGGTCTTGAAGACTTGTAGAAGGTATTTTACGAATAGAAGACCCTTGAATGGTTTTGAAAACTTGTAAAAGGTATTCTACGAATAGAAGACCCTTGAATGGTCTTGAAGACTTGTAGAAGGTATTCTACTAATAAAAGGTCTTTGAATGGTCTTAAAGTCTTGTTGGTGAAGGTCTTCTATAAATATACGACCTGAAGATGTAATAGAAAACCTGTGAAATGTCTTTTAGGAAATGAAGGTCTGTGGATGGTCTTTTGGGAATAGAAGCCAGGTGGAAGGTATTCCATCCATAGGAGGCATGTAGAAGGACTTCTAGCAATAGAAAACCTATGAACCTGAAGGTTTCCCATGAAGAGACGACCTGTAGATGGTCTTTTGGCAATAGAAAACCTGTGAAAGGTCTTTTAGGAATAGAAGGTCTGTGGATGGTCTTTTGGAAATAGAAGCCAGGTGGAAGGTAATCCATCCATAGGAGGCATGTAGAAGGTCTACCTCAAGTGGAAAGAGACTTTCGAGAATTTTTTTATCCGCAGAAGTCTTGTATACCGTGTTCTTCGAATGGGTTTCCTATTATTCCTATGCATGGTCTTGAAGACTTGTAGAGGGTATTTTACGAATAGAAGACCCTTGAATGGTTTTGAAAACTTGTAGAAAGTATTCTACGAATAGAAGACCTACTAATAAAAGGCCCTTGAATGGTCTTAAAGTCTTGGTGAAGGTCTTATATGAATATACGACCTGTAGATGTAATAGAAAACCTGTGAAAGGTCTTTTAGGAATTAAAGGTCTGTGGATGGTATTTTGGAAATAGAAGCCAGGTGGAAGATATTCCATCCATAGGAGGCATGTAGAAGGACTTCTAGCAATAGAAGTGCTGTAGAACTGATTCTAGAGTCGAAGAGGGTCATCTATATATAAATCACACATAGGAGGTATTCTACTCATAAAAGAGCTGCAGAATATCTCCCAAATGTGAAAGACCTGCACCAGGTTTCTATCCACAGAAGATCTGTGGAAGATATTATATGTATATAACACACGTTTTTAGGAGTTATACTATCCCTCGAAGACTTGTTAAAGGTTTTGTAGCCATAGAAGATGTGCAGAAAGCTCTCCGTCCCTAGAAGACCCATATAGATATACTTTTCACCGAAAACCTGTAAAGAAAAAATATTTTAAATATTTATTACTTATTTTTTATTTTAATTTTCTCATTTTTTACCTTTTAATTTTTCTCTCTCTCTCTCTCTCCTCTCCTTCTCTTTTACAGCCTTTGGTGTGTGGATAAACTCTTCAAATTCATATGTCTGTTCACATTTGGCTATTACCTATATCAGTGTTTATTTGTCGGTTTATTCTCCCATTCTTCGGGGGACAACTTGTATAACTCCACAAATCTTACTTCGGCCACCTGAAATGAGACGTAGAGACTTTTTGAGGAGATTGTCACCCAAAAATTGGATCGTGGATTTAGATAAGATGTATAATTAAGCATTGTATGTGTAATGGGGAAAAACATATGAGTATTATATACGCATATCATATAAGTATAGTATCGAAAATAATAAAAATCTTTTTTTTATACTTAAAAAAATTACTTAAACGTGTTCACAATGGAAGAAATCGATTTATGTTTTTTTATACATTAACTCATCCTCAATTCTACAGATTTTTCTAAATCTTATCGTAAGGGTATAGGTAAGTTAACAAAAATTGCAGGCATGAAACCTTTATTGAGTTAATAGTACGGTCCATATAATTTAATGTTTGAAGATTATTTCATGCAAAAGTTGACAGCGACTGCGCCTCATTCGCTTTGCTTAGTTAATTTTTGGCATACCCTATCCATTATTTTGACTGGTATCTCATGAATAAATATTTCAATGTTATCTTCCAATGTGTCAATTGAAGCGGACTCGTCTTTCTAGGCATGACCATTAATATAGACCCACAAATAATTGTCTAAAGACGTTTAATGGCCATCTGACGCGTACATCTCATGAAAGTCAAGTTCTTGCATTTTGGGCAAAAAAAAATGGATTTCATCTCACGGTAGGGCGAACCGTTCACAATAACATTACGATACACAGCATCTTTGAACAAGTAAAAAAAGCAGTAAGTTCGGCCGGGCCGAACTTTAAATATCTTATCATTAGAACCAACGAATTTAGAAATTTTCAAAAAAAAAAAAAATAAAATCCGTTAAAAATTCTAATAAAATCTTAAAAATACCGAATATAGCCGTTGGACCTGCAGAGGCAACATTTGTCATAGGCCATAACAATATATTCAAATACGAAACTTTAAAAAAAAATCTGGTGAATAATGTAGCTAAAATCATCATAATACCGAATACCTCCCTACCGTTATATCGGGGCTCTACGACGGTCTGGACCTGCATAGAAAATTTTTTGTCACAAGGCTGTAGTACATATTACGAATTTCAAATACGAAATTTGAAACAACTCCGATGAATAATGTCTCTAAAATCATCAAAATACCGAATATAGGGAGGTACTGATATACGAAGGCCTGAACCGGCATATACAATTTTCTTTCATAGACTGTAGTTCCCATTACGAAATCTACATACGAAATTTTAAACAACACCAAAATACCGAACATTGGGAGGTACCCTTATATGGAAGCCATACCAAAATGTGGGCCTGCATACGCAATTTTTGTCGTAGGCTGTAGTACCCATTTCGCTTTCTAAATACGCAAGTTGAAACAACTCCGGTGAATAATGTCGCTAAAATCATAAAAATAACGAACATTGGGAGGTACCATTATGTGGAGGCTATACGAAGACGTGGGCCTGTATACGCAAATGTTTGTCATAGGCTGTAGTACCCATTACGAGTTCTAAATACGTTGAAAGGAAACAATTCCGATAAAGGGTAAGATGAAAAAACTGCAACCAACTTCTGACTGCTGTCATTTCCAAGCCACTCATCCGACAGCTGTTAAATTTATTCCAGACACAGCTCATTATATTGCTTACAAGCGTACAAAACACTTTGGTGAGAATCTCCCAGGAAAAAAAAAACGTATTCGTGATAGTGTGATTTCTTTATATTTGGCTGGAAAACCACAAGTGGCTAAGTACCATCGTTACCGTGATACTGCTAGCGTATCCCGACGTCAAGGAAGTGAACGGAAGAAAACAGCAACATCGGCGGAAATGTTCGAAACCCGCGACTAGATGCGACTAGATCGAAACCGGCGTCGCCGTGGCCGAAAAATGCCTCGTGAGCTGAACATATCGCAATATTCCATTCGGCAAATATTGAAAAATGAGCTCGGGGTAAAGCCATTGAGATTCAAAAAAGTGCAAGAACTTACACCGCAACAGAAAGAAAATAGACTCAAAAGAGATAAAGAGTTGCTTCGCTTGGCCGAATGTGATGGTTTTCTCCGATGAGAAAACATTCGTTGTCTAGCAGTTTGTAAACAAACAAAATGATCGTGTTTACTTGCCAAAGAGGTCAGCTGACAATGTGCGCCTTCGGTTGGCCACCAGAAAACAAGGGCGGGCCATGGTGATGGTGTGGGCCACCATAACAGCTGATGGTCGGTCGCTATCCGCTCGTATTAATCGACCGTGGCATCGGAATAAATGCCGATTATTATCGCGAAAATATTCTGGAGGGCGTACTAAAACCTTGGGCAAGCAAACATTTTCGCCGCAGACCTTGGACATTCCACATTCGCACGCGCCACCCACGAATGGTTACAAAATTAGGTTTCTTGCTTCATTTCCAGTGCACAATGGCCACCAAAATCTCCGGATATTAATCCGTTGGACTATTGTGTCTGGAGTATTTTGGAAAGCAAGGTTGGCATTAAAAATTGCCAAAGTGTCGATCACCAAGTGCTTCGCAGGTAATGGGCCAAAATACCGCAGGACAACATTCGGGCTGCGTGTGACGGTTTCATTGGCCGTTTGAAGGTCGTAATTGGAGCCCAATTCGAATTAATTTAAACTTATTCTAAAATTTGATGGACTTCCAACATTAAAAAAAATAAAAATAAAAAAATGTAAAAATGATGGCGTTTGACTTTGTTGAAGTTTTTTTTTATCTGACCCTGTATATTTAAAAGAATACTTCAAATCCTTTGCGAAATTCCTTGAAAGTATTTCAAACTATGAAGCTACAATTTACCCAAAGAATTTCGCAATATTCTCTCTTTATCTGTTACACTGGACACTGGCCAACAAGCTCTACGACTCACATTAATTAAATGTGTTTCTTTTTAAACGATTTGGTTTTTTGAAATCTATATTTATTTTCCGCTATTAAAATTTGGAAAGAAGCAAAATGCAATTACCCAACATGGCCCTCCAAAGAAAAACCAGATGCCGGGCCAAACATGTCCAAATCGAGTCATACTGGAAAAAATCCCGATTAAATCTAAGCATTTTTATATAATAAATATATTTATTAGGACGAGTGCATTGATCCATTTTATTTCAGTGGCTGAATAAATTAATTTCGTCTAATTGCCAATATTTTAATATTTAAAGTGATTTCAAACAAGTTATATGAGAAATTATTGTATTTCAAAAATTAATTAAAACTTGATATGCCAATTCCGTATGTAACTTTTATTTATGATCTGTCTATGAACTTGTTGCAAATTTTTGACATCACGATGAGAGTTCGTCTGCACTGGATTCTTGTGGGCTTTTTCAAGGGGGGTTTTTGTGGGAAAGCAAATGTTTTCAAAACCTGAAGTAGCCCCAAGAAAAATAAACATTTCGACAATAATTATAGATTTTTTTTTGGCATATATTTTCCAATGAGTTTAGAGCTAAATGAAATAATAAAATTATAACCAGTAAAGAAAGTCTTAAAGTCGGGCGGGGCCGACTTTATGATACCCTACACCACTTTGCTAATTTAGTAGAGCTCCACATAACAATTAAAAGTTTTTATGGGAGAATTCAATCATACACCCTATGATTATAATTATAATTTAAAATTCAAACAACTAAATATCCCGAAGCATTTGTATCTTTTAAATTCGGAATTGTATTGCCCATTTGGTGCACAAAAAATTTGAAATCGGATAAAGATATATGTGGGAGCTATATCCAAATCTGAACCGATCTCGATAAAATTTGGCAAAGATATTTCTGAGCTGTATTTGATATATTTCTCTGAATATCGTTGTTACGGAGTGCATATTACGGTTGTGGTTAACAAATATAACAAATCGGATGAATAATATATATGGAAGCTATAGCTATATCTGAACCGATCTGAACCAAATTTGGCATACTAGCTTCTAGACTCAATTCGGTCGTAAGTGCCAAATTCCATCCCATTTGGACAAATATTAGACGTTTGGTGCACAATAAAAGGTAAATCGGACGAAGTTATATATGGGAGCTTTATCCAAATCTGAACCGATCTCGATAAAATTTAGCAAATGTATTTCTGAGCTGTATTTGATATATTTCCCTAAATATTGTTGTTGCAGAGTGCATATTACGGCAGCGGTGGACAAAAATAACAAATCGGATGAACAATATATATGGGAGCTATAGCTATATCTGAACCGATTTCGATCAAATTTGGCATACATATTTTCAGGCCTAATTTGGTTGTATGTGCAAAATTCCATACAATTCGGGCTGATATTACACGTTTGGTGCACAATAGAAGGCAAATCGGACGAAGATATATATGGGAGCTATATCTAAATTTTGACCGATTATCTCCAATTTCAATAGAGTTCGTCCTTGGGCCAAACAAATGATCTGTGCAAAATTTCATCTGGATCGGGCAATAAATGCGACCTGTACTTTGTTTACAAAAATACATGGACAGACGGACGGACGGACATGCATAAATCGACTCAGAATGTGATTCTATGCAGATCATCAAAAGGAACTATGGGTCTATCTCGTTTCCTTTTGCCTGTTACAAACAAATGCACAAAGACATAATACCCTGACCACCTTGTGGTGTAGGGTATAAATAATAATAATAATAATTTAGAAGTTGAGAAATTTTAAAAATATTTTCAGAGACAAGCATAGCTATAAGCCTGCAGCTTAAAAACTGCAAGGTGAGTTAAAAAAAAAACTGCAACAAAGTCAAACGCCACTATTTTTACATTTCTTTCTTTTAAATTTTGTTGAATGAACGCAAAAAATGTCGGAAATAGCATTAAATTTTAGAATAAGTTTAGATTTGTTCGAATTGACACCAACTTTGGCACAAATTATGGCCTTCAAACGCTGCCCGAATATTGCTTTGCGGTATTTTGGCCCATTTCCGGCGAAGGGCTTGCTTGAGGTGATCGACACTTTGGTAATTTAAGTGCCAACCTTGCTTTCAAGCATACTCCAGCCACAATAGTCCAACGGATTGGTATCCGGATATTTTGGTGGCCATTGTGCGCTGGAAATGAAGCGAGAAACCTTATTTTTTAACCATTTCTGGGTGGTGCGTGCTGAGTCCTGTTGGAATGTCCAAGGTCTGCGGCCAAAATGTTTGCATGCCCAAGGCTTTAATACACCCTCCAGAATATTTTCGCGATAATATTCGGCATTTAATACGAGCGAAGAGCAACCATCGGCTTTTATGGCGGCCCACTCAACACCATCAAATTCAGCAGTTCAACACTTTCGGCCGAGCGAAGCAACTCTTTAGCTCTTTTGAGTCTATTTTCGTTCTGTTGTGGTGTAAGTTCTTGCACTTTTTGGAATTTCAATGGCTTTACCCCGAGCTCATTTTTCAATATAAGTCGAATGGAATATTACGATATGTTCAGCTCATGAGCCATCTTTCGGGTACTACGGGTTTCGATCAAGTCACTTCTTTACTTTTCGAACCATTTCTGCTGATGTTGCGGTTTTTTCCGTCCACTTCCTTGACGTCGGGCCACGCTACCACGGTAACGAGCGATGGTACGAGACACAAAAGTTTTATCCACATTGAAATGCTGGAGTGCTCTAACGATAGCCACTTGTGGGTTTACAGCCAAATATAAAGAAATCAGACTACCACGCTTGAGTTCCATCACGAATAACTTTTTTCTAGAAAATTCTTACCAAAATGCTTTTGTACGCTTGTAAACAATATAATGAGCTGTCACTGAAATAATTTTAACAGCTGTCGGACGAGTGGCTTGAATATGACAGCAGTCTTAAATTGGTTGCAGTTTTTCCATCTCACCCTGTATATATATTCTTGATCAGCATACAATTCTATGTCGATTTGGTGAAGTCCGTCCGTCAGTGGAAATCACTCTAGCTTTCGAACGAAATGAAGTAGGTTGATAAAATTTTACTCAAATGTATATTATATCTGAAGGACTTTTGGTATTGAAAATGGGCCATGTAGGTCCACGTTTTAGTATAGCCTCCATTTAATGGTTCCTCCCTATGTTCTGTATTTTGTTGATTTTAGCTACGTTATTCACCGGAATCGTATATCGGTACCTGTCTATATTCGGTACCTCAGTTATCAGCGACATTATTCAGCGGAATTGTTTTAACTTTGGTATTTGAATTTGTGTTTTATATCTGCAGGACTTTTTTTTATTGAAAATGGGCCCACGTTTTCGTATAGCCTCCCTATATCGGTACCTCCCTATTTTCAGTATTTTGGTGACTTGAGCGACATTATTCACCGGAAATATTTCAAATTTAGCATTTGAAGTTCGCAATGGATACTACAGCCTGAGACAGAAAATTGTCTGTGAGGGTTCACGTCTACGTTCAGTATTTTTAAATTAAAAAAAAAAAAATTAATATTTTTTTTTATTTTTGAATATTGACAATTTCGTTCCAAATGGTAGAGGGTATTTAAAGTCCGAGCTTACAGCTTTTCTACTTGTTTTTTAAGACATTTTTTTATGGAATATCAGCGTTATTCAAAATCGCGATTTTTTTTTGAAGAAATTTCTTTCAAAAACTATCAGAGTTATAATCCCTTATTGTTTTTAGGTTAAACGTGGATTTTTATGAATCTCTTTATCAATGACAATGACAAAAAATGTGCAAGAACTATTAGGATTATAGGCAGGGATTTTGTAAAAATATTCTTCAAGGACCATCTGAAACATATTTGTTTTAAGGACAATCAGAGCTATAATCATGATTTTATAAGGGTACTTTTTCAAGGACTTTGGGCTATAATCGTTTTCGTTTTAAGAGAATATTTTCAATGAATATCAGCGTTAAAATCGGGGAGTTTTTAAATATATTTGTTTTTTTCCTCTATTCTTGAGAAAAATAAATCCAAAAATATCGCTGTAATGTTGTTGATCATTTTTGCGTAGATATCTAATTAGGAGAGTGGTTTTAATTTGCTAATAAATAATTTTGTTTAAATCTCATAAAATTTATAGAATTGCAATTAATTGATTAACACAGAAAGGAGGGAAGTCTAATAAGTCAAGAAAATTTAAGTAATTTTAAATGGATATAATTTTAAAGGATAGAAATTCACAAATATTGCAAAGAAGTTTGCTAATGGACAAGGATAATCTACATAAAATACCTGCTACTTTCAAAATCTTGATGCCGTTTTCAATGCCACAGGATCTTGGAGAAATACACATGCTTTTGATAAATTATAATTTTATGTCCACATGAAGGTATGGACAGGATATAATACAATATACAGGGGGAGATGGAAAAACTGCAACCAACTTTAGACTGCTGTCATTTTGAAGCCACTCGTCCGACAGCTATTAAAATTATTCCAGTGACAGCTCATTATATTGTTTACAAGCGTATAAAAGCATTTTGGTGGGATTTTTCTAGAAAAAAAAGTTATTCGTGATGGAATTCAAGCGTGATAGCGTGATTTCTTTATATTTGGCTGGAAAACAACGAGTGGCTATCGTTAGAGCACTCCAGCATTTAAATATGAATAAATCTTTAGGGTCTCCTAACATCATTCGTTACCGTAATACTGGTAGCGTAACCCGACTTCAAGGAAGTGGACGGAAGAAAACAGCAACATCAGCAGAAATGGTTCGTAAAGTAAAGTAGCGACTTGATCGAAACTCGCGTCGCAGTGGCCGAAAAATGGCTCGTGAGCTGAACTTATCGCAATATTCCATTCGGAAAATATTGAAAAATGAGCTCGGTGTAAAGCTATTAAAATTCCAAAAAAGGCAAGAACTTACACCGCAACAGAAAGGAAATAACCTCAAAAGAGCTAAAGAGTTGCTTCGCTTGGCCGAAAGTGGTGAACTGCCGAATTTGGTTTTCTCCAATCTCCGATGAGAAAACATCCGTTTTTCCAGCAGTTTGTGAACAAACAAAATGATCGTGTTTACTTGCCAAAGAGGTCAGCTGAAAATGTGCACCTTCGGTTGGCCACCAGAACTCAAGCGCCGGCCATGGTGATGGTGTGGGCCGCCATAACAGCCGATGGTCGCTCTCCGCTCGTATTAATTATTAATTAATTAATAAATGCCGAATATTATCGCGAAAATATCCTGGAGGGTGTATTAAAGCCTTGGGCACGTAAACATTTTGGACGCAGACCTGGGACATTCCAACAAGACTCAGCACCATCGCACTCAGCACGCGTTACCAAAGAATGGTTACAGAATGAGGTTTCTCGCTTCATTTCCAGCGCACAATGGCCACCAAAATGTACGGATACCAATCCGTTGGACTATTGTGTCTGGAGGATTTTGGAAAGCAAGGTTGGCACTAAATACCGCAGAGCAACATTCGGACAGCGTGTGACGGTTTCATTGGCCGTTTGAAGGCCATAATTCGTGCCAAAGTTGACAAATTTGAACAAGTCTAAACTTATTCTAAAATTTGATGCTAATTCCGACATTAAAAAATTAAAAAAAAATTAAAAATTATGGCTTTTGACTTTGTTGTAGTTTTTTTTTTATCTCACCCTGTATATGCCAAATTGTCCTTTCTATATCTGTTTTCTTTATTCTCAATTTTATTCTCTAATCCTTAACAATTTGTTTACCCCCCTTAAGTGTTCGGCGGCATTCGTAAACGAAATGTAAAATCAGTTCATCTTCCATTGACGTGTTTTTCGTTGTCTTAATTTATTGGTTGTCTGATGCGTTTGTAACGTCATTACGGTTGTTCTGCCAACATCTGTTTGCATAGACCCCACATATATTCAATATTCAATATATTTAAATGCAACAGTACAATCTAATTTCTCACAGAATTCACTTCAAATCAAATTTAATTAAAACCAAATAATAAGTGAAAAAAAAAACAGTTTAAATAAAGCCAAAAAAAATTACAGTGCCAAAAAAAAATCGCAATTGATATCAAGTATGTCCTTGCATTGAACACAGAGACAAATCACGTTTAGAAAACGAAACATGTCTTAAATTATTTAGACTTTGCCTAGAAATATAATTCATTGGGTGATGTGTGTGTGTGTGACAATAATTATAAATCAATAAATGATGAAAATTAATTGCATTACATTCGGCGTTGCAGAAACTCGGGTTGCGGTCCTCCACCATGAGGAAAATTTAAAAATCATCCAGGGCATCCAGGATAAAAATTTTTTAGACATCCATTTGAAGTTGATGTGGAAATCTGGATATAATTCTCAAAATATAAAAAAGAGCATCACCGATTTAAAACTTGAATATATTGAGGTGTTCTTACAAGGATACCATCTGAACACACAAAAAAAAAATTAAAACTGCATACTCTCGGATCTCTCAAACTCTAGAACTATCAGAACCTGGATTTTTTAGAAAATTGTTTTGAAGGACCAACATTCCAAGAAGCCTGATTTTCTTAAAGAATATTTTTTCAAGGACCAACATTCCAAGAAGCCTGATTTTTCAAAGAATATATTTTCAAGGTCCAAGAAACTTGGATTTTCAAAGCCTATGTTTTAAGGCATGAACAGAGCAATATTTTTTCAAGGACCAACAGACCAAGAATCCTGCATTTTTAAAGATTTTTTCAAGGACTATAAGACCAATAAACTTGGATTTTTAAAGAATATATTTTCAAGAGATTTAAAAAGAAAAATCAAGGACTAACAGACCAACAGACAGGAATATTTTTCAAGGACAAGGATTTTTTAAAGATTTTTTTTCAAGGGCTCTCAGACCAATAAACGTGGATTTTTAAAGATTATTTTTTTCAAAAACAAAAACATCAATAAACGTGGGTTTTTAAAGATTTTTTTTTTTTCAAAAACAAAAACATCAATAAACGTGGGTTTTTAAAGATTTTTTTTTTTTTTTTTTTTTTCAAAAACAAAAACATCAATAAACATGGATTTTTAAAGATAAAGTTTTCAAGGAGGAAAAGGCAAAAAACTGGGATTTGTTAAACATTACGACTAATAAATGTGAATTTTTTAGAGATTTCTTTCGAAGACGATTGAGACGACATAGGATCAATAAACATGGATTTTTTAAAGATTTTTTTCAATGACGATTCAGACGACATAGGACCAATAAACGTGGATTTCTTTAAGAATTTTTTAAGGACGATTGGGACGAATAGGACTAATAAACGTTGATTTTTTTAATGATTTTTTCAAGGACGATTGGGACGAATAGGACTAATAAACGTTTATTTTTTTAATGATTTTTTTTTTCAAGGATATTTGGGACGACATAGGACCAATAAATGTGTGTTTTTTAAAGATTTTTTTCAAGGACAATAGGAATGACAAAGGGCCAATAAATGTAAATTTAAAAAAAAATAAGGACGATTAAGACGACATAGGACCAATAAACATGGATTTTTTAAAGATTTTTTGCAAAGACGATTGGGACAACATTGAACCAATAAATGTGGATTTTCTTAATTTTTCTAAAGACTTTAAGAGTGTTTTTAACAAATATTGTTGCAAGGACGAAAAGACCAATAACCGATTTTTAGAATATTTTTTTTTTTTTTTCATTGACTATCAGAGCGTGGATTGTTTTAAGAATATTTTTTCAATGACCATTAGGGCGTGGATTTTTTAAAGAATATTTTTTCAATGACCATCAGTGCGTGGAATTTTTAAAAAATATTTTTTCAATGACCATCAGGGCGTGGATTTTTTAAAGAATATTTTTTCAATGACCATCAGGGCGTGGATTTGTTATAGAATATCTTTTCAATGACCATCAGAGCGAGGATTTTTTAAAGAATATTTTTTCAATGATATTTTTTCAATGATCAGGGCGTGGAATTTTTAAAAAATATTTTTTCAATGACCATCAGGGCGTGGATTTTTTAAAGAATATTTTTTCAATGACCATCAGGGCGTGGATTTGTTATAGAATATCTTTTCAATGACCATCAGAGCGAGGATTTTTTAAAGAATATTTTTTCAATGACCATCAGGGCGTGGTTTTTTTAAAGAATATTTTTTCAATGACTATCAGGGCGTGGATTTTTTAAAGAATATTTTTTCAATGACCATCAGGGCGTGGAATTTTTAAAAAATATTTTTTCAATGACCATCAGGGCGTGGATTTTTTAAAGAATATTTTTTCAATGATCATCAGGGCGTGGATTTGTTAAAGAATATCTTTTCAATGACCATCAGGGCGTGGATTTTTTAAAGAATATTTTTTCAATGACCATCAGGGCGTGGATTTGTTAAAGAATATCTTTTCAATGACCATCAGAGCGAGGATTTTTTAAAGAATATTTTTTCAATGACATCAGGGCGTGGATTTTTTAAAGAATATTTTTTCAATGACTATCAGGGCGTGGATTTGTTAAAGAATATCTTTTCAATGACCATCAGAGCGAGGATTTTTTAAAGAATATTTTTCAATGACATCAGGGCGTGGATTTTTTAAAGAATATTTTTTCAATGACCAGTAGGGCGTGGATTTTTTAAAGAATATTTTTTCAATGACATCAGGGCGTGGATTTTTCAAAGAAAAATTTTCCAAAGATTTTTTTAAAGCGTCGATTTTTTAAAGAATATTTTTTTAAAGAATATTTTTTCAATGACCATCAGGGCCTGGATTTTTTAAATAATATTTTTTCAATGACCATCGGGGCGTGGATTTTTTAAAGAATATTTTTTCAATGACCATCAGGGCGTGGATTTTTCAAAGAAAAATTTTCCAAAGATTTTTTTAAGGCGTTGATTTTTTAAAGAAAAATTTTCCAAATATTTTTTTGTAAGGCGTCGATTTTTTAAAGGAAATTTTTCCAAAGATTTTTTTTAAGGCGTGGATTTAGTTTTCCACGAAAATGTCTTTTAAAGCTCTACCCTGGTTATTAAAATGTTTTCAAGTCTTATTATTATAAAGATTTTGCTCAAGGACCATCAGAGCTATAGTCTTAAATTGTTTTTATTTTTTGTAATTATTTAAAAGAATATTTTCAAGGACTATCGTGGTTTTTTAAGTTCTATATGAAAATGTTTAAAGAGTAATCTCACAAAGACTATCTAATCTATGATATTGTGTTTGAAGGATGTTCCCCAAGTGCTATATGGTCTACAATATCGGTGTCTTACAACATTTTTTTTCCAAGAAGTATAAGGACAAATTCGAGGATTGTATTTCTAATCTGAGCAATTCAGTACAATTTATTATTTTTCGTACAAATATAAGATGCATTTCCAATTCACCGCCAAATCTCAAACACAGGTACCATCAGTAATCTAAATATCAAATTGCAGAATTTTATCTCTACACCAGCACCCCATACCAAATAAAGTAACATTCAGTACTATTCGTACAACTATAGTACACATTTCCAAAGCACATCCACGTGATCCTAATACCAAATTTCCGTTCACCCAATACCAAATTGTACTAAATTTAGTACTATAGTACTATTTAGTACTTTTTGAACTCGGAGAACTTGAAGAATATTTACTGGATATCCGATTTTATAAAGGGCGTTTTTTATAAGAATATTTTTAAAATCGAATCATTAATTTCTCGTGTATTTTCAAGGCCAATAAGAGGATATATTTCTAGTCCTATTAGAACTATAAACCAATTTTAGATGGTTAATTTTTTTGAAGCGAAGTTATGGTACTTGTTGTTCCTCAAGCATTGAACTTGTCTTTCTTTTTGTCAACTTCTTCTTCTAGCAAAACCACCCACCATGCTGGACAGATTACCGATTGCACCGAAACTGTTAACCTTAAACAAAGAGAGACCAATACTTCAATTCGAAAAAGAAATAGGCTTTGCCAAGGTCGATCATGTGGATGATACCGAAGTGGATCGCATTGCCCAATGCATTGCTGGCCGGGCAATATTTTTAACCGGTGCCACAGGATATTTGGGGAAAGCTCTAGTCGAAAAATTGCTAAGGTGAGTTGCATTAACGATGCCATCGCTTCGTAGAACTATTATTGTAATTGTCTCCATATCTTAGATCATGCAGTGATTTGAAAAAAATCTATCTTCTAATGCGACCCAAAAAGGGCAAATCTCCGGAGGAACGTCTCAAAGAGTTGGTGGACAGTGTGGTGGGTATTGAAGAGCAGGAAAAATATTGTAATAGAAATGTTAAATATATCTTATTTTCAGTTATTCGATAAAGTTAGGGAACAGCATAGCTTGGATTGGGTAATAAGCAAGGTCAAACTTATAGCCGGCGATGTTATGGAACCCCAGCTGGGAATATCTCCAGAAGATATTGAAATCTTAAGGAATGAAGTCTCCATTGTGGTGCATTGTGCGGCAACAGTGAGGCAAGTTTTTCCCCTCCGTACTCCGACTTTGAAATATAGTTGATCTTTTCATTTTGAATAATACAGATTTGATGAGGCCCTGCGCAACGCCGTCTTTCTTAATGTACGCGGAACTAGATATATGCTGGACTTAGCTAGTACATTTAAAAATTTAAATGTATTTTGGTATGTCTCCACCACGTATTGTCATGTCCACATAGATAATCTTTACGAGAAACCCTATGATCCACCTGCAGATCCGCACAGTATAATAAAAATGTGCGAGATGTTGAGTGACAAAGATGTAGCGGATGCCGAAAAATGTATAATGGGAAACATTCCAAATTCGTATTCATATACAAAATCCTTGGCTGAGGCCTTGGTGGTGGAGAGATTTGGTAAAATGCCGGCGGGCATAATTCGACCATCGATTGTAATACCCCCACTTCGTGAGCCAATTCGAGGTTACACTGACAATATGAACGGTCCCATTGGTATCTTACTTGGTGCCGCAAAAGGCGTCATACGCACAATGTATATTCGAGAAGAGGGCTATGGTGATATGGTACCACTCGATTTTGCTGTAAGTGGAATTATAGCATCCACATGGCGATATCTGACGACAGACGTTGAGCCCATGGAAATGCCCATTGTCCATCTGTCATGTGCAAAAGATATGAAAATAACATGGAGGGAGCTAATTGAAGTTGGTCGTTGGGTTGTTGACAAGAAGGTGCCGGTTAATGGCGTAGTCTGGTATCCGGGTGGTTCAATAAAGTCTAATATAATACTTCATTGGATATCGATGATATTGTTCCATTGGCTGCCAGCATTACTCTTGGATACCTTGCTGGTACTATTCCGCCAGAAACCCGTGTAAGTAAATGTGTACCCTTTCCTCTGTGTTGAATGTTCCATCATAATGTCTTGCCATTTTCTTTTACTAAAGTTTAATTCGTGTTCAAAAGCGCATCACCAAAGGCTTAACTGTGATCGGCTACTATGCCAATGGAACATGGAATTTTGATAATTCAAATGTTATCGGGATGCGTAAGCTTATGAACAACAGAGAACGTTTGACATATCCCATCGAGGTGTTCGAATTTGATCCAACTGATTATTTCGCCGATTGTTTGATGTGTGCTCGCCGTATTATTCTCAAACAGACAGATGATACCTTACCAGCAGCTAAAAGGCACTTGAGAATGTGAGTATATATGACATTTTTAATGAGGAGGCTAATTAATTTTTGATCTGAACATTACCTTTTTGGGCCATGAGAAGATCGGCATTTACATTTCATTTTGAAGTCATATGTCTGATTTTGAACCAACCTATGAAATTCAAATGGAGATCTTTATTTAAAACGATTTGCTCATTATCAATTTATTTCCTTGAATATATTCTTAGAAAAACTATCTTAACTTTATTGAATTTTATCAACAAATTATTTTTTTAATTTACCTTCTTTATTTCCTTTATTTCCTCCCCATCTACAGTATGTGGTGCCTGGATAAACTTGTCAAAGGTCTTTTCCTATTCGGCTTTTGTTATTACATATATCAACATCTGTTTGCCGATTTCATGAACGGATTCTCCGGTCATTACGCTGGATATAAAGAGACCAAATCCCTGATTACAAGCAATGTCTCCAATTTGACAACACCGGAATGGAATCAAACCCACATTGGAGGGATACTTGATGATGTAGTTACAGCAAAATTACAAACACTTTAGTTATTAAGAGCAATGTTCTCAGTTTAGTGCATAAAAATGTATATAGTTTAATGTTTAATTATTCGTTTGTTTTTATACCCTACACCACATAGTGGTAAGGGTATTATTAGCCTGTTCACAGAACTTTTGTGTAAGGCAGACAAACATTTGCTACCCAGACAATCAAGTTTTTATTTTAGTTCATTTACTTTTTTCGTCTGGGAAAAAAGCTCTTTTTACTTATTGCCCTTCTGTCAAAAATTTGTTTATGTTTCCAAAAAGAAAATTTGTTTATATTTTTTAAAAATGATTGCCTCCGTTGGTTTTGGACTTTCCATTTTAAATAAAAGTATGAATAGGGGTGACGGAAATGTCAATCTTTTTCGTCAATTGCGCGATGCCACAAACGTATTGGAACTTCCAGAAGAAAGGTAAGTGTTTGGATGGATCCAGGACAGCGGATGAAATGGACCATAACTTTTGTTGTTTGTTTCAGATTTATTGCCAATTTTCGAGTAAGTAAGGATGTGTTTTTGATGCTGTTGGGTGAAATGGAGCCACAAATGAAACGGAATACAAGGAGCAGCAGTGTTCCACCAATCGTAAAAGTTTCAACATTTTTAAAATTTTTGGCAAGTGGTGGCTACCAATTTTGTGTTGGAAATGAGAGTGTCTCATATATGTCAAAGGCCAAAGTTTCGGAGGTGATAAGCGAATGCTTGAACATTGTGGAGCAGCACATATGTGCTAAATGGATTCGTTTACAAAAAACATTAGGTGAGGAAGACGAATGTAAACAAAGCTTTTTCAACAGCGCTGGTGTACCAGGAGTTGTAGGATGCATAGACGGCTCCCATGTTCGAATAAAGTCCCCTGGGCAACAACAACAGCATTTATATTATAACCGTAAAGGTTACTACAGCATAAATGTAATGGTGGTAAGTTTTTTTCAAATCTATGTAATGAAAATATGCTATTAATTTGTATTATTCATTACAGATATGCGATCATAATATGGTAATAAATTACGTAGATGCTAGACATCCAGGTGCAAATCACGATGCATTTGTGTGGGACCAGAGCGATGCACATGATCATTTTAAAAATAATTTTATTCGAGGCAAGAGGAATACATGGCTGTTAGGTATTTATAGTTGCCTTTTTTAATACACACATACACCAAAATATATTCTTTCCTAAAATTCACTTGAAGGGGACTCTGGATACAAACTTCAGCCCTATATGATGACGCCATACCGGAATCCTTCAAATGCCACCGAAAGGAACTACAACAAGAAACATTCAAAAACTCGAAATGTTGTAGAACGGTGTTTTGGTGTTCTAAAGAATAGGTTTAGGTGCATCATAGTATCGAGAGGGTTGCATTACAGTCCCGCCAAAGCAACACAAATTATAAACACGTATTGTGCTTTGCACAACATATGTATATTTTATAAGAACCATTTGTTACCAAGTGATGCTATGTTCCAAAATGAAAATGAAGATTTAGGTAGTTTTTCCTCTGGCGATGAAACGGCAGCTATTACAATTAGAGACGAAATAGCTTTAAATCTGTTAAATTAAATAGTTAAAAATAATTAAATAAATAAACATAAATAATAAAAATGTAATTAAGCTCTTTTTTATTAAAATTAATAGGGAAACAATAAAATTGATTAGTTGATTAAAAAATGTCTTAACACAATTATTTTCATTCAGTTTTTAAAAATGTTAACATTTCTTGCAAGACATGTTGAATGCCTTGGAGAGAATTAGCCAGCGAGTTGAGTGTTTTTGTTTGCACCTTCATCTCTTCTACCAAAGCATTATTCTGCTCCAATTGTAATTTTAAAAGTTTTATTTCTGCCCCTTGTTCTTTTTCTGCGATCTTTCGTTTCTGTTGGTTTTTGCAAAGGTTTGCTTTCGGCATAACTTTGATAGGGGTTGATGTCGCTTGTGCTGTATTTGAATATTGGTCTGAAGTTGTTGGAGTAACAACAGCAACGATAGTTGAAGGTCTGGGTGGCGTAAGTTCCAAAACAAGAGGCTCTTTCCTATTTGTACCGAAGGTTATTCCATCAGGTGATGCGGCTTTTGATAGCTGGTATATCCTATCGATATCCCTTTCGATATCTGTCAACGAATTTTGATAGGAAGGTCCTCCGCCTGTGCCTTTCATTTGCTTTATATTTTCAGTTATTTTGGCCTTCGTTCTACATTTCATATCTGCCCATATCTAAAACCTAAGCGTTTTAAATACTGTTGTAAAACAAATGGCTGTTAGTGTACCCTTTTCCAATCAGATCCACTTCGCATTGGAGGTCCAACCGAATTTATTTTTTGTGCCACAACAGCCCATTTGGATTCAATTTCGACTTCCCAAATATCGGGCTTGAAGTTGCTAGCTCTGGGAATTCGTCAATAGATTCCACCAAGATCCGAAACTGACCAGGAGTTGTTTTTTTAATTCTAAAAGATTGAAATTTCCTTATAAATTAATGTTTATAATGTAATAACTTGGAAATACTTACATTTTTTTAGTATAAATATCCATTTTACACCCAATATCTTCAATTTTTAAAACTAGACGATTGGTATTTTTTGATTGCCTACTTTGACATTTCGTTTTGTTTGTGTTGGAGTTTGGTGAACCAAAAATTGCCTATTGAAAAAAGCTCTTTTTGATTACTTACATACAAAAACCAAAAATTCTAATCGTCTGCCATTTGCCGAGCAATTGGAAGAAAAATAAGTTTGCTGAACAGGCTATATGTCTTTGTGCATTTGTTTGTAACATGGAGAAGGAAACGAGATAGACCCATAGTTACTTTTGAGAACCTTCATAGAATCACATTCTGAGTCGATTTATGCATGTCCGTCCGTCTGTCCGTCCGTCCATCCGTCCGTCCGTCCGTCCGTCTGTCCATGTATTCTTGTGAACAAAATGCAGGTCGCATTTATTATCCGATTGAGATGAAATTTTCCAAACAATATTTTTTTGGCCCAAGGACGAACCCTATTGAAATTGGTGAGAATCGGATCAAATTTAGATATAGCTCCCATATATATCTTCATCCGATTTCGGGTTAAATGTGCACCAAATGTCCACTATCAGTCCAAATTACCTGAATTTTGGCACACCCAACCGAGTTCGGCCTAGAAGTAAATA
The DNA here is from genome assembly GCF_030504385.1 of Musca domestica. Lineage (NCBI taxonomy): Eukaryota > Metazoa > Arthropoda > Insecta > Diptera > Muscidae > Musca > Musca domestica. The sequence continues at coordinate 1,402,254 of NW_026712315.1, read as the reverse complement.
TATCAAATTTGGAGAAAATCGGTTCAGATATAGCTATAGCTCCCATATATATCTTTCATCCGATTTGGTGTTTAAGCCTCTCATATTCGTAATATGCACTCCACAAGAATGATATTTGGTACCAGATATAAGATGCAGCACAGGAATAGCTGTTTTAAATTTTATCGAAATCGGTTCGGATTTGGATATAGCTCTCATATATATCTTCATCCGATTTCGGGTTAAATGTGCACAAAATGGTCAATATCAGCCCAAATCACCAGTCTAGAAGAAGAAGAAGAATACGTAAAATTTGGAGAAACCCGGTTCAGAGATAGCTATAGTTCGTAAAATGCACGATAGAATTAGATAGATTTTGATTTTGTACCAAATATCTCATAGAGCTCTGAAATGCCCTGTATAAACCTTTTTACGAGAGCTCTACTAAATATGCATAGTGGTGTGGGGTATCATATAGTCGGCCCCGCCCGACTTTTGAGCTTTCCTTACTGGTTTTTTAATAACAATGACATTTAGTACAAAACTAATGGCAATGCTGGTTAACTCGCTCTCTTTCTTTCTTTCTCTCTCCGACTCATCAAGTGGATGGTAATATTTCGGAGAAAAATGTTGCCAACATTGAGGAAAGCCGTTAAGGCATTATGTGTGACGCCGTCTACACAGCTGAGTAATTTCAAAGCCGATTAGGTTACGTTAACCTTACGTTTACAAATGACAATGCAATATGGACCAAGTTTACGTCTCATTAGGGAATATATTTTTAATTTTAAGCAATCATTTAGGAAGTTCAAAACAAACAAAAAATTAATTGTCAGATTACCGACAATTACAAAAACAAATCTAAAACATCTATTAAAACCAGGGTAGAATAAAGAAGGTAACGCCATGTTATCATATTTTTACAACTTTTTCAAAATAATTCATTTGACAACACACAATTGTTTAACTTTATATTTATAAATCCATTGTATATACATTGTGAAATGAAAAACCTGCAACCAACTTCAGACTGCTGTCATTTCTAAGCCACTCGTCCGAAAGCTGTTAAAATTATTCCAGTGACAGCTTATTATGTTATTTACAAGCGCACAAAAGCATTTTGCTGAGAATTTTCCAGAGACAAAAAAAGTCATGCGTGGTGGAATTCAGGCGTGATAGTGTGATTTCTTTATATTTGGCTGGAAAACCGCTAGTGGCTATCGTTAAAGCACTCCAGAATTTAAATTTGAATAAATCTTTTGTGTCTCGTACCATCGCTCGTAACCATGATACTGGTAGCGTAGCCCAACGTCAAGTGGAGGGAAGAAAACATAAACATCAGCAGAAATGATTCGAAAAGTAAAGAAGCGACTTGATCGATTGCGTCGCAGTGGCTGAAAAATGGCTCGTGAACATGTCGCAATATTCCATTCGGCAAATATTGAAATATGAGTTCGGAGTAAAGCCATTGAAATTCCAAAAAGTGCAAGAACTTACACCGCAAATGAAAGAAAATAGACTCAAAAAAGCTAAAGATTTGCTTCACTTGGCCGAAAGTGGTGAACTACCGAATTTGGCTTTCTCCGATGAGAAAACATTCGTTGTCCAGCAGTTTGTAAACAAACAAAATTATCATCAGTTGAAAATGTGCACCTTCGGTTGGCCACCAGAACTCAAGCGCCGGCCATGGTGATGGTGTGGGCCGCCATAACAGTTGATGGTCGCTCTCCGCTCGTATTAATCGACCGTGGCATCAGAATGAATGCCGAATATTACGCAAAAATATTCTGGAGGGTGTATTAAAGCCTTGGGCATGCAAACATTTTGGCCTCAGACCTTGGACATTCCAACAGGACTCAGACCATCGCACTCAGCACGCACCACCCAAGAATGGTTATGAGGTTCCTCATATGCAGCGCACAATGGCCACCAAAAACTCGGGATACCTATCCGTTGGACTATTGTTTCTGGAGTATTGTGGAAAGCAAGGTTGGCACTAAAAATACCAAAGTGTCGGTCACTTCAAGCAAGCGCATTGCCGGGACTGGGCCAAAATACCGCAGAGCAACATTCGGGCAGCGTGTGACGGTTTCACTGGCCGTTTGAAGACCATAATTCGTGCCAAAGATAAAATTAAGGTAACCTCAATTAAAAAAAAGCAATCCCAGCTCTGCAGTTTCTGTAATTTAACTTTTCCCTAGAAACACATTGGATATTTACCGGGTTTCTTACATATTTTTCGAGGTATTTGTAAATGAAGAAGATTTTTCTTGACCAAAAAAGGTATTTTTTAAATTCTTCCCTGGACAAAAATCACGGTATTTTTTAAGTTGTGGTTTTCTTGTGGACATTATTTTCCAGGAAAGGGCATCTTGAACAAAAATCGTGGATTTTTTAACAAATTTTTTTAAAAAAATATAAAATCACACATTTTTTCATTAAAAAGGTCGTTCGCCTTTAAAAACTACATTAAATTGTTGTGTGATATTTAATTTAATAATTTACATAATTTGATCTTAATGTATGGATGTTTCTGCGATGTCGTTTTGTTATTGCTGCCCGCAAGCGATTACATTTAAATATTGAATTGAGTGTGTTACAGTTAAATCTTAATTCTCAGTGCATTAACCCAAAGTTAATATATTTAATTTTGAAAGTTAAAAAAATATTTTTTTTTTCATTTTCGAAGGGATTTTAACCAGCCAATGATATATAAAATTAAATAAAAATTCTGTTTGGGCTTACTCCAAAAGCTGGCCTTGTAGAAACTGTTTTTTTTTTTTTTTTTTTTTTTTGTTTATAATTTTAAGATCCTGTTAAGAATTCAAAACTCCAAATAAATTTAATTTTGTTCAAAAATTGAGGTAAACCTCCAGGAGAGATGTGCAAAAATATACTGACCTTAAACTCAAAACCGTTATTGCATGGCGGATTCTGTAGACAACGAAATGGCATTAAAATTTGATGGAATTGTTTCTATGACCTTATTTCTCCTTTTCTTGTAGCAAAACTCCCCACCATGCTGGACAAATTGCCGATTGCTCCAAAAATTTTGACCTTTCCCAAAGAGAGGCCAAAATTACAATTCGAAAAAGAGGTGGGATTTGCCAAAGTCGATCATGTCGATGATACCGAAGTGGATCGCATTGCCCAGAGCCTGGCTGGTCGAGCAATATTTCTAACCGGTGGCACAGGATTTATGGGGAAAGTCCTTGTGGAAAAATTGCTAAGGTGAGTTCCGTCAATGATTCGATTTCCAAATAACTGCAATCTATAGATTACATTTTTCCAGATCTTGCGGGGAGTTGAAAAAAATTTATCTTTTGGTGCGGCCCAAAAAAGGCAAGTCACCCGAAAAACGTCTTAAGGAGGTGATGGATGATGTGGTGGGTATTGGAGAGTAGTACCGGTGATTTAAAAAACGAAAATTTAAAATATTTCGTTTTTGCAGTTATTCGATAAAGTCAAAGAACAGCATAGCTTGGATTGGATAGCGAGTAAGGTCGTACTCATAACCGGCGATGTATTGGAACCCCAGCTGGGTATATCGCCAGAAAATATCAAAACCTTAAGAAATGAAGTCTCCATTGTGGTACATTGTGCGGCAACAGTGAGGTAGGTTTTCCCCCTCTACCTGCACATTGAAATATTATCGGTTTGTCCCTTTCATTAATACAGATTTGACGAACCCCTACGCAAGGCCGTCTTCCTGAATGTTCGCGGTACCAAGTATACACTTGATTTATCCAGCACATTTAAACATCTAAGTGTATTTTGGTATATCTCAACGACATATTGTCATGTCCATGTAGATAATCTTTACGAGAAGCCCTACGATCCACCCGCAGATCCGCATAAAGTTATTAGCCTGTGTGAATTGTTGGGTGACAAACACATGGCGGCAATCGAGAAACGACTAATGGGCAATATTCCGAAATCCTATTCATATACTAAATCGTTGGCGGAGGCCTTGGTCGTGGAGAGATTTGGTAAAATGCCAACGGGTATAATTCGTCCATCGATTGTAATACCAACGTGGCGTGAGCCGATTCGGGGTTGGGCCGACAACGTGAACGGACCCATTGGTCTCTTAATTGGTGCGGGAAAAGGTGTCATACGCACCGTGTATATTCGTGAAGATGGTTATGGAGATATGATACCAGTCGACTTTGCTGCAAGTGGAATTTTAGTGGCCACATGGCGTTATCTCACGACAGAGTTTGAACCCATGGATATACCCATTGTACATCTGTCAAGTTCGAATGAAATAAAAATTACCTGGGGAGAAGTCATTGAAGTTAGTCGTTGGGTTATAAACAACAAGGTGCCACTTAATGGTGTAGCCTGGTATCCGGGAGGTTCCATGAAATCCAGTTTAGTAATGCATTGGATATCGATGATACTATTCCATTGGTTGCCAGCATTACTGGTGGATTTCTTGTTGGTGATATTACTCCAAAAACCTGTGTAAGTGAATGCGTGTTTTTTTTTTTTTTTTTTCAATTATTGATTTTCCAATATTCCGTCATAATGCCATGCCATTTTCCGTAGTTTAATTCGTGTGCAAAAACGCATTACCAAGGGTTTAGAGGTAATCGGCTTCTACGCTAATGGAACATGGAATTTCGATAATACAAAACTTATTGAACTGCGAAAGCTAATGAACAATAGAGAACGTTTGACATATCCCATAGAGGTGTTCGAATTTGATCTGATTGATTATTTCGTCGATTGTGCGATGTGTGCCCGTCGTTTTATGCTCAAACAAACGGATGATACAATACCAGCAGCCAAAAGGCATTTGAAAATGTAAGTAGACACTAAAAGTATTTTGAATAACATATGTAGACCCATGAGACTCCATAAGACTTCATGACAATTTTGTTCTCAGTTGAGAAACATTGTTTATTTGGATAAAATCACCATTAATATTTACTAAAAAGTAGTATTTATTATTGTCAAATAGTTGTTTCTTATTTAAAAAAAAAAAATACCTACCTTCTTTATTTCCTCCATGCAGCATGTGGTGCCTGGATAAACTTCTCAAAGGCCTGTTCCTTTTCGGTCTATGCTATTACATATATCAACATTTCCTTGCCGATTTCTTGGAGAATTTCTTAGGTCGTTATTATGGGCATAATGAGACCAGCGCCACCATTTCTAATACACCAAATCCGGAATGGAATCAAACTCACATTGGGGGATACTGGATGCTGCTGTTACCCAAAAATTAGAAACAAATTAGAAATTAAGATCTTTATTTCCTGTTTATTTGAATTAATTCAAAAAATGTGTATATAGTTTTCTTTTAAGTTTAATTATTCTCGTTTATTTTGAAAAATAACAATTGAAGTTAAAAAATGGCAATGCTTCCTCTCTCTCTCTCTCTTTTCTCCTACATGTAGCTGGCAATGCTTAAGACAAAAATGTTACCAACATAAATAAAAGTCTTTAGGGTATTTTTTGCGACAGCGACAGAAGGGATGTTGGCGTCTTGAATGTTTTGAAAAGCAATCAATATAAGTTGTATTCTGGAACCTGAAAAATACTACTATTATATATACAATTTTTCACTTGAAACCCGTTCCTGTACACGAAAATCCAGTAAAAGAAATTAAAAAGAGCACATACAAGAATTGCTTAATACTTTAATACTTTTCTCGATGTGAAATTTTCTATATAAAAAATAGTGGCATAGTGCCCAAATTTTTGAAGAACTGCCAATTAATTTTAAATTTTTACTTATTTTTCGTTTACTTACTTTCCGGGCAAAGCATTTTTCGCAGAGCGAATGTAGCATCGCTCACTTTAACGAGTTTTACCATTAAAAATAATAATTACAGCAATTATAAGGTTGGACAGATTCATTAAATATGAAATACTCAACCCTGAAGCTTGAGTCTTGTAACTTCTAATTTACTAATAACCATGGTACAATAAAAAGGTAAGGTAGTGCTCCCAGGTATAATGAACTGTCAAACAAATTTTGGAATTGAAAATGTTGAATGAAAAGTTGTTTAAATTTGTAAAAATTGTTGAAAAACGCGGATAATAATAACCTCCGAATGACGTCGTATAAGTAAACATATATAAATAAACTTATATTTGAAAAAACATTTAAAATTGTTTGACATATCAATGCTTCTAAGCGTTGATGCATCTACCTGTATTCTTCTACCATGGCACCCAGCTGATTACAAATTTTTTTCTGAGTGTGCCCGACTTCTGTCAATTTTGTGTATATTTGTTGTTTTGAAAAATAAAAACTTTTTTTTTAAATCAAAGATTGGAAGAATTTTAAATTGCGGGGCTCGCATTAATAATATTAACCAGATTTTCCATGAAATTTAAATATGGAACACTTAGTTTCATGCTTTTTAGTAGCATTTTTAACATCCAAGCATTTTTTTCATCTTTCGCGCTATTTGACTCATTTTAGAAAGGAAATGAAAATCAACTTGTTGCCTATGATGTTGAATAATACTGACAGGAAGCGGGCATAGTCTCAGGGCTGTATTTCTATAGTTTTACGAAGCTGTTCTACCTTCTTATTGTACCATGCTAATAACCATGGCGCAGTAGCAAGGTGTCCCTCCAAATTTTTAGTCCAATATCAAAAATTGTTTACTTGTTTTTGGCTATTTGTTCTGTGATTTCAATGACAAAATTGCATTTTGTCATCAAATTTTGTAGTAAACAGTCTTTTCTCATAATGTTCAATTTAAAAAAAAATTACGAAAAATGAATCGATCGTCGGGAATTTTCCACAATATCCAGATCCTCATAAGATGAAAACGTAATCTCCCTAAAAATTGAAAAAATTAAATTAAATTACAACAGAACTTGAAAATTTTCAAAATTTTGTTTGTTATTCAAAACAAGTACTGTATATATGTTTTGACATTACAAGACTATCAAAAGAAAAAACTATAATCATTGATGTAGTACTTTGATTTGTATTATCTCTTTAAAAAACCTTTTAACCCGCGAATGTGGCCGAACGAAAAAAAAAACTGTCTAACATCGTATTTGACATGATCGTGACGTTTTTGCTCATTGCTGCTACTTTTCCGTTCCCATAGTTTTTATTTATTTTTTTGTGAGAGCACCAAATTCCTGGCATTTTAATCTTTTGAGCTGGACCAAAGCTCTTATGAATAAAAAATTTTGTATAAATGTTTATTTTTGTAAAAAACTTTAAAAAAATATTTTTGTATGCAGTAAGGTCCATTAAACAGTTCGAATAACTATTTTTGTGATTGTTTTCACAATTGCAAAAGAATGAAATCAGCTGGTCTTATCTGAAAGGCCATGGCAAGCAGAAAGTACAGCGCGCCGGCTGCAACTTGTTTACACATGATAGACAGACGCCGTCAAAAAATCGTTTAGCTCCGGTGTCTGTTTATACCTCTTTAGAACTACGGCAACACTAATTGGCAAACGAACTATGACAGCAGCTGTCAAAATTACATTGAAGAAATTTTTTTGTTCGGTCGGTCTCCCCCTGTAGAAAATTTGTTTTCCTCTTGTTTTATTTGAACAGAAAAAAGACCATTTAATTTGCAAAGATCAATAAACGAAAATTAACAGTCCCTCCAAAAACAATGTGAAATTCATGCCAGACTTGAATGAAATAAGTGAAGGAAAATAGAAAAAAACAGCATCCCATATTTTGCAAACTGCTAGCCACTCTTCGTCGGTTTGTTTGAAAGATTGAATGAAAGACTTGGAAGGTAGTAAGAAGGTGTCATTGGTTGGTTTAATGATCCTTGATTTAAGTATCGACAAAAAGGATTTAATACAACAGCAAGAATATCAACAAAATTACCTTAACAATAATAAGGAGTTATAGAGGACGAGTCATTGCTACTACCCTTTGACATGAACCTTTGTTGCTTCTCCTCACCATCGAAAGCAAGAAAAGAAGTAGTAGTAGCCCGTATCGTTGTTTGCCTTTCAAATTTTATGTAACAGAATTAAGCAAACAAAACATTATATGCCATAAAAATAATAAGAAGTGAATATATTATTAAAATAGCACTGGGCCATTTATGGGAGGCAAAACATCTGCCCGTCTGTAACAGCTGTTAATTGTGTGAAAATGAATGAATGAATGACTACAATATAATAACCCCCATATCAACCCACCAACCAAAATAATCCAAAATTGTTTAACTGCAAGAAATCTGCATGTGAATTACTTTTACAAAAACAAACTGGTGCTATATTATTGTCTTGAGATAAAAAAAGGTATCGTCATTTAGCTGGATACCATTCCAGTCATTGGGGAAATTCTAAATAAATACAAAATATATCAATATCAGCAGCAATAACATGTCTACAACTAACTCCCCGGCCGTATCATCGGTATCCATGATCGGCAGCGGTACCATGGAGGGCACCCTCAGCAAATGGACAAATGTCATGAAGGGATGGCAGTATCGTTTCTTTGTGTTGGATGAAAATGCCGGTCTCTTATCATATTATACGGTATGTATGCAAGTCAAATTTGTTAATGTTTGTGTATTCGTATGTGTGTTTCCAGATATCGCTGGCAACCAAGCTCTACAATATGTTTTCTTTACGAGATCTTTTGTGTAAACAAAACCAATTGTCCATAAAGATAACACGCGAAAAAAGACAAACAAATTTATTTGTCTGTTATATTTTGGCTGGCTTGACTTCAGAGTCAAATGTCTAACTATCTATCTATCGTTTTTTTAGAAGAAGATGTTAAGAATAATCAATTAAAGGAATTGTACAAATTTTCAGATTGCAACACAGATATCAGCCGCAACCATAATCAATTCTACACTATACGAATGTATTGGTTGAAAGTCGCCGCATACCTTTTCATGAGTAGTATTCGAAAAAAAAATGTTTAATAACCAACACACAAAAATTGTCTATGATTCATCATTCTTTGATATTGTTGTCATTTACCTCAATGGTGAGCGTCGGCAGCGTTGAGGCTAAATGAATTGTGTCACACTAATTGTTTGGGTACAAGGGGGTCAAGAGAACCAATGAATCTGAAAGGCAATCAACTAATTAAAATTAATAATAGGAAAAATGAGATTTGGAAATAGATTGGAATGAGCAAGTCATTAACGGTATTGGAAGTTTCCATATCCTTCACCATAATATGAAAGGGTTAATTTAGCTATTCCATTTGTACCACTTGGAAAAAGTCGTTAACATGCGTTACTATACACATTTGATCTGGGATTGTGCGTGCAATAGGCTCGCACTTGTTGCTATTTAAATATTATCGCCAAGGAAAGTGGAAAAAATCCTTTGTTTTATCAAAAGCTAAAATGTGCCCAATCTTGAAATTGAGCTAACGAAATGTGGCCTTTTAACGCCCAAAATATTGAAAGGTTTATGTCTAGGTCTTTGCGAATTCGTAATGCATTCTATTTAGAAAAAAAAAAGACAGTAATCGGTAAAAAATAGATTGTAGAGTGAGAGATCGCGAATGTTTAAAGGATTGAAAAATAACAGTTCAGAGTTATTTTTATTCATTAACATTTGTTATTCTGTTATGCGTAAAATTTGTTGCATACTTTTAGGCGCGAAAACCGATTGAATTGAAAATGGGAGAATTATTAGTTACAATAAGATTGGATAGAAGGAGGAAGAGTGAACATAGGAGGCAGGTGAGAATTTAAATTTAGAACTTTTTTTTATCAGCTTTAGTCTTTTGTCTTTTGTTAGTGTGTCTGCATATTCTGATGTAGTTATCTGTTTTCTGGTTCCAAGTAAGTATTGAAAAGAAGTATTGACCTTTCATTCAGTTATCGCGTTTTTTTTTTTTTTTTCAATTATTTATTCAAAATAAATGCAACAGGTTGTTTGATTTTTTATTGTTTTGATACTAATTCTGACATTACAAGCCAAACAGGTAGACTTCTATACTTGCAATTTTTTTCAAAGTTGACCTACCTTCTCTTTATTGCACCATGCGCTCTCCTCCTTTTGTTTCTTACCTTGGTGCCAAAAATAATACCAAGGTATTTGGCCTATGGCCTCCAGTTTTAGTAGCAACAATTATTTTAATTGATTTTTTCCTAATGAAGAGCATCAGTCTCACCGTAATTCCCTACATTTGTTACAGAATGGTCTATAGATCTTATGAGCACATAATTTTGAAATAGGCTGCCCTCATAGGCTTTGAGTAAACCTAGATATCAAATCAGAATCTAAAACGGGAAAGGAAATGTGATTTCTGTCCTATATCATATGAATTCACGTGGATATTTATAGACAAAAAAAAACAAGATTGATCGTTCTGTTTTATCCTCGCCTTCGCAGAGTCAGGAAAATTACATACTCCAACATTATTGCTATCGTCATTGATCTATGCCATTATTACGATTTGTTTAAATCAGAAGTATAAAAAATAGAATAGATTTTGTAATAATTTCAGGTTTGTTTCTTTATTTATCAACATTTCTAGCAAAGTTTTAGATTGTGCTTAATTTCAGTTAGTTGACAATGCGGACTATAACCAAAGAATTTTTAGAAAAAAAAAAAACTATTTCGAAACATATGCATATCCGAATTACGCGCTGGTAATATAGGTTTACCTCCTGTTGCCCTATGACCAGCACATCACATCAAAGAAGACGTTTAGTCCCTTTGTTTTATCCTCACCTACATAGAACCAGAATATTCCATACTTCAACTTTATTGCTATCGTCATTGATATATGATATTATTCCGATTTTTTAAATCAGACCGTTCAAAAATACAATATATTTTGTAATAATTTTAGGTTAGTTTCTGTATTCACGAACATTTCTAGGAAAATTCTAGATTATCCTTTAATTCAGTTAGTTGATTATGCCGACTATAACCAACGATTTTTTGTTTAAGAAAAATAACTATTTCGAAACATACGCATATCCGAATTACGCGCTGGCATAATACGTTCACCTCCTATTGCCCTATGACCAGCACATCTTCTTGTCAATTTATCTCTGGGATGTTCAACCGAACGACTTTGATATTCTTCCGATGGTCTTGCCTGCGAATAGAATTCTGTATTGCGACGTCGAGGATAGAGCTCCATTTGATTGAAATTTAGATAGCCAAAGGGGTTCTACATCGAGATTTTGATAATAAACTACATTTTCACATTTTAGCGCGATTATTTACTTACATTTGAGGGATACATTTTGCCAAAATGAGAAATAGATAATTTTGTAAAATTGAAATTGAAAATTGAATTGAAAACTTTATTTACCCAATTAGAATGAAAATAATTTGATTGAATATATCAAGTTGAATTTGTCATATTAGTTGTGTTCCTGCATTTTCCAAGCAAAAATTTTACATTGACCATTTAATGGTAAACCCCGAACTTCAGGGGTTGTGATTTGGCATCTATTTATTTTTCTCATGGTGGAAATGAAATAAATTTTGGCACATTCTTTTAGTGGAAATTTGAGTTAAATATAATATAATAGTGGCTTCGCTAGGTCAGTGTCCTGCCGTTAAATTTTGTCCCATGCTTCACAGGGAATAGTTACATTCGCAATAGTCTTTATGGGCAAGAGGAAAGATAAGTGGAAATAATTGTAATTATTTTTCGTTAATCTGTTTTGAAATCGTAGTTTCTATTCAACGAACCCGTGGTGGTAGAATTAATGGGTGACCCAAATTTGATTTTTCCGGCCAAAAATTGTTGTCTTCCATTTCGCTTTTAAAAGCTTTACAAGTCACCAATTATTGCTCTAATCCGGAACCTGAAAGAATCTACTAGTTTTGCATTTCGGTTATCGCATGGCACAATTACAGAAGTTGGAACAAATCAACCCCCTAAATACAATTTTTTCTTTACGTGTCCCTAATCTCTCAATATATATACACACTTTGTATATATGTGTGTATTGTTTTGAATAAAAAATACAATAATTTGCCCTTTCTCAAAAATCGACTTCACGTCGTCATTTGTCGCTATCGACAAAAAACGACAACCCTAATATCATTAATGTCGCCTCGACTTCATTTTACGACACCGACGACAAATTTCAATTTTTTACATTTTCGCACGGAAAACACACATATGTACATGTATGTCTAAAATATATCGTAATTTAATATGAAAAAAGGAACTTTTGGGTTTTTATATCCTACAACACTATGTGTTGGGGGTATTATAAGTTTGATTGGGCCAAAAATTATGTAACACCACGAAATATTGGTTTCCCACATAGGAAAGTATATATGGATCATCCTAGCTCGCCGAGCTGATTCGATCTAGCTATGTATGTCCGTCCGTCCGTCTGTCCATGTTAATTTGTAATCACTCTACAGGTCGCAATTATGGCCCGATCTTCACGAAATTTGGAATGGAGGTCGGGGTTGGGCCAGAATAGAACCCTATTTCTTTTTGAGATGATCGCCAAATGTTTAGGGGTTGAAATGGGCCAAATACTGAAAAAATGTCGGATTTTGCAGTAGCTATACAGGTCGCAATTATAGACCAATCGACGCGGAATTTCGCATGTAGCTAGAGTTTAGAACGGGGAAGAAGCCTACCAATTTGGGTGGTCATCGGATAATATTTAGCGGGTAAAATAGACCATATATTTTGTGTTGAAAAAATTCAACATTTTTCATTAAACCGCGAATATTTTAAGTCCCGGCGAAATCACAAAGCCATGACAAGGTTACTCCTGATCTTTACATTGATGTTAACATCCAACAAAACGGATATATAGCAAAATATGTGCGATATATATGTCTATCTAAGAAGATATGCTTGAAAGATCCCTTATATGTCGAGAACGGCTGAACTGATTTCGACAGTTCTCATTAATTCAGAATGGCCTCTTGGCAGGAAAGAAAAAACGTCTAAAAAAATCGCATAAAAATATCTCTCTAAAGATGAAAATATTGATTTTGTAACATTTTCTCATATTTTTTCAATTTTGTCATATTTTTGGCATATTTTCATTTTGAATTAAACATTTGGTAATATTTCTACAGCTAACAAAACTAAGTAGTTATGACATCAGAATATCATATACAGATCGCATTTATGGCCCGATCCTTACGGAATTTTGCATGGGGATAAGATGAGGGCCAGAATAGAAGCCTGATCGCCATATATTTAGGGGTTGAAATGGACCAAAAAACTGCAAAAATGTCGGCAGGTCGTAATTATCGCCTGATCATTACGCACATTTGAAAGGGGGTTACCGGACATTGCAAAAGCCAAGCAGTTTTGGATGGCCATCCAGAAATATTCAATGTGTGAAATAGTTTGCCAACTTTTGTAGACAAAATACGAAAATGTCCATTCCAGAGACTTTTTCGAGAATTCACAAATACAGGAAAGACGCACTTCTGACAATTTCGTTAACGAATATAGTCAAATGTCTGTATCTCATATAGATGCGTTTCAGTCAAAAACCAATAATAAATGTTAATCTTTTGCCACTTCTGAGAGATTATAGGTCTTTGGGAAATATTTGTTCCAGATCTAGGAAGACCATTTACGTGCAACATCTTCCAATAAATTGGAAATGAGCAAATTAGTTCAAGTTTCTATTATTCGAAAATTAGAGACCGAAACCTGATGCTTTTCTTCTATTATTTGTCACAATATCTTGTGGAATTCTTTCGAGTATCTCACCTATATAATCTGTATCGTTTATTATAGTGTTGTAGGGTATTCAACGGTCGGCCCCGCTCGACTGTAGCCTTTGCTTACTTGTTTCCATTTACGAATGTCTTTCGAATTATTTTTTGTTCCACCAAACCGATGAAGTAATTAATTTTTTTAGCATTTCAGCAGCTTGTCTGCCAACACACATAGTCGTCTTTGTCGTTTAAATTTAACATTGTAATGTTAATTTAAAACAAATTAATCATTTAGCGGAAATTAAAGTACAATGTATAAAAATCCTATAACACTACACATATTGCAAATGAATTTGAATCGACATTCATTTTCTTTTTTATGTTGTTGTTGTTGTTTTATTGACCAAAAGTTCATGGAACTGATGGAATATTCGTTTGTCACTTATCTTATCTGCAAAATACAGTAGAGAAATTAATTAAAATCAATTAATAAAAAATGTGGACAATGATCGTTAATCTATTTTTGTTCAAAAAAAAAATTCAAAACAAACCCAGGCAATGATAACCAACCCCCCCCCCCCACACATACATAAAATATAAATTATTTTTTGATGCAATTCTTTTTTTTATTATTATTTTTTCAAATGTCAATTTTCTCCACTCGCTTTCGCCTGACGACTATAGGCCTTCTTATAGAAATCATAAAATCCATAAAATATAACACTGACCACCATACAATAATACCATCTCAAGATGGCCGGTATCATGCAACGGCTCCACATCATGACCGCTTGGAACAAAATAAACACAAACTGGATCATTTGTATGATGGTAATGGATTTCTTTAGCCATAGCAGATGTCGCATGAACTCGGCGCTACACACATTGGCTAGCAAATAATACGTATACATAATGACATGTACCCAACAATTCAGATAGATGGGATACAAAGCTCCGTTGCCTGAATGGAGAAAAGCAAAAAAGATAATTATTATTAGTTGCAAAGATTTTTATTTTTTTTATAATTATTATTAGTTGCAAGTATTGTTGTTGCAAAATGGTCAGGCTTAATCCTTTTACATTTTACATTTTAGACCTCATAAAGCGGTGCTTGATCAGCATAAAATTTTATATCTATTAAGCGATGCCGTCCGTCTATCCATCTGTGGAAATCACTATAGCTTCCGAACGAATTGAAGTAGATTGATAAAATTTTGCTCAAATGTATATTATGTCTGCAGGATTTTTGGTATTGAAAATGGGCCATGTAGATCCACGTTATGGTATAGCCCCCGTATAACGGTACCTGCCGATATTCGGTATTTTGATGATTTTAGCGACATTATTCATCGGAATCGTTTCAAATTTGGTATTTGAAGTTCGTAATAAATACTACAGCCTAAGACAGAAAATTGCCTCTGCAGGTTCACATCTTTGTATAGCCTCCCGATATTCGGTATTTTGATGATTTTAGCGACATTATTCATCGGAGATGTTTCTAATTTGGTATTTGAAGTTCGTAATAAATACTACAGCCTAAGACAAAAAATTGCCTCTGCAGGTCCACATCTTCTTATAGCCCCCATATAACGGTACCTCCCGATTTTCGGTGTGTTGATGATTTTAGCGACATTATTTACCGGAATTATTTCTAATTTGGTATTTGAAGTTCGTAATAAATACTACAGCCTAAGACAGAAAATTGCCTCTGAAGGTCCATATCTTCTTATAGCCACCATATAACAGTACCTCCCGATATTCGGTATTTTGATGATTTTAGCGACATTATTCACCGGAATTCTTTCAAATTTGGTATTTGAAGTTCGTAATAAATACTACAGGCTAAGACAGAAAATTGACTCTGCAGGTCCACATCTTCTTATAGCCCCCATATAACGATTTAATGATAATGATTTTTGCGACATTATTTACCGGAATTGTTTCTAATTTGGTATTTGAAGTTCGTAATAAATACTACAGCCTAAGACAGAAAATTGCCTCTGCAGGTTCACATCTTCGTATAGCCTCCCTATAATCGGTATTTTGATGATTTTAGCGACATTATTCACCGGAATTCTTTCTAATTTGGTATTAGAAGTTCGTAATGGATACCACACCCTATGACACAAAATTGTCTGCGCAGGTCTTCGTTTTGCCTACATATAACGGTACCTCCCGATATTCCGTATTTTTATGCCTTTAGCTACATTATTCATAGATTTTTTTAGTTTCGCATTTGAATATTGCAATGGCCTATGACAAAAGTTACATATGCAGGTCCATGTCGTCGTATAGACCCTAATATAAAAGCTACATTCGGTATTTTTAAGATTTTAACAGAATTTTTAACGGATTTTATTGTTTCTGAGAAGTGCCGAATTTGTTCCAAATGGTGGAGGGTATTCAAAGTTCGGCCCGGTCGAACTTACAGATTTTTACTTGTTTCTAAAATAACTTCTGAGGAGAATATCCCAGACAAAAAACAAGGGAACTGATGAGGATTGGAGGCTCTTTCCAAAACCTAGGTATTCCCTGCCTAACCCCCTGGTAAACATTACCATCGTTTTCCACTAATAAAAAAACGTTGTTTTGATAAAAATAACAATAACGGGATTAAGCCTTACCATTTTGCAACAACAAGATAATTATTATTTATGTTTGTTCTTTTTTTTTTTTTTTTTCGTACTCTACCTCGATAGTATCGTAGCAGAAGAAAAACCAGTGTCAGAGTCGACGAATGATGAAAAACATGTAAATATGTAATTTGATTGCGTTTCTTCCTCAACACAAACACCACCGTATCGGTTAATTCGATTATTTTAAGCCAAAACGTAATATAGGTTACATCATCGAACTTTTTCCGCTCTGGCGAATTCGCTTCGTACAGTGTACATTTATTGAACTTGAATATATTCCATGATGTGAGTTCCCAAATCTGGAAAAATAAAAGATATAAAAAAATGCACCACAACATTTCAACAACACAATAATTCATTATTAATTTGGAAAATGTAGTATCATGCACTTTTGAAGGGGTTTCGGCTCGTTATTTTTGAATTGTTTTAATACGTTTTCTGAGAACTACTCTAACTTTCGAAATACTCACCGAAAACTCTAAATTTTTGTTGGAGATTTATTTTACAGTTTTTAAGAGCTATGATTATTTTTAATTTTGGTTCTTTGTGGGGGGTCTTCGAAGCTGTCCAAAGCTTAATAAATAGAGGGTGAGATGAAAAAACTGCAACCAACTTTAGACTACTGTCATTTCTAAGCCACTCGTCCGACAGCTGTTAAAATTATTCCAGTGACAGCTCATTATATTGTTTACAAGCGTACAAAAGCATTTTGTTGAGAATTTTCAAGAAAAAAGTTATTCGTGATAGAATTCAAGCGTGATTTCTTTAGATTTGTCGGAAAACCCACAGGTGGCCATCGTTAGAGCACTCCAGCATTTAAATGTGAATAAATCTTTTGAGTCTCGTACCATCGCTCGTTCCCGTGAAACTGGTAGCGTAGCCCGACGTCAAGGATGTGGTCGGAAGAAAACAGCAACATCAGCAGAAATGGTTCGGAAAGTAGAGAAGTGACTTGATCGAAAGCCGCGTCGCCATATCGCAAAATTCCATTCGGAAAATATTGAAAAATGAGCTCGGGGTGAACCATTGAAATTCCAAAAAGTGCA